>NW_027075981.1:5000-305000 GCF_963932015.1 Anas acuta | reverse complement strand
GCAACCCTAAATATACCCCTAGCCACCATGGCAGAAGACTGAAAACTCGGGCTCCAGAAAATGTGTTTCAAGCCCCATTCACCCATCCAGAAGTGCCCCCAAAGGAAGGCTTTGGGTACAACTGAACTCCCCAGGGGAGCCTTTATGCAGCCCCACATGCAACTGGACCCTCCAGGTTCACTCTTTCACCGCAAGCCTAAATATAGACCTAGCATGCTTGGCAGTCGACTGAAAGCTCGGGCCACAGAAAATGTGTTACGAGCCCCATTCGCCCATCCAAAAGTGCCCCCAAAGGAAGGCTTTGGGTACATCTGAACTCCCCAGGGGAGCCTTTATGCAGCCCCACATGCAACTGGACCCTCCGTGTTCGCTCTTTACAGCAACCCTAAATATAACCCTAGCCAGCATGGCAGAAGACTGAAAACTCGGGCCACAGAAAAAGCGTTTCAAGCCCCTTTCGCCCATCCAGAAGTGCCCCCAAAGGAAGGCTTTGGGTACAAGTGAACTCCCCAGGGGAGCCTTTATGCAGCCCCACATGCAACTGGACCATCCGTGTTCGCTCTTTACAGCAACCCTAAATATAACCCTAGCCAGCATGGCAGAAGACTGAAAACTCGGGCCACAGAAAAAGCGTTTCAAGCCCCTTTCGCCCATCCAGAAGTGCCCCCAAAGGAAGGCTTTGGGTACAAGTGAACTCCCCAGGGGAGCATTTATGCAGCTCCACATGCAACTGGACCACCCTTGTTCACTGTTTACGAGCAACCCTAAATATACCCCTAGCCACCATGGCAGAAGACTGAAAACTTGGGCTCCAGAAAATGCGTTTCAAGCCCCATTCACCCATCCAGAAGTGCCCCCAAAGGAAGGCTTTGGGTACAACTGAACTCCCCAGGGGAGCCTTTATGCAGCCCCACATGCAACTGGACCCTCCGGGTTCACTCTTTCACTGCAAGCCTAAATATAGCCCTCGGCGCAATGGGAGAAGACTGAAAAAGTGGGCCTTAGAAAACGCATTGCGATTCCCCTTGGACCATCCAAAAGTGCTCCCAAAGGAAGGCTTTGGGTACAACTGAACTCCCCAGGGAGGCCTTTACGCAGCCCCACATGCAACTGGACCCTCCTTGTTCACTGTTTACGAGCAACCCTAAATATAACCCTAGCCAGCATGGCAGAAGACTGAAAACTTGGGCTCCAGAAAATGCGTTTCAAGCCCCATTCACCCATCCAGAAGTGCCCCCAAAGGAAGGCTTTGGGTACAACTGAACTCCCCAGGGGAGCCTTTATGCAGCCCCACATGCAACTGGACCCTCCGGGTTCACTCTTTCACCGCAAGCCTAAATATAGCCCTAGCCAGCCTGGCAGTCGACTGAAAGTTCGAGCCACAGAAAATGTGTTACGAGCCCCAATTGCCCATCCAAAAGTGCCCCCAGAGGAAGGCTTTGGGTACATCTGAACTCCCCAGGGGAGCCTTAACGCAGCCCCACATGCAACTGGACCCTCCGTGTTCGCTCTTTACAGCAACCTTAAATATAACCCTAGCCAGCATGGCAGAAGACTGAAAACTCGGGCTCCAGAAAAAGCGTTTCAAGCCCCTTTCGCCCATCCAGAAGTGCCCCCAAAGGAAGGCTTTGGGTACAAGTGAACTCCCCAGGGGAGCCTTTATGCAGCCCCACATGCAACTGGACCCTCCGGGTTCACTCTTTCACCGCAAGCCTAAATATAGCCCTCGGCGCAATTGGAGAAGACTGAAAAAGCGGGCCTCAGAAAACGCATTGCGATTCCCCTTGGACCATCCAAAAGTGTCCCCAAAAAAAGCCTTTGGGTACAACTGAACTCCCCAGGGGAGCCTTAACGCAGCCCCACATTCAACTGGACCCTCCGTATTCGCTCTTTCACAGCAACCCTAAATATAACACTGGCCCGCCTGGTAGTCGATTGAAAACTCGGGCCCCAGAAAATGCATTAAAAGCCTAATTCGATCATCCAAAAGTGCCCCCAGAGGAAGGCTTTGGGTACATCTGAACTCCCCAGGGGAGCCTTTACGCAGCCCCACATGCAACTGGACCCTCCTTGTTCACTGTTTACGAGCAACCCTAAATATACCCCTAGCCACAATGGCAGAAGACTGAAAACTCGGGCTCCACAAAATGCGTTTCAAGCCCCATTCACCCATCCAGAAGTGCCCCCAAAGGAAGGCTTTGGGTACAACTGAACTCCCCAGGGGAGCCTTTACGCAGCCCCACATGCAACTGGACCCTCCGGGTTCACTCTTTCATCGCAAGCCTAAATATAGCCCTAGCACGCCTGGCATTCGACTGAAAGCTTGGGCCACAGAAAATGTGTTACGAGCCCCATTCGCCCATCCAAAAGTGCCCCCAAAGGAAGGCTTTGGGTACATCTGAACTCCCCAGGGGAGCCTTTAGGCAGCCCCACATGCAACTGGACCCTCCGTGTTCGCTCTTTACAGCAACCCTAAATATAACCCTAGCCAGCATGGCAGAAGACTGAAAACTCGGGAAACAGAAAAAGCGTTTCAAGCCTCTTTCGCCCATACAGAAGTGCCCCCAAAGGAAGGCTTTGGGTAGAACTGAACTCCCCAGGGCAGCCTTTATGCAGCCCCACATGCAACTGGACCCTCCGGGTTCACTCTTTCACCGCAAGCCTAAATATAGCCCTAGCACGCCTGGCAGTCGACTGAAAGTTCGAGCCACAGAAAATGTGTTACGAGCCCCATTCGCCCATCCAAAAGTGCCCCCAAAGGAAGGCTTTGGGTACATCTGAACTCCCCAGGGGAGCCTTTAGGCAGCCCCACATGCAACTGGACCCTCCGTGTTCGCTCTTTACAGCAACCCTAAATATAACCCTAGCCAGCATGGCAGAAGACTGAAAACTCGGGCCACAGAAAAAGCGTTTCAAGCCCCATTCACCCTTCCAGAAGTGCCCCCAAAGGAAGGCTTTGGGTACAACTGAACTCCCCAGGGGAGCCTTTATGCAGCCCCACATGCAACTGGACCCTCCGGGTTCACTCTTTCACCGCAAGCCTAAATATAGCCCTCGGCGCAATGGGAGAAGACTGAAAAAGCTGTCCTCAGAATACGCATTGCGATTCCCCTTGGACCATCCCAAAGTAGCCCAAAGGAAGGCTTTGGGTACAACTGAACTCCCCAGGGGAGCCTTAACGCAGCCCCACATGCAACTGGACTCTCCGTATTCGCTCTTTCACAGCAACCCTAAATATAGCACTGGCCCGCCTGGCAGTCGACTGAAAACTCGGGCCCCAGAAAAAGCGTTTCAAGCCCCTTTCGCCCATCAAGAAGTGCCCCCAAAGGAAGGCTTTGGGTACATCTGAACTCCCCAGGGGAGCCTTAACGCAGCCCCACATGCAACTGGACCCTCCGTGTTCGCTCTTTACAGCAACCTTAATTATAACCCTAGCCAGCATGGCAGAAGACTGAAAAGTCGGGCTCCAGAAAAAGCGTTTCAAGCCTCTTTCGCCCATACAGAAGTGCCCCCAAAGGAAGGCTTTGGGTAGAACTGAACTCCCCAGGGGGGCCTTTATGCAGCCCCACATGCAACTGGACTCTCCGGGTTCACTCTTTCACCGCAAGCCTAAATATAGCCCTAGCACGCCTGGCAGTCGACTGAAAGTTCGAGCCACAGAAAATGTGTTACGAGCCCCATTCGCCCATCCAAAAGTGCCCCCAAAGGAAGGCTTTGGGTACATCTGAACTCCCCAGGGGAGCCTTTACGCAGCCCCACATGCAAGTCGACCCTCCGTGTTCGCTCTTTACAGCAACCCTAAATATAACCCTAGCCAGCATGGCAGAAGACTGAAAACTCGGGCCACAGAAAAAGCGTTTCAAGCCCCATTCACCCATCCAGAAGTGCCCCCAAAGGAAGGCTTTGGGTACAACTGAACTCCCCAGGGGAGCCTTTATGCAGCCCCACATGCAACTGGACCCTCCGGGTTCACTCTTTCACCGCAAGCCTAAATATAGCCCTCGGCGCAATTGGAGAAGACTGAAAAAGCTGTCCTCAGAAAACGCATTGCGATTCCCCTTGGACCATCCCAAAGTGGCCCAAAGGAAGGCTTTGGGTACAACTGAACTCCCCAGGGGAGCCTTAACGCAGCCCCACATGCAACTGGACTCTCCGTATTCGCTCTTTCACAGCAACCCTAAATATAGCACTGGCCCGCCTGGCAGTCGACTGAAAACTCGGGCCCCAGAAAAAGCGTTTCAAGCCCCTTTCGCCCATCAAGAAGTGCCCCCAAAGGAAGGCTTTGGGTACAAGTGAACTCCCCAGGGGAGCCTTTATGCAGCCCCACATGCAACTGGACCCTCCGTATTCGCTCTTTCACAGCAACCCTAAATATAGGCCTGGCCCGCATGGCATACGACTGAAAAATCGGGCCCCAGAAAACGTGCTACAAGCCCCATTCGACCATCCAAAAGTGCCCCCAGAGGAAGGCTTTGGGTACATCTGAACTCCCCAGGGGAGTCTTTATGCAGGCCCATACGCAACTGGACCCCCCGTGTTCGCTGTTTACAAGCAACCCTAAATATAACCCTAGCCAGCATGGCAGAAAACGGAAAACTCGGGCCACAGAAAAAGCGTTTCAAGCCCCTTTCGCCCATCCAGAAGTGCCCCCAAAGGAAGGCTTTGGGTACAAGTGAACTCCCCAGGGGAGCCTTTATGCAGCCCCACATGCAACTGGACCCTCCGGGTTCACTCTTTCACTGCAAGCCTAAATATAGCCCTCGGCGCAATGGGAGAAGACTGAAAAAGGGGGCCTTAGAAAACGCATTGCGATTCCCCTTGGACCATCCAAAAGTGCTCCCAAAGGAAGGCTTTGGGTACAACTGAACTCCCCAGGGAGGCCTTTACGCAGCCCCACATGCAACTGGACCCTCCTTGTTCACTGTTTACGAGCAACCCTAAATATAACCCTAGCCAGCATGGCAGAAGACTGAAAACTTGGGCTCCAGAAAATGCGTTTCAAGCCCCATTCACCCATCCAGAAGTGCCCCCAAAGGAAGGCTTTGGGTACAACTGAACTCCCCAGGGGAGCCTTTATGCAGCCCCACATGCAACTGGACCCTCCGGGTTCACTCTTTCACCGCAAGCCTAAATATAGCCCTAGCCAGCCTGGCAGTCGGCTGAAAGTTCGAGCCACAGAAAATGTGTTACGAGCCCCAATCGCCCATCCAAAAGTGCCCCTAAAGGAAGGCTTTGGGTACATCTGAACTCCCCAGGGGAGCCTTTAGGCAGCCCCACATGCAACTGGACCCTCCGTGTTTGCTCTTTACAGCAACCTTAAATATAACCCTAGCCAGCATGGCAGAAGACTGAAAACTCGGGCTCCAGAAAAAGCGTTTCAAGCCCCTTTCGCCCATCCAGAAGTGCCCCCAAAGGAAGGCTTTGGGTACAAGTGAACTCCCCAGGGGAGCCTTTATGCAGCCCCACATGCAACTGGACCCTCCGGGTTCACTCTTTCACCGCAAGCCTAAATATAGCCCTCGGCGCAATTGGAGAAGACTGAAAAAGCGGGCCTCAGAAAACGCATTGCGATTCCCCTTGGACCATCCAAAAGTGTCCCCAAAGGAAGCCTTTGGGTACAACTGAACTCCCCAGGGGAGCCTTAACGCAGCCCCACATTCAACTGGACCCTCCGTATTCGCTCTTTCACAGCAACCCTAAATATAGCCCTGGCCCGCCTGGTAGTCGATTGAAAACTCGGGCCCCAGAAAATGCATTAAAAGCCTAATTCGATCATCCAAAAGTGCCCCCAGAGGAAGGCTTTGGGTACATCTGAACTCCCCAGGGGAGCCTTTACGCAGCCCCACATGCAACTGGACCCTCCTTGTTCACTGTTTACGAGCAACCCTAAATATACCCCTAGCCACCATGGCAGAAGACTGAAAACTCGGGCTCCAGAAAATGCGTTTCAAGCCCCATTCACCCATCCAGAAGTGCCCCCAAAGGAAGGCTTTGGGTAGAACTGAACTCCCCAGGGGGGCCTTTATGCAGCCCCACATGGAACTGGACCCTCCGGGTTCACTCTTTCACCGCAAGCCTAAATATAGCCCTAGCACGCCTGGCAGTCGACTGAAAGTTCGAGCCACAGAAAATGTGTTACGAGCCCCAATCGCCCATCCAAAAGTGCCCCCAGAGGAAGGCTTTGGGTACATCTGAACTCCCCAGGGGAGCCTTTAGGCAGCCCCACATGCAACTGGACCCTCCGTGTTCGCTCTTTACAGCAACCTTAAATATAACCCTAGCCAGCATGGCAGAAGACTGAAAACTCGGGCTCCAGAAAAAGCGTTTCAAGCCCCTTTCGCCCATCCAGAAGTGCCCCCAAAGGAAGGCTTTGGGTACAAGTGAACTCCCCAGGGGAGCCTTTATGCAGCCCCACATGCAACTGGACCCTCCGGGTTCACTCTTTCACCGCAAGCCTAAATATAGCCCTCGGCGCAATTGGAGAAGACTGAAAAAGCGGGCCTAAGAAAACGCATTGCGATTCCCCTTGGACCATCCAAAAGTGTCCCCAAAGGAAGCCTTTGGGTACAACTGAACTCCCCAGGGGAGCCTTAACGCAGCCCCACATTCAACTGGACCCTCCGTATTCGCTCTTTCACAGCAACCCTAAATATAGCCCTGGCCCGCCTGGTAGTCGATTGAAAACTCGGGCCCCAGAAAATGCATTAAAAGCCTAATTCGATCATCCAAAAGTGCCCCCAGAGGAAGGCTTTGGGTACATCTGAACTCCCCAGGGGAGCCTTTACGCAGCCCCACATGCAACTGGACCCTCCTTGTTCACTGTTTACGAGCAACCCTAAATATACCCCTAGCCACAATGGCAGAAGACTGAAAACTCGGGCTCCACAAAATGCGTTTCAAGCCCCATTCACCCATCCAGAAGTGCCCCCAAAGGAAGGCTTTGGGTACAACTGAACTCCCCAGGGGAGCCTTTATGCAGCCCCACATGCAACTGGACCCTCCGGGTTCACTCTTTCATCGCAAGCCTAAATATAGCCCTAGCACGCCTGGCATTCGACTGAAAGCTCGGGCCACAGAAAATATGTTACGAGCCCCATTCGCCCATCCAAAAGTGCCCCCAAAGGAAGGCTTTGGGTACATCTGAACTCCCCAGGGGAGCCTTTAGGCAGCCCCACATGCAACTGGACCCTCTGTGTTCGCTCTTTACAGCAACCCTAAAAATAACCCTAGCCAGCATGGCACAAGACTGAAAACTCGGGACACAGAAAAAGCGTTTCAAGCCTCTTTCGCCCATCCAGAAGTGCCCCCAAAGGAAGGCTTTGGGTAGAACTGAACTCCCCAGGGGGGCCTTTATGCAGCCCCACATGCAACTGGACCCTCCGGGTTCACTCTTTCACCGCAAGCCTAAATATAGCCCTAGCACGCCTGGCAGTCGACTGAAAGTTCGAGCCACAGAAAATGTGTTACGAGCCCCATTCGCCCATCCAAAAGTGCCCCCAGAGGAAGGCTTTGGGTACATCTGAACTCCCCAGGGGAGCCTTTACGCAGCCCCACATGCAAGTCGACCCTCCGTGTTCGCTCTTTACAGCAACCCTAAATATAACCCTAGCCAGCATGGCAGAAGACTGAAAACTCGGGCCACAGAAAAAGCGTTTCAAGCCCCATTCACCCATCCAGAAGTGCCCCCAAAGGAAGGCTTTGGGTACAACTGAACTCCCCAGGGGAGCCTTTATGCAGCCCCACATGCAACTGGACCCTCCGGGTTCACTCTTTCACCGCAAGCCTAAATATAGCCCTCGGCGCAATTGGAGAAGACTGAAAAAGCTGTCCTCAGAAAACGCATTGCGATTCCCCTTGGACCATCCCAAAGTGGCCCAAAGGAAGGCTTTGGGTACAACTGAACTCCCCAGGGGAGCCTTAACGCAGCCCCACATGCAACTGGACTCTCCGTATTCGCTCTTTCACAGCAACCCTAAATATAGCACTGGCCCGCCTGGCAGTCGACTGAAAACTCGGGCCCCAGAAAAAGCGTTTCAAGCCCCTTTCGCCCATCAAGAAGTGCCCCCAAAGGAAGGCTTTGGGTACAAGTGAACTCCCCAGGGGAGCCTTTATGCAGCCCCACATGCAACTGGACCCTCCGCGTTCACTCTTTCACCGCAAGCCTGAATATAGCCCTCGGAGCAATTGGAGAAGACTGAAAAAGCGGGCCTCAGAAAACGCATTGCGATTCCCCTTGGACCATCCAAAAGTGTCCCCAAAGGAAGCCTTTGGGTACAACTGAACTCCCCAGGGGAGCCTTAACGCAGCCCCACATGCAACTGGACCCTCCGTATTCGCTCTTTCACAGGAACCCTAAATATAAACCTGGCCCGCCTGGTAGTCGATTGAAAACTCGGGCCCAAGAAAATGCATTAAAAGACTAATTTGCCCATCCAAAAGTGCCCCCAGAGGAAGGCTTTGGGTACATCTGAACTCCCCAGGGGAGCCTTTACGCAGCCCCACATGCAACTGGACCCTCCTTGTTCACTGTTTACGAGCAACCCTAAATATAACCCTAGCCAGCATGGCAGAAGACTGAAAACTCGGGCTCCACAAAATGCGTTTCAAGCCCCATTCACCCATCCAGAAGTGCCCCCAAAGGAAGGCTTTGGGTACAACTGAACTCCCCAGGGGAGCCTTTATGCAGCCCCACATGGAACTGGACCCTCCGGGTTCACTCTTTCACCGCAAGCCTAAATATAGCCCTAGCACTCCTGGCAGTCGACTGAAAGTTCGAGCCACAGAAAATGTGTTACGAGCCCCATTCGACCATCCAAAAGTGCACCCAAAGGAAGGCTTTGGGTACATCTGAACTCCCCAGGGGAGCCTTTAGGCAGCCCCACATGCAACTGGACCCTCCGTGTTCGCTCTTTACAGCAACCTTAAATATAACCCTAGCCAGCATGGCAGAAGACTGAAAACTCGGGCTCCAGAAAAAGCGTTTCAAGCCCCTTTCGCCCATCCAGAAGTGCCCCCAAAGGAAGGCTTTGGGTACAAGTGAACTCCCCAGGGGAGCCTTTATGCAGCCCCACATGCAACTGGACCCTCCGGGTTCACTCTTTCATCGCAAGCCTAAATATAGCCCTAGCACGCCTGGCATTCGACTGAAAGCTCGGGCCACAGAAAATGTGTTACGAGCCCCATTCGCCCATCCAAAAGTGCCCCCAAAGGAAGGCTTTGGGTACATCTGAACTCCCCAGGGGAGCCTTTAGGCAGCCCCACATGCAACTGGACCCTCTGTGTTCGCTCTTTACAGCAACCCTAAAAATAACCCTAGCCAGCATGGCAGAAGACTGAAAACTCGGGACACAGAAAAAGCGTTTCAAGCCTCTTTCGCCCATCCAGAAGTGCCCCCAAAGGAAGGCTTTGGGTAGAACTGAACTCCCCAGGGGGGCCTTTATGCAGCCCCACATGCAACTGGACCCTCCGGGTTCACTCTTTCACCGCAAGCCTAAATATAGCCCTAGCACGCCTGGCAGTCGACTGAAAGTTCGAGCCACAGAAAATGTGTTACGAGCCCCATTCGCCCATCCAAAAGTGCCCCCAAAGGAAGGCTTTGGGTACATCTGAACTCCCCAGGGGAGCCTTTACGCAGCCCCACATGCAAGTCGACCCTCCGTGTTCGCTCTTTACAGCAACCCTAAATATAACCCTAGCCAGCATGGCAGAAGACTGAAAACTCGGGCCACAGAAAAAGCGTTTCAAGCCCCATTCACCCATCCAGAAGTGCCCCCAAAGGAAGGCTTTGGGTACAACTGAACTCCCCAGGGGAGCCTTTATGCAGCCCCACATGCAACTGGACCCTCCGGGTTCACTCTTTCACCGCAAGCCTAAATATAGCCCTCGGCGCAATTGGAGAAGACTGAAAAAGCTGTCCTCAGAAAACGCATTGCGATTCCCCTTGGACCATCCCAAAGTTGCCCAAAGGAAGGCTTTGGGTACAACTGAACTCCCCAGGGGAGCCTTAACGCAGCCCCACATGCAACTGGACTCTCCGTATTCGCTCTTTCACAGCAACCCTAAATATAGCACTGGCCCGCCTGGCAGTCGACTGAAAACTCGGGCCCCAGAAAAAGCGTTTCAAGCCCCTTTCGCCCATCAAGAAGTGCCCCCAAAGGAAGGCTTTGGGTACATCTGAACTCCCCAGGGGAGCCTTTACGCAGCCCCACATGCAACTGGACCCTCCTTGTTCACTGTTTACGAGCAACCCTAAATATAACCCTAGCCAGCATGGCAGAAGACTGAAAACTCGGGCTCCAGAAAATGCGTTTCAAGCCCCATTCACCCATCCAGAAGTGCCCCCAAAGGAAGGCTTTGGGTACAACTGAACTCCCCAGGGGAGCCTTTATGCAGCCCCACATGGAACTGGACCCTCCGGGTTCACTCTTTCACCGCAAGCCTAAATATAGCCCTAGCACTCCTGGCAGTCGACTGAAAGTTCGAGCCACAGAAAATGTGTTACGAGCCCCAATCGCCCATCCAAAAGTGCCCCCAGAGGAAGGCTTTGGGTACATCTGAACTCCCCAGGGGAGCCTTTACGCAGCCCCACATGCAACTGGACCCTCCGTGTTCGCTCTTTACAGCAACCTTAAATATAACCCTAGCCAGCATGGCAGAAGACTGAAAACTCGGGCTCCAGAAAAAGCGTTTCAAGCCCCTTTCGCCCATCCAGAAGTGCCCCCAAAGGAAGGCTTTGGGTACAACTGAACTCCCCAGGGGAGCCTTTATGCAGCCCCACATGCAACTGGACCCTCCGCGTTCACTCTTTCACCGCAAGCCTAAATATAGCCCTCGGCGCAATTGGAGAAGACTGAAAAAGCGGGCCTCAGAAAACGCATTGCGATTCCCCTTGGACCATCCAAAAGTGTCCCCAAAGGAAGCCTTTGGGTACAACTGAACTCCCCAGGGGAGCCTTAACGCAGCCCCACATTCAACTGGACCCTCCGTATTCGCTCTTTCACAGCAACCCTAAATATAAACCTGGCCCGCCTGGTAGTCGATTGAAAACTCGGGCCCCAGAAAATGCATTAAAAGCCTAATTCGATCATCCAAAAGTGCCCCCAGAGGAAGGCTTTGGGTACATCTGAACTCCCCAGGGGAGCCTTTACGCAGCCCCACATGCAACTGGACCCTCCTTGTTCACTGTTTACGAGCAACCCTAAATATACCCCTAGCCACCATGGCAGAAGACTGAAAACTCGGGCTCCACAAAATGCGTTTCAAGCCCCATTCACCCATCCAGAAGTGCCCCCAAAGGAAGGCTTTGGGTAGAACTGAACTCCCCAGGGGGGCCTTTATGCAGCCCCACATGGAACTGGACCCTCCGGGTTCACTCTTTCACCGCAAGCCTAAATATAGCCCTAGCACGCCTGGCAGTCGACTGAAAGTTCGAGCCACAGAAAATGTGTTACGAGCCCCATTCGCCCATCCAAAAGTGCCCCCAAAGGAAGGCTTTGGGTACATCTGAACTCCCCAGGGGAGCCTTTACGCAGCCCCACATGCAAGTCGACCCTCCGTGTTCGCTCTTTACAGCAACCCTAAATATAACCCTAGCCAGCATGGCAGAAGACTGAAAACTCGGGCCACAGAAAAAGCGTTTCAAGCCCCATTCACCCATCCAGAAGTGCCCCCAAAGGAAGGCTTTGGGTACAACTGAACTCCCCAGGGGAGCCTTTATGCAGCCCCACATGCAACTGGACCCTCCGGGTTCACTCTTTCACCGCAAGCCTAAATATAGCCCTCGGCGCAATTGGAGAAGACTGAAAAAGCTGTCCTCAGAAAACGCATTGCGATTCCCCTTGGACCATCCCAAAGTTGCCCAAAGGAAGGCTTTGGGTACAACTGAACTCCCCAGGGGAGCCTTAACGCAGCCCCACATGCAACTGGACTCTCCGTATTCGCTCTTTCACAGCAACCCTAAATATAGCACTGGCCCGCCTGGCAGTCGACTGAAAACTCGGGCCCCAGAAAAAGCGTTTCAAGCCCCTTTCGCCCATCAAGAAGTGCCCCCAAAGGAAGGCTTTGGGTACAAGTGAACTCCCCAGGGGAGCCTTTATGCAGCCCCACATGCAACTGGACCCTCCGCGTTCACTCTTTCACCGCAAGCCTAAATATAGCCCTCGGAGCAATTGGAGAAGACTGAAAAAGCGGGCCTCAGAAAACGCATTGCGATTCCCCTTGGACCATCCAAAAGTGTCCCCAAAGGAAGCCTTTGGGTACAACTGAACTCCCCAGGGGAGCCTTAACGCAGCCCCACATGCAACTGGACCCTCCGTATTCGCTCTTTCACAGGAACCCTAAATATAAACCTGGCCCGCCTGGTAGTCGATTGAAAACTCGGGCCCCAGAAAATGCATTAAAAGCCTAATTTGCCCATCCAAATGTGCCCCCAGAGGAAGGCTTTGGGTACATCTGAACTCCCCAGGGGAGCCTTTACGCAGCCCCACATGCAACTGGACCCTCCTTGTTCACTGTTTACGAGCAACCCTAAATATAACCCTAGCCAGCATGGCAGAAGACTGAAAACTCGGGCTCCAGAAAATGCGTTTCAAGCCCCATTCACCCATCCAGAAGTGCCCCCAAAGGAAGGCTTTGGGTACAACTGAACTCCCCAGGGGAGCCTTTATGCAGCCCCACATGGAACTGGACCCTCCGGGTTCACTCTTTCACCGCAAGCCTAAATATAGCCCTAGCACTCCTGGCAGTCGACTGAAAGTTCGAGCCACAGAAAATGTGTTACGAGCCCCAATCGCCCATCCAAAAGTGCCCCCAAAGGAAGGCTTTGGGTACATCTGAACTCCCCAGGGGAGCCTTTAGGCAGCCCCACATGCAACTGGACCCTCCGTGTTCGCTCTTTACAGCAACCTTAAATATAACCCTAGCCAGCATGGCAGAAGACTGAAAACTCGGGCTCCAGAAAAAGCGTTTCAAGCCCCTTTCGCCCATCCAGAAGTGCCCCCAAAGGAAGGCTTTGGGTACAACTGAACTCCCCAGGGGAGCCTTTATGCAGCCCCACATGCAACTGGACCCTCCGGGTTCACTCTTTCACCGCAAGCCTAAATATAGCCCTCGGCGCAATTGGAGAAGACTGAAAAAGCGGGCCTCAGAAAACGCATTGCGATTCCCCTTGGACCATCCAAAAGTGTCCCCAAAGGAAGCCTTTGGGTACAACTGAACTCCCCAGGGGAGCCTTAACGCAGCCCCACATTCAACTGGACCCTCCGTATTCGCTCTTTCACAGCAACCCTAAATATAGCCCTGGCCCGCCTGGTAGTCGATTGAAAACTCGGGCCCCAGAAAATGCATTAAAAGCCTAATTCGATCATCCAAAAGTGCCCCCAGAGGAAGGCTTTGGGTACATCTGAACTCCCCAGGGGAGCCTTTACGCAGCCCCACATGCAACTGGACCCTCCTTGTTCACTGTTTACGAGCAACCCTAAATATACCCCTAGCCACCATGGCAGAAGACTGAAAACTCGGGCTCCACAAAATGCGTTTCAAGCCCCATTCACCCATCCAGAAGTGCCCCCAAAGGAAGGCTTTGGGTAGAACTGAACTCCCCAGGGGGGCCTTTATGCAGCCCCACATGGAACTGGACCCTCCGGGTTCACTCTTTCACCGCAAGCCTAAATATAGCCCTAGCACGCCTGGCAGTCGACTGAAAGTTCGAGCCACAGAAAATGTGTTACGAGCCCCATTCGCCCATCCAAAAGTGCCCCCAAAGGAAGGCTTTGGGTACATCTGAACTCCCCAGGGGAGCCTTTACGCAGCCCCACATGCAAGTCGACCCTCCGTGTTCGCTCTTTACAGCAACACTAAATATAACCCTAGCCAGCATGGCAGAAGACTGAAAACTCGGGCCACAGAAAAAGCGTTTCAAGCCCCATTCACCCATCCAGAAGTGCCCCCAAAGGAAGGCTTTGGGTACAAGTGAACTCCCCAGGGGAGCCTTTATGCAGCCCCACATGCAACTGGACCCTCCGGGTTCACTCTTTCACCGCAAGCCTAAATATAGCCCTCGGCGCAATTGGAGAAGACTGAAAAAGCGGGCCTCAGAAAACGCATTGCGATTCCCCTTGGACCATCCAAAAGTGTCCCCAAAGGAAGGCTTTGGGTACAACTGAACTCCCCAGGGGAGCCTTAACGCAGCCCCACATTCAACTGGACCCTCCGTATTCGCTCTTTCACAGCAACCCTAAATATAACCCTGGCCCGCCTGGTAGTCGATTGAAAACTCGGGCCCCAGAAAATGCATTAAAAGCCTAATTCGATCATCCAAAAGTGCCCCCAGAGGAAGGCTTTGGGTACATCTGAACTCCCCAGGGGAGCCTTTACGCAGCCCCACATGCAACTGGACCCTCCTTGTTCACTGTTTACGAGCAACCCTAAATATACCCCTAGCCACCATGGCAGAAGACTGAAAACTCGGGCTCCAGAAAATGCGTTTCAAGCCCCATTCACCCATCCAGAAGTGCCCCCAAAGGAAGGCTTTTGTAGAACTGAACTCCCCAGGGGAGCCTTTATGCAGCCCCACATGGAACTGGACCCTCCGGGTTCACTCTTTCACCGCAAGCCTAAATATAGCCCTAGCACGCCTGGCAGTCGACTGAAAGTTCGAGCCACAGAAAATGTGTTACGAGCCCCATTCGCCCATCCAAAAGTGCCCCCAAAGGAAGGCTTTGGGTACATCTGAACTCCCCAGGGGAGCCTTTACGCAGCCCCACATGCAAGTCGACCCTCCGTGTTCGCTCTTTACAGCAACCCTAAATATAACCCTAGCCAGCATGGCAGAAGACTGAAAACTCGGGCCACAGAAAAAGCGTTTCAAGCCCCATTCACCCATCCAGAAGTGCCCCCAAAGGAAGGCTTTGGGTACAAGTGAACTCCCCAGGGGAGCCTTTATGCAGCCCCACATGCAACTGGACCCTCCGGGTTCACTCTTTCACCGCAAGCCTAAATATAGCCCTAGCACGCCTGGCAGTCGACTGAAAGTTCGAGCCACAGAAAATGTGTTACGAGCCCCAATCGCCCATCCAAAAGTGCCCCCAGAGGAAGGCTTTGGGTACATCTGAACTCCCCAGGGGAGCCTTTAGGCAGCCCCACATGCAACTGGACCCTCCGTGTTCGCTCTTTACAGCAACCTTAAATATAACCCTAGCCAGCATGGCAGAAGACTGAAAACTCGGGCTCCAGAAAAAGCGTTTCAAGCCCCTTTCGCCCATCCAGAAGTGCCCCCAAAGGAAGGCTTTGGGTACAAGTGAACTCCCCAGGGGAGCCTTTATGCAGCCCCACATGCAACTGGACCCTCCGGGTTCACTCTTTCACCGCAAGCCTAAATATAGCCCTCGGCGCAATTGGAGAAGACTGAAAAAGCGGGCCTCAGAAAACGCATTGCGATTCCCCTTGGACCATCCAAAAGTGTCCCCAAAGGAAGCCTTTGGGTACAACTGAACTCCCCAGGGGAGCCTTAACGCAGCCCCACATTCAACTGGACCCTCCGTATTCGCTCTTTCACAGCAACCCTAAATATAGCCCTGGCCCGCCTGGTAGTCGATTGAAAACTCGGGCCCCAGAAAATGCATTAAAAGCCTAATTCGATCATCCAAAAGTGCCCCCAGAGGAAGGCTTTGGGTACATCTGAACTCCCCAGGGGAGCCTTTACGCAGCCCCACATGCAACTGGACCCTCCTTGTTCACTGTTTACGAGCAACCCTAAATATACCCCTAGCCACAATGGCAGAAGACTGAAAACTCGGGCTCCACAAAATGCGTTTCAAGCCCCATTCACCCATCCAGAAGTGCCCCCAAAGGAAGGCTTTGGGTACAACTGAACTCCCCAGGGGAGCCTTTATGCAACCCCACATGCAACTGGACCCTCCGGGTTCACTCTTTCATCGCAAGCCTAAATATAGCCCTAGCACGCCTGGCATTCGACTGAAAGCTCGGGCCACAGAAAATGTGTTACGAGCCCCATTCGCCCATCCAAAAGTGCCCCCAAAGGAAGGCTTTGGGTACATCTGAACTCCCCAGGGGAGCCTTTAGGCAGCCCCACATGCAACTGGACCCTCCGTGTTCGCTCTTTACAGCAACCCTAAAAATAACCCTAGCCAGCATGGCAGAAGACTGAAAACTCGGGACACAGAAAAAGCGTTTCAAGCCTCTTTCGCCCATCCAGAAGTGCCCCCAAAGGAAGGCTTTGGGTAGAACTGAACTCCCCAGGGGGGCCTTTATGCAGCCCCACATGGAACTGGACCCTCCGGGTTCACTCTTTCACCGCAAGCCTAAATATAGCCCTAGCACGCCTGGCAGTCGACTGAAAGTTCGAGCCACAGAAAATGTGTTACGAGCCCCATTCGCCCATCCAAAAGTGCCCCCAAAGGAAGGCTTTGGGTACATCTGAACTCCCCAGGGGAGCCTTTACGCAGCCCCACATGCAAGTCGACCCTCCGTGTTCGCTCTTTACAGCAACCCTAAATATAACCCTAGCCAGCATGGCAGAAGACTGAAAACTCGGGCCACAGAAAAAGCGTTTCAAGCCCCATTCACCCATCCAGAAGTGCCCCCAAAGGAAGGCTTTGGGTACAACTGAACTCCCCAGGGGAGCCTTTATGCAGCCCCACATGCAACTGGACCCTCCGGGTTCACTCTTTCACCGCAAGCCTAAATATAGCCCTAGCACGCCTGGCAGTCGACTGAAAGTTCGAGCCACAGAAAATGTGTTACGAGCCCCAATCGCCCATCCAAAAGTGCCCCCAGAGGAAGGCTTTGGGTACATCTGAACTCCCCAGGGGAGCCTTTAGGCAGCCCCACATGCAACTGGACCCTCCGTGTTCGCTCTTTACAGCAACCTTAAATATAACCCTAGCCAGCATGGCAGAAGACTGAAAACTCGGGCTCCAGAAAAAGCGTTTCAAGCCCCTTTCGCCCATCCAGAAGTGCCCCCAAAGGAAGGCTTTGGGTACAAGTGAACTCCCCAGGGGAGCCTTTATGCAGCCCCACATGCAACTGGACCCTCCGGGTTCACTCTTTCACCGCAAGCCTAAATATAGCCCTCGGCGCAATTGGAGAAGACTGAAAAAGCGGGCCTCAGAAAACGCATTGCGATTCCCCTTGGACCATCCAAAAGTGTCCCCAAAGGAAGCCTTTGGGTACAACTGAACTCCCCAGGGGAGCCTTAACGCAGCCCCACATTCAACTGGACCCTCCGTATTCGCTCTTTCACAGCAACCCTAAATATAGCCCTGGCCCGCCTGGTAGTCGATTGAAAACTCGGGCCCCAGAAAATGCATTAAAAGCCTAATTCGATCATCCAAAAGTGCCCCCAGAGGAAGGCTTTGGGTACATCTGAACTCCCCAGGGGAGCCTTTACGCAGCCCCACATGCAACTGGACCCTCCTTGTTCACTGTTTACGAGCAACCCTAAATATACCCCTAGCCACAATGGCAGAAGACTGAAAACTCGGGCTCCACAAAATGCGTTTCAAGCCCCATTCACCCATCCAGAAGTGCCCCCAAAGGAAGGCTTTGGGTACAACTGAACTCCCCAGGGGAGCCTTTATGCAACCCCACATGCAACTGGACCCTCCGGGTTCACTCTTTCATCGCAAGCCTAAATATAGCCCTAGCACGCCTGGCATTCGACTGAAAGCTCGGGCCACAGAAAATGTGTTACGAGCCCCATTCGCCCATCCAAAAGTGCCCCCAAAGGAAGGCTTTGGGTACATCTGAACTCCCCAGGGGAGCCTTTAGGCAGCCCCACATGCAACTGGACCCTCCGTGTTCGCTCTTTACAGCAACCCTAAAAATAACCCTAGCCAGCATGGCAGAAGACTGAAAACTCGGGACACAGAAAAAGCGTTTCAAGCCTCTTTCGCCCATCCAGAAGTGCCCCCAAAGGAAGGCTTTGGGTAGAACTGAACTCCCCAGGGGGGCCTTTATGCAGCCCCACATGGAACTGGACCCTCCGGGTTCACTCTTTCACCGCAAGCCTAAATATAGCCCTAGCACGCCTGGCAGTCGACTGAAAGTTCGAGCCACAGAAAATGTGTTACGAGCCCCATTCGCCCATCCAAAAGTGCCCCCAAAGGAAGGCTTTGGGTACATCTGAACTCCCCAGGGGAGCCTTTACGCAGCCCCACATGCAAGTCGACCCTCCGTGTTCGCTCTTTACAGCAACCCTAAATATAACCCTAGCCAGCATGGCAGAAGACTGAAAACTCGGGCCACAGAAAAAGCGTTTCAAGCCCCATTCACCCATCCAGAAGTGCCCCCAAAGGAAGGCTTTGGGTACAACTGAACTCCCCAGGGAAGCCTTTATGCAGCCCCACATGCAACTGGACCCTCCGGGTTCACTCTTTCACCGCAAGCCTAAATATAGCCCTCGGCGCAATTGGAGAAGACTGAAAAAGCGGGCCTCAGAAAACGCATTGCGATTCCCCTTGGACCATCCCAAAGTGGCCCAAAGGAAGGCTTTGGGTACAACTGAACTCCCCAGGGGAGCCTTAACGCAGCCCCACATGCAACTGGACTCTCCGTATTCGCTCTTTCACAGCAACCCTAAATATAGCCCTGGCCCGCCTGGCAGTCGACTGAAAACTCGGGCCCCAGAAAAAGCGTTTCAAGCCCCTTTCGCCCATCAAGAAGTGCCCCCAAAGGAAGGCTTTGGGTACAAGTGAACTCCCCAGGGGAGCCTTTATGCAGCCCCACATGCAACTGGACCCTCCGTATTCGCTCTTTCACAGCAACCCTAAATATAGGCCTGGCCCGCATGGCATACGACTGAAAAATCGGGCCCCAGAAAACGTGCTACAAGCCCCATTCGACCATCCAAAAGTGCCCCCAGAGGAAGGCTTTGGGTACAACTGAACTCCCCAGGGGAGTCTTTATGCAGGCCCATACGCAACTGGACCCCCCGTGTTCGCTGTTTACAAGCAACCCTAAATATAACCCTAGCCAGCATGGCAGAAAACGGAAAACTCGTGCAACAGAAAAAGCGTTTCAAGCCCCATTCACCCATCCAGAAGTGCCCCCAAAGGAAGGCTTTGGGTACAAGTGAACTCCCCAGGGGAGCCTTTATGCAGCCCCACATGCAACTGGACCCTCCGGGTTCACTCTTTCACCGCAAGCCTAAATATAGCCCTCGGAGCAATTGGAGAAGACTGAAAAAGCGGGCCTCAGAAAACGCATTGCGATTCCCCTTGGACCATCCAAAAGTGTCCCCAAAGGAAGCCTTTGGGTACAACTGAACTCCCCAGAGGAGCCTTAACGCAGCCCCACATGCAACTGGACCCTCCGTATTCGCTCTTTCACAGCAACCCTAAATATAAACCTGGCCCGCCTGGTAGTCGATTGAAAACTCGGGCCCCAGAAAATGCATTAAAAGCCTAATTTGCCCATCCAAAAGTGCCCCCAGAGGAAGGCTTTGGGTACATCTGAACTCCCCAGGGGAGCCTTTACGCAGCCCCACATGCAACTGGACCCTCCTTGTTCACTGTTTACGAGCAACCCTAAATATACCCCTAGCCACCATGGCAGAAGACTGAAAACTCGGGCTCCACAAAATGCGTTTCAAGCCCCATTCACCCATCCAGAAGTGCCCCCAAAGGAAGGCTTTGGGTAGAACTGAACTCCCCAGGGGGGCCTTTATGCAGCCCCACATGGAACTGGACCCTCCGGGTTCACTCTTTCACCGCAAGCCTAAATATAGCCCTAGCACGCCTGGCAGTCGACTGAAAGTTCGAGCCACAGAAAATGTGTTACGAGCCCCATTCGCCCATCCAAAAGTGCCCCCAAAGGAAGGCTTTGGGTACATCTGAACTCCCCAGGGGAGCCTTTACGCAGCCCCACATGCAAGTCGACCCTCCGTGTTCGCTCTTTACAGCAACACTAAATATAACCCTAGCCAGCATGGCAGAAGACTGAAAACTCGGGCCACAGAAAAAGCGTTTCAAGCCCCATTCACCCATCCAGAAGTGCCCCCAAAGGAAGGCTTTGGGTACAAGTGAACTCCCCAGGGGAGCCTTTATGCAGCCCCACATGCAACTGGACCCTCCGGGTTCACTCTTTCACCGCAAGCCTAAATATAGCCCTCGGCGCAATTGGAGAAGACTGAAAAAGCTGTCCTCAGAAAACGCATTGCGATTCCCCTTGGACCATCCCAAAGTGCCCCCAAAGGAAGGCTTTGGGTACAACTGAACTCCCCAGGGGAGCCTTAACGCAGCCCCACATGCAACTGGACCCTCCTTGTTCACTGTTTACAAGCAACCCTAAATATACCCCTAGCCACCATGACAGAAGACTGAAAACTCGGGCTCCAGAAAATGCGTTTCAAGCCCCATTCACCCATCCAGAAGTGCCCCCAAAGGAAGGCTTTAGGTACAACTGAACTCCCCAGGGGAGCCTTTATGCAGCCCCACATGCAACTGGACCCTCCGTGTTCGCTCTTTACAGCAACCCTAAATATAACCCTAGCCACCATGGCAGAAAACTGAAAACTCGGGCCACAGAAAAAGCGTTTCAAGCCCCTTTCGCCCATCAAGAAGTGTCCCCAAAGGAAGGCTTTGGGTACAAGTGAACTCCCCAGGGGAGCCTTTATGCAGCCCCACATGCAACTGGACCCTCCGTATTCGCTCTTTCACAGCAACCCTAAATATAACCCTGGCCCGCATGGCAGACGACTGAAAAATCGGGCCCCAGAAAACGTGCTACAAGCCCCATTCGACCATCCAAAAGAGCCCCCAGAGGAAGGCTTTGGGTACAAGTGAACTCCCCAGGGGAGCCTTTATGCAGGCCCATACGCAACTGGACCCCCCGTGTTCGCTGTTTACAAGCCACCCTACATATAACCCTAGCCAGCATGGCAGAAAACTGAAAACTCGTGCAACAGAAAAAGCGTTTCAAGCCCCATTCACCCATCCAGAAGTGCCCCCAAAGGAAGGCTTTGGGTACAGCTGAACTCCCCAGGGGAGCCTTTATGCAGCCCGACATGCAACTGGACCCTCCGGGTTCACTCTTTCACCGCAAGCCTAAATATAGCCCTCGGCGCAATGGGAGAAGACTGAAAAAGCTGGCCTCAGAAAACGAATTGCGATTCCCCTTGGACCATCCCAAAGTGCTCCCAAAGGAAGGCTTTGGGTACAACTGAACTCCCCATGGGAGCCTTAACGCAGCCCCACATGCAACTGGACCCTCCGTATTCGCTCTTTCACAGAAACCCTAAATATATACCTGGCCCGCATGGCAGACTACTGAAAAATCGGGCCCCAGAAAACGTGCCACAAGCCCCATTCGCCCATCCAAAAGTGCCCCCAAAGGAAGGCTTTGGGTACAAGTGAACTCCCCAGGGGAGCCTTTATGCAGGCACATACGCAACTGGACCCCCCGTGTTCGCTGTTTATAAGCAACCCTAAATATAACACTAGCCAGCATGGCAGAAAACTGAAAACTCGGGCCACAGAAAAAGCGTTTCAAGCCCCATTCACGCATCCAGAAGTGCCCCCAAAGGAAGGCTTTGGGTACAAGTGAACTCCCCAGGGGAGCCTTTATGCAGCCCCACATGCAACTGGACCGTCCGGGTTCACTCTTTCACCGCAAGCCTAAATATAGCCCTAGCACGCCTGGCAGTCGACTGAAAGCTCGGGCCAAAGAAAATGTGTTAGGAGCCGCATTTGCCCATCCAAAAGTGCCCCCAAAGGAAGGCTTTGGGTACAAGTGAACTCCCCAGGGGAGCCTTTATGCAGGCCCATACGCAACTGGACCCCCCGTGTTCGCTGTTTACAAGCAACCCTACATATAACCCTAGCCAGCATGGCAGAAAACTGAAAACTCGTGCAACAGAAAAAGCGTTTCAAGCCCCATTCACCCATCCAGAAGTGCCCCCAAAGGAAGGCTTTGGGTACAGCTGAACTCCCCAGGGGAGCCTTTATGCAGCCCCACATGCAACTGGACCCTCCGTATTCGCTCTTTCACAGCAACCCTAAATATAACCCTGGCCCGCATGGCAGACGACTGAAAAATCGGGCCACAGAAAACGTGCTACAAGCCCCATTCGACCATCCAAAAGAGCCCCCAGAGGAAGGCTTTGGGTACAAGTGAACTCCCCAGGGGAGCCTTTATGCAGGCCCATACGCAACTGGACCCCCCGTGTTCGCTGTTTACAAGCAACCCTAAATATAACCCTAGCCAGCATGGCAGAAAACTGAAAACTCGTGCAACAGAAAAAGCGTTTCAAGCCCCATTCACCCATCCAGAAGTGCCCCCAAAGGAAGGCTTTGGGTACAACTGAACTCCCCAGGGGAGCCTTTATGCAGCCCCACATGCAACTGGACCCTCCGGGTTCACTCTTTCACCGCAAGCCTAAATATAGCCCTCGGCGCAATGGGAGAAGTCTGAAAAAGCGGGCCTCAGAAAACGCATTGCGATTCCCCTTGGACCATCCAAAAGTGTCCCCAAAGGAAGCCTTTGGGTACAACTGAACTCCCCAGGGGAGCCTTAACGCAGCCCCACATTCAACTGGACCCTCCGTATTCGCTCTTTCACAGCAACCCTAAATATAACCCTGGCCCGCCTGGTAGTCGATTGAAAACTCGGGCCCCAGAAAATGCATTAAAAGCCTAATTCGCCCATCCAAAAGTGCCCCCAGAGGAAGGCTTTGGGTACATCTGAACTCCCCAGGGGAGCCTTTACGCAGCCCCACATGCAACTGGACTCTCCTTGTTCACTGTTTACGAGCAACCCTAAATATACCCCTAGCCACCATGGCAGAAGACTGAAAACTCGGGCTCCACAAAATGCGTTTCAAGCCCCATTCACCCATCCAGAAGTGCCCCCAAAGGAAGGCTTTGGGTACAACTGAACTCCCCAGGGGAGCCTTTATGCAGCCCCACATGCAACTGGACCCTCCAGGTTCACTCTTTCACCGCAAGCCTAAATATAGACCTAGCATGCTTGGCAGTCGACTGAAAGCTCGGGCCACAGAAAATGTGTTACGAGCCCCATTCGCCCATCCAAAAGTGCCCCCAAAGGAAGGCTTTGGGTACATCTGAACTCCCCAGGGGAGCCTTTACGCAGCCCCACATGCAACTGGACCCTCCGTGTTCGCTCTTTACAGCAACCCTAAATATAACCCTAGCCAGCATGGCAGAAGACTGAAAACTCGGGCCACAGAAAAAGCGTTTCAAGCCCCTTTCGCCCATGCAGAAGTGCCCCCAAAGGAAGGCTTTGGGTACATCTGAACTCCCCAGGGGAGCCTTTATGCAGCCCCACATGCAACTGGACCCTCCTTGTTCACTGTTTACGAGCAACCCTAAATATACCCCTAGCCACCATGGCAGAAGACTGAAAACTCGGGCTCCAGAAAATGCGTTTCAAGCCCCATTCACCCATCCAGAAGTGCCCCCAAAGGAAGGCTTTGGGTACAAGTGAACTCCCCAGGGGATTCTTTATGCAGCCCCACATGCAACTGGACCCTCCGGGTTCACTCTTTCACTGCAAGCCTAAATATAGCCCTCAGCGCAATGGGAGAAGACTGAAAAAGTGGGCCTTAGAAAACGCATTGCGATTCCCCTTGGACCATCCCAAAGTGCCACCAGAGGAAGGCTTTGGGTACAACTGAACTCCCCAGGGGAGCCTTTACGCAGCCCCACATGCAACTGGACCCTCCTTGTTCACTGTTTACGTGCAACCCTCAATATACCCCTAGCCACCATGGCAGAAGACTGAAAACTCGGGCTCCAGAAAATGCATTTCAGGCCCCATTCACCCATCCAGAAGTGCCCCCAAAGGAAGGCTTTGGGTACAACTGAACTCCCCAGGGGAGCCTTTATGCAGCCCCACATGCAACTGGACCCTCCGGGTTCACTCTTTCACTGCAAGCCTAAATATAACCCTCGGCACAATGGGAGAAGACTGAAAAAGTGGGCCTTAGAAAACGCACTGCGATTCCCCTTGGACCATCCCAAAGTGCCCCCAGAGGAAGGCTTTGGGTACAACTGAACTCCCCAGGGGAGCCTTAACGCAGCCCCACATTCAACTGGACCCTCCGTATTCGCTCTTTCACAGCAACCCTAAATATAGCCCTGGCCCGCCTGGTAGTCGATTGAAAACTCAAGCCCCAGAAAATGCATTAAAAGCCTAATTCGCCCATCCAAAAGTGTCCCCAGAGGAAGGCTTTGGGTACATCTGAACTCCCCAGGGGAGCCTTTACGCAGCCAAACATGTAACTGGACCCTCCTTGTTCACTGTTTACGAGCAACCCTAAATATACCCGTAGCCACCATGGCAGAAGACTGAAAACTTGGGCCCCAGAAAATGCGTTAAAAGCCTAATTCGCCCATCCAGAAGTGCCCCCAAAGGAAGGCTTTGGGTACAAGTGAACTCCCCAGGGGAGCCTTTATGCAGCCCCACATGCAACTGGACCCTCCGGGTTCACTCTTTCACCGCAAGCCTAAATATAGCCCTAGCACGCCTGGCAGTCGACTGAAAGTTCGAGCCACAGAAAATGTGTTACGAGCCCCATTCGCCCATCCAAAAGTGCCCCCAAAGGAAGGCTTTGGGTACATCTGAACTCCCCAGGGGAGCCTTTACGCAGCCCCACATGCAAGTCGACCCTCCGTGTTCGCTCTTTACAGCAACCCTAAATATAACCCTAGCCAGCATGGCAGAAGACTGAAAACTCGGGCCACAGAAAAAGCGTTTCAAGCCCCATTCACCCATCCAGAAGTGCCCCCAAAGGAAGGCTTTGGGTACAACTGAACTCCCCAGGGGAGCCTTTATGCAGCCCCACATGCAACTGGACCCTCCGGGTTCACTCTTTCACCGCAAGCCTAAATATAGCCCTCGGCGCAATTGGAGAAGACTGAAAAAGCTGTCCTCAGAAAACGCATTGCGATTCCCCTTGGACCATCCCAAAGTGGCCCAAAGGAAGGCTTTGGGTACAACTGAACTCCCCAGGGGAGCCTTAACGCAGCCCCACATGCAACTGGACTCTCCGTATTCGCTCTTTCACAGCAACCCTAAATATAGCACTGGCCCGCCTGGCAGTCGACTGAAAACTCGGGCCCCAGAAAAAGCGTTTCAAGCCCCTTTCGCCCATCAAGAAGTGCCCCCAAAGGAAGGCTTTGGGTACAAGTGAACTCCCCAGGGGAGCCTTTATGCAGCCCCACATGCAACTGGACCCTCCGTATTCGCTCTTTCACAGCAACCCTAAATATAACCCTGGCCCGCATGGCATACGACTGAAAAATCGGGCCCCAGAAAACGTGCTACAAGCCCCATTCGACCATCCAAAAGTGCCCCCAGAGGAAGGCTTTGGGTACAACTGAACTCCCCAGGGGAGTCTTTATGCAGGCCCATATGCAACTGGACCCCCCGTGTTCGCTGTTTACAAGCAACCCTAAATATAACCCTAGCCAGCATGGCAGAAAACGGAAAACTCGTGCAACAGAAAAAGCGTTTCAAGCCCCATTCACCCATCCAGAAGTGCCCCCAAAGGAAGGCTTTGGGTACAAGTGAACTCCCCAGGGGAGCCTTTATGCAGCCCCACATGCAACTGGACCCTCCGCGTTCACTCTTTCACCGCAAGCCTAAATATAGCCCTCGGAGCAATTGGAGAAGACTGAAAAAGCGGGCCTCAGAAAACGCATTGCGATTCCCCTTGGACCATCCAAAAGTGTCCCCAAAGGAAGCCTTTGGGTACAACTGAACTCCCCAGGGGAGCCTTAACGCAGCCCCACATGCAACTGGACCCTCCGTATTCGCTCTTTCACAGCAACCCTAAATATAAACCTGGCCCGCCTGGTAGTCGATTGAAAACTCGGGCCCCAGAAAATGCATTAAAAGCCTAATTTGCCCATCCAAAAGTGCCCCCAGAGGAAGGCTTTGGGTACATCTGAACTCCCCAGGGGAGCCTTTACGCAGCCCCACATGCAACTGGACCCTCCTTGTTCACTGTTTACGAGCAACCCTAAATATACCCCTAGCCACCATGGCAGAAGACTGAAAACTCGGGCTCCACAAAATGCGTTTCAAGCCCCATTCACCCATCCAGAAGTGCCCCCAAAGGAAGGCTTTGGGTAGAACTGAACTCCCCAGGGGGGCCTTTATGCAGCCCCACATGGAACTGGACCCTCCGGGTTCACTCTTTCACCGCAAGCCTAAATATAGCCCTAGCACGCCTGGCAGTCGACTGAAAGTTCGAGCCACAGAAAATGTGTTACGAGCCCCATTCGCCCATCCAAAAGTGCCCCCAAAGGAAGGCTTTGGGTACATCTGAACTCCCCAGGGGAGCCTTTACGCAGCCCCACATGCAAGTCGACCCTCCGTGTTCGCTCTTTACAGCAACACTAAATATAACCCTAGCCAGCATGGCAGAAGACTGAAAACTCGGGCCACAGAAAAAGCGTTTCAAGCCCCATTCACCCATCCAGAAGTGCCCCCAAAGGAAGGCTTTGGGTACAAGTGAACTCCCCAGGGGAGCCTTTATGCAGCCCCACATGCAACTGGACCCTCCGGGTTCACTCTTTCACCGCAAGCCTAAATATAGCCCTCGGCGCAATTGGAGAAGACTGAAAAAGCTGTCCTCAGAAAACGCATTGCGATTCCCCTTGGACCATCCCAAAGTGCCCCCAAAGGAAGGCTTTGGGTACAACTGAACTCCCCAGGGGAGCCTTAACGCAGCCCCACATGCAACTGGACCCTCCTTGTTCACTGTTTACAAGCAACCCTAAATATACCCCTAGCCACCATGACAGAAGACTGAAAACTCGGGCTCCAGAAAATGCGTTTCAAGCCCCATTCACCCATCCAGAAGTGCCCCCAAAGGAAGGCTTTAGGTACAACTGAACTCCCCAGGGGAGCCTTTATGCAGCCCCACATGCAACTGGACCCTCCGTGTTCGCTCTTTACAGCAACCCTAAATATAACCCTAGCCACCATGGCAGAAAACTGAAAACTCGGGCCACAGAAAAAGCGTTTCAAGCCCCTTTCGCCCATCAAGAAGTGTCCCCAAAGGAAGGCTTTGGGTACAAGTGAACTCCCCAGGGGAGCCTTTATGCAGCCCCACATGCAACTGGACCCTCCGTATTCGCTCTTTCACAGCAACCCTAAATATAACCCTGGCCCGCATGGCAGACGACTGAAAAATCGGGCCCCAGAAAACGTGCTACAAGCCCCATTCGACCATCCAAAAGAGCCCCCAGAGGAAGGCTTTGGGTACAAGTGAACTCCCCAGGGGAGCCTTTATGCAGGCCCATACGCAACTGGACCCCCCGTGTTCGCTGTTTACAAGCAACCCTACATATAACCCTAGCCAGCATGGCAGAAAACTGAAAACTCGTGCAACAGAAAAAGCGTTTCAAGCCCCATTCACCCATCCAGAAGTGCCCCCAAAGGAAGGCTTTGGGTACAGCTGAACTCCCCAGGGGAGCCTTTATGCAGCCCGACATGCAACTGGACCCTCCGGGTTCACTCTTTCACCGCAAGCCTAAATATAGCCCTCGGCGCAATGGGAGAAGACTGAAAAAGCTGGCCTCAGAAAACGAATTGCGATTCCCCTTGGACCATCCCAAAGTGCTCCCAAAGGAAGGCTTTGGGTACAACTGAACTCCCCATGGGAGCCTTAACGCAGCCCCACATGCAACTGGACCCTCCGTATTCGCTCTTTCACAGAAACCCTAAATATATACCTGGCCCGCATGGCAGACTACTGAAAAATCGGGCCCCAGAAAACGTGCCACAAGCCCCATTCGCCCATCCAAAAGTGCCCCCAAAGGAAGGCTTTGGGTACAAGTGAACTCCCCAGGGGAGCCTTTATGCAGGCACATACGCAACTGGACCCCCCGTGTTCGCTGTTTATAAGCAACCCTAAATATAACACTAGCCAGCATGGCAGAAAACTGAAAACTCGGGCCACAGAAAAAGCGTTTCAAGCCCCATTCACGCATCCAGAAGTGCCCCCAAAGGAAGGCTTTGGGTACAAGTGAACTCCCCAGGGGATTCTTTATGCAGCCCCACATGCAACTGGACCCTCCGGGTTCACTCTTTCACTGCAAGCCTAAATATAGCCCTCAGCGCAATGGGAGAAGACTGAAAAAGTGGGCCTCAGAAAACGCATTGCGATTCCCCTTGGACCATCCCAAAGTGCCACCAGAGGAAGGCTTTGGGTACAACTGAACTCCCCAGGGGAGCCTTTACGCAGCCCCACATGCAACTGGACCCTCCTTGTTCACTGTTTACGTGCAACCCTCAATATACCCCTAGCCACCATGGCAGAAGACTGAAAACTCGGGCTCCAGAAAATGCATTTCAAGCCCCATTCACCCATCCAGAAGTGCCCCCAAAGGAAGGCTTTGGGTACAACTGAACTCCCCAGGGGAGCCTTTATGCAGCCCCACATGCAACTGGACCCTCCGGGTTCACTCTTTCACTGCAAGCCTAAATATAACCCTCGGCACAATGGGAGAAGACTGAAAAAGTGGGCCTTAGAAAACGCACTGCGATTCCCCTTGGACCATCCCAAAGTGCCCCCAGAGGAAGGCTTTGGGTACAACTGAACTCCCCAGGGGAGCCTTAACGCAGCCCCACATTCAACTGGACCCTCCGTATTCGCTCTTTCACAGCAACCCTAAATATAGCCCTGGCCCGCCTGGTAGTCGATTGAAAACTCAAGCCCCAGAAAATGCATTAAAAGCCTAATTCGCCCATCCAAAAGTGTCCCCAGAGGAAGGCTTTGGGTACATCTGAACTCCCCAGGGGAGCCTTTACGCAGCCAAACATGTAACTGGACCCTCCTTGTTCACTGTTTACGAGCAACCCTAAATATACCCGTAGCCACCATGGCAGAAGACTGAAAACTTGGGCCCCAGAAAATGCGTTAAAAGCCTAATTCGCCCATCCAGAAGTGCCCCCAAAGGAAGGCTTTGGGTACAAGTGAACTCCCCAGGGGAGCCTTTATGCAGCCCCACATGCAACTGGACCCTCCGGGTTCACTCTTTCACCGCAAGCCTAAATATAGCCCTAGCACGCCTGGCAGTCGACTGAAAGTTCGAGCCACAGAAAATGTGTTACGAGCCCCATTCGCCCATCCAAAAGTGCCCCCAAAGGAAGGCTTTGGGTACATCTGAACTCCCCAGGGGAGCCTTTACGCAGCCCCACATGCAAGTCGACCCTCCGTGTTCGCTCTTTACAGCAACCCTAAATATAACCCTAGCCAGCATGGCAGAAGACTGAAAACTCGGGCCACAGAAAAAGCGTTTCAAGCCCCATTCACCCATCCAGAAGTGCCCCCAAAGGAAGGCTTTGGGTACAACTGAACTCCCCAGGGGAGCCTTTATGCAGCCCCACATGCAACTGGACCCTCCGGGTTCACTCTTTCACCGCAAGCCTAAATATAGCCCTCGGCGCAATTGGAGAAGACTGAAAAAGCTGTCCTCAGAAAACGCATTGCGATTCCCCTTGGACCATCCCAAAGTGGCCCAAAGGAAGGCTTTGGGTACAACTGAACTCCCCAGGGGAGCCTTAACGCAGCCCCACATGCAACTGGACTCTCCGTATTCGCTCTTTCACAGCAACCCTAAATATAGCACTGGCCCGCCTGGCAGTCGACTGAAAACTCGGGCCCCAGAAAAAGCGTTTCAAGCCCCTTTCGCCCATCAAGAAGTGCCCCCAAAGGAAGGCTTTGGGTACAAGTGAACTCCCCAGGGGAGCCTTTATGCAGCCCCACATGCAACTGGACCCTCCGTATTCGCTCTTTCACAGCAACCCTAAATATAACCCTGGCCCGCATGGCATACGACTGAAAAATCGGGCCCCAGAAAACGTGCTACAAGCCCCATTCGACCATCCAAAAGTGCCCCCAGAGGAAGGCTTTGGGTACAACTGAACTCCCCAGGGGAGTCTTTATGCAGGCCCATACGCAACTGGACCCCCCGTGTTCGCTGTTTACAAGCAACCCTAAATATAACCCTAGCCAGCATGGCAGAAAACGGAAAACTCGTGCAACAGAAAAAGCGTTTCAAGCCCCATTCACCCATCCAGAAGTGCCCCCAAAGGAAGGCTTTGGGTACAAGTGAACTCCCCAGGGGAGCCTTTATGCAGCCCCACATGCAACTGGACCCTCCGCGTTCACTCTTTCACCGCAAGCCTAAATATAGCCCTCGGAGCAATTGGAGAAGACTGAAAAAGCGGGCCTCAGAAAACGCATTGCGATTCCCCTTGGACCATCCAAAAGTGTCCCCAAAGGAAGCCTTTGGGTACAACTGAACTCCCCAGGGGAGCCTTAACGCAGCCCCACATGCAACTGGACCCTCCGTATTCGCTCTTTCACAGCAACCCTAAATATAAACCTGGCCCGCCTGGTAGTCGATTGAAAACTCGGGCCCCAGAAAATGCATTAAAAGCCTAATTTGCCCATCCAAAAGTGCCCCCAGAGGAAGGCTTTGGGTACATCTGAACTCCCCAGGGGAGCCTTTACGCAGCCCCACATGCAACTGGACCCTCCTTGTTCACTGTTTACGAGCAAGCCTAAATATACCCCTAGCCACCATGGCAGAAGACTGAAAACTCGGGCTCCAGAAAATGCGTTTCAAGCCCCATTCACCCATCCAGAAGTGCCCCCAAAGGAAGGCTTTGGGTAGAACTGAACTCCCCAGGGGGGCCTTTATGCAGCCCCACATGGAACTGGACCCTCCGGGTTCACTCTTTCACCGCAAGCCTAAATATAGCCCTAGCACGCCTGGCAGTCGACTGAAAGTTCGAGCCACAGAAAATGTGTTACGAGCCCCATTCGCCCATCCAAAAGTGCCCCCAAAGGAAGGCTTTGGGTACATCTGAACTCCCCAGGGGAGCCTTTACGCAGCCCCACATGCAAGTCGACCCTCCGTGTTCGCTCTTTACAGCAACACTAAATATAACCCTAGCCAGCATGGCAGAAGACTGAAAACTCGGGCCACAGAAAAAGCGTTTCAAGCCCCATTCACCCATCCAGAAGTGCCCCCAAAGGAAGGCTTTGGGTACAAGTGAACTCCCCAGGGGAGCCTTTATGCAGCCCCACATGCAACTGGACCCTCCGGGTTCACTCTTTCACCGCAAGCCTAAATATAGCCCTCGGCGCAATTGGAGAAGACTGAAAAAGCTGTCCTCAGAAAACGCATTGCGATTCCCCTTGGACCATCCCAAAGTGCCCCCAAAGGAAGGCTTTGGGTACAACTGAACTCCCCAGGGGAGCCTTAACGCAGCCCCACATGCAACTGGACCCTCCTTGTTCACTGTTTACAAGCAACCCTAAATATACCCCTAGCCACCATGACAGAAGACTGAAAACTCGGGCTCCAGAAAATGCGTTTCAAGCCCCATTCACCCATCCAGAAGTGCCCCCAAAGGAAGGCTTTAGGTACAACTGAACTCCCCAGGGGAGCCTTTATGCAGCCCCACATGCAACTGGACCCTCCGTGTTCGCTCTTTACAGCAACCCTAAATATAACCCTAGCCACCATGGCAGAAAACTGAAAACTCGGGCCACAGAAAAAGCGTTTCAAGCCCCTTTCGCCCATCAAGAAGTGTCCCCAAAGGAAGGCTTTGGGTACAAGTGAACTCCCCAGGGGAGCCTTTATGCAGCCCCACATGCAACTGGACCCTCCGTATTCGCTCTTTCACAGCAACCCTAAATATAACCCTGGCCCGCATGGCAGACGACTGAAAAATCGGGCCCCAGAAAACGTGCTACAAGCCCCATTCGACCATCCAAAAGAGCCCCCAGAGGAAGGCTTTGGGTACAAGTGAACTCCCCAGGGGAGCCTTTATGCAGGCCCATACGCAACTGGACCCCCCGTGTTCGCTGTTTACAAGCAACCCTACATATAACCCTAGCCAGCATGGTAGAAAACTGAAAACTCGTGCAACAGAAAAAGTGTTTCAAGCCCCATTCACCCATCCAGAAGTGCCCCCAAAGGAAGGCTTTGGGTACAGCTGAACTCCCCAGGGGAGCCTTTATGCAGCCCGACATGCAACTGGACCCTCCGGGTTCACTCTTTCACCGCAAGCCTAAATATAGCCCTCGGCGCAATGGGAGAAGACTGAAAAAGCTGGCCTCAGAAAACGAATTGCGATTCCCCTTGGACCATCCCAAAGTGCTCCCAAAGGAAGGCTTTGGGTACAACTGAACTCCCCATGGGAGCCTTAACGCAGCCCCACATGCAACTGGACCCTCCGTATTCGCTCTTTCACAGAAACCCTAAATATATACCTGGCCCGCATGGCAGACTACTGAAAAATCGGGCCCCAGAAAACGTGCCACAAGCCCCATTCGACCATCCAAAAGTGCCCCCAAAGGAAGGCTTTGGGTACAACTGAACTCCCCAGGGGAGCCTTTATGCAGGCACATACGCAACTGGACCCCCCGTGTTCGCTGTTTATAAGCAACCCTAAATATAACACTAGCCAGCATGGCAGAAAACTGAAAACTCGGGCCACAGAAAAAGCGTTTCAAGCCTCATTCACGCATCCAGAAGTGCCCCCAAAGGAAGGCTTTGGGTACAACTGAACTCCCCAGGGGAGCCTTTATGCAGCCCCACATGCAACTGGACCCTCCGGGTTCACTCTTTCACCGCAAGCCTAAATATAGCCCTAGCACGCCTGGCAGTCGACTGAAAGCTCGGGCCAAAGAAAATGTGTTAGGAGCCGCATTTGCCCATCCAAAAGTGCCCCCAAAGGAAGGCTTTGGGTACAAGTGAACTCCCCAGGGGAGCCTTTATGCAGGCCCATACGCAACTGGACCCCCCGTGTTCGCTGTTTACAAGCAACCCTACATATAACCCTAGCCAGCATGGCAGAAAACTGAAAACTCGTGCAACAGAAAAAGCGTTTCAAGCCCCATTCACCCATCCAGAAGTGCCCCCAAAGGAAGGCTTTGGGTACAGCTGAACTCCCCAGGGGAGCCTTTATGCAGCCCCACATGCAACTGGACCCTCCGTATTCGCTCTTTCACAGCAACCCTAAATATAACCCTGGCCCGCATGGCAGACGACTGAAAAATCGGGCCACAGAAAACGTGCTACAAGCCCCATTCGACCATCCAAAAGAGCCCCCAGAGGAAGGCTTTGGGTACAAGTGAACTCCCCAGGGGAGCCTTTATGCAGCCCCACATGCAACTGGACCCTCCGGGTTCACTCTTTCACTGCAAGCCTAAATATAGCCCTCGGCGCAATGGGATAAGACTGAAAAAGTGGGCCTTAGAAAACGCATTGCGATTCCCCTTGGACCATCCCAAAGTGCCCCCAGAGGAAGGCTTTGGGTACAACTGAACTCCCCAGGGGAGCCTTTACGCAGCCCCACATGCAACTGGACCCTCCTTGTTCACTGTTTACGAGCAACCCTAAATATACCCCTAGCCACCATGGCAGAAGACTGAAAACTCGGGCCACAGAAAAAGCGTTTCAAGCCCCATTCACCCATCCAGAAGTGCCCCCAAAGGAAGGCTTTGGGTACATCTGAACTCCCCAGGGGAGCCTTTATGCAGCCCCACATGCAACTGGACCCTCCTTGTTCACTGTTTACGAGCAACCCTAAATATACCCCTAGCCACCATGGCAGAAGACTGAAAACTCGGGCTCCAGAAAATGCATTTCAAGCCCCATTCACCCATCCAGAAGTGCCCCCAAAGGAAGGCTTTGGGTACAACTGAACTCCCCAGGGGAGCCTTTATGCAGCCCCACATGCAACTGGACCCTCCGGGTTCACTCTTTCACTGCAAGCCTAAATATAACCCTCAGCGCAATGGGAGAAGACTGAAAAAGTGGGCCTTAGAAAACGCACTGCGATTCCCCTTGGACCATCCCAAAGTGCCCCCAGAGGAAGGCTTTGGGTACAACTGAACTCCCCAGGGGAGCCTTAACGCAGCCCCACATTCAACTGGACCCTCCGTATTCGCTCTTTCACAGCAACCCTAAATATAGCCCTGGCCCGCCTGGTAGTCGATTGAAAACTCAAGCCCCAGAAAATGCATTAAAAGCCTAATTCGCCCATCCAAAAGTGTCCCCAGAGGAAGGCTTTGGGTACATCTGAACTCCCCAGGGGAGCCTTTACGCAGCCAAACATGTAACTGGACCCTCCTTGTTCACTGTTTACGAGCAACCCTAAATATACCCGTAGCCACCATGGCAGAAGACTGAAAACTTGGGCCCCAGAAAATGCGTTAAAAGCCTAATTCGCCCATCCAGAAGTGCCCCCAAAGGAAGGCTTTGGGTACAAGTGAACTCCCCAGGGGAGCCTTTATGCAGCCCCACATGCAACTGGACCCTCCGGGTTCACTCTTTCACCGCAAGCCTAAATATAGCCCTAGCACGCCTGGCAGTCGACTGAAAGCTCGGGCCACAGAAAATGTGTTACGAGCCCCATTTGCCCATCCAAAAGTGCCCCCAAAGGAAGGCATTGGGTACATCTGAAGTCCCCAGGGGAGCCTTTATGCAGCCCCACATGCAACTGGACCCTCCGGGTTCGCTCTTTACAGCAACCCTAAATATAACCCTAGCCAGCATGGCAGAAGACTGAAAACTCGGGCCACAGAAAAAGCGTTTCAAGCCCCTTTCGCCCATCCAGAAGTGCCCCCAAAGGAAGGCTTTGTGTACAAGTGAACTCCCCAGGGGAGCCTTTATGCAGCCCCACATGCAACTGGACCCTCCGTGTTCGCTCTTTACAGCAACCCTAAATATAACCCTAGCCACCATGGCAGAACACTGAAAACTCGGGCCACAGAAAAAGCGTTTCAAGCCCCTTTCGCCCATCCAGACGTGCCCCCAAAGGAAGGCTTTGGGTACAACTGAACTCCCCAGGGGAGCCTTTATGCAGCCCCACATGCAACTGGACCCTCCTTGTTCACTGTTTACGAGCAACCCTAAATATACCCCTAGCCACCATGGCAGAAGACTGAAAATTCGGGCTCCACAAAATGCGTTTCAAGCCCCATTCACCCATCCAGAAGTGCCCCCAAAGGAAGGCTTTGGGTACAACTGAACTCCCCAGGGGAGCCTTTATGCAGCCCCACATGCAACTGGACCCTCCGGGTTCACTCTTTCACCGCAAGCCTAAATATAGCCCTCGGCGCAATTGGAGAAGACTGAAAAAGCGGGCCTCAGAAAACGCATTGCGATTCCCCTTGGACCATCCCAAAGTGCCCCCAGAGGAAGCCTTTGGGTACAACTGAACTCCCCAGGGGAGCCTTAACGCAGCCCCACATGCAACTGGACCCTCCGTATTCGCTCTTTCACAGCAACCCTAAATATAACCCTGGCCCGCCTGGTAGTCGATTGAAAACTCGGGCCCCAGAAAATGCATTAAAAGCCTAATTCGCCCATCCAAAAGTGCCCCCAGAGGAAGGCTTTGGGTACATCTGAACTCCCCAGGGGAGCCTTTACGCAGCCCCACATGCAACTGGACCCTCCTTGTTCACTGTTTACGAGCAACCCTAAATATACCCCTAGCCACCATGGCAGAACACTGAAAACTCGGGCTCCAGAAAATGCGTTTCAAGCCCCATTCACCCATCCAGAAGTGCCCCCAAAGGAAGGCTTTGGGTACAACTGAACTCCCCAGGGGAGCCTTTATGCAGCCCCACATGCAACTGGACCCTCCGGGTTCACTCTTTCACTGCAAGCCTAAATATAGCCCTCGGCGCAATGGGATAAGACTGAAAAAGTGGGCCTTAGAAAACGCATTGCGATTCCCCTTGGACCATCCCAAAGTGCCCCCAGAGGAAGGCTTTGGGTACAACTGAACTCCCCAGGGGAGCCTTTACGCAGCCCCACATGCAACTGGACCCTCCTTGTTCACTGTTTACGAGCAACCCTAAATATACCCCTAGCCACCATGGCAGAAGACTGAAAACTCGGGCCACAGAAAAAGCGTTTCAAGCCCCATTCACCCATCCAGAAGTGCCCCCAAAGGAAGGCTTTGGGTACAACTGAACTCCCCAGGGGAGCCTTTATGCAGCCCCACATGCAACTGGACCCTCCGGGTTCACTCTTTCACTGCAAGCCTAAATATAACCCTCGTCACAATGGGAGAAGACTGAAAAAGTGGGCCTTAGAAAACGCACTGCGATTCCCCTTGGACCATCCCAAAGTGCCCCCAGAGGAAGGCTTTGGGTACAACTGAACTCCCCAGGGGAGCCTTAACGCAGCCCCACATTCAACTGGACCCTCCGTATTCGCTCTTTCACAGCAACCCTAAATATAGCCCTGGCCCGCCTGGTAGTCGATTGAAAACTCAAGCCCCAGAAAATGCATTAAAAGCCTAATTCGCCCATCCAAAAGTGTCCCCAGAGGAAGGCTTTGGGTACATCTGAACTCCCCAGGGGAGCCTTTACGCAGCCAAACATGTAACTGGACCCTCCTTGTTCACTGTTTACGAGCAACCCTAAATATACCCGTAGCCACCATGGCAGAAGACTGAAAACTTGGGCCCCAGAAAATGCGTTAAAAGCCTAATTCGCCCATCCAGAAGTGCCCCCAAAGGAAGGCTTTGGGTACAAGTGAACTCCCCAGGGGAGCCTTTATGCAGCCCCACATGCAACTGGACCCTCCGGGTTCACTCTTTCACCGCAAGCCTAAATATAGCCCTAGCACGCCTGGCAGTCGACTGAAAGCTCGGGCCACAGAAAATGTGTTACGAGCCCCATTTGCCCATCCAAAAGTGCCCCCAAAGGAAGGCATTGGGTACATCTGAACTCCCCAGGGGAGCCTTTATGCAGCCCCACATGCAACTGGACCCTCCGGGTTCGCTCTTTACAGCAACCCTAAATATAACCCTAGCCAGCATGGCAGAAGACTGAAAACTCGGGCCACAGAAAAAGCGTTTCAAGCCCCTTTCGCCCATCCAGAAGTGCCCCCAAAGGAAGGCTTTGTGTACAAGTGAACTCCCCAGGGGAGCCTTTATGCAGCCCCACATGCAACTGGACCCTCCGTGTTCGCTCTTTACAGCAACCCTAAATATAACCCTAGCCACCATGGCAGAACACTGAAAACTCGGGCCACAGAAAAAGCGTTTCAAGCCCCTTTCGCCCATCCAGACGTGCCCCCAAAGGAAGGCTTTGGGTACAAGTGAACTCCCCAGGGGAGCCTTTATGCAGCCCCACATGCAACTGGACCCTCCTTGTTCACTGTTTACGAGCAACCCTAAATATACCCCTAGCCACCATGGCAGAAGACTGAAAATTCGGGCTCCACAAAATGCGTTTCAAGCCCCATTCACCCATCCAGAAGTGCCCCCAAAGGAAGGCTTTGGGTACAACTGAACTCCCCAGGGGAGCCTTTATGCAGCCCCACATGCAACTGGACCCTCCGGGTTCACTCTTTCACCGCAAGCCTAAATATAGCCCTCGGCGCAATTGGAGAAGACTGAAAAAGCGGGCCTCAGAAAACGCATTGCGATTCCCCTTGGACCATCCCAAAGTGCCCCCAGAGGAAGCCTTTGGGTACAACTGAACTCCCCAGGGGAGCCTTAACGCAGCCCCACATGCAACTGGACCCTCCGTATTCGCTCTTTCACAGCAACCCTAAATATAACCCTGGCCCGCCTGGTAGTCGATTGAAAACTCGGGCCCCAGAAAATGCATTAAAAGCCTAATTCGCCCATCCAAAAGTGCCCCCAGAGGAAGGCTTTGGGTACATCTGAACTCCCCAGGGGAGCCTTTACGCAGCCCCACATGCAACTGGACCCTCCTTGTTCACTGTTTACGAGCAACCCTAAATATACCCCTAGCCACCATGGCAGAACACTGAAAACTCGGGCTCCAGAAAATGCGTTTCAAGCCCCATTCACCCATCCAGAAGTGCCCCCAAAGGAAGGCTTTGGGTACAACTGAACTCCCCAGGGGAGCCTTTACGCAACCCCACATGCAACTGGACCCTCCGTATTCGCTCTTTCACAGCAACCCTAAATATAACCCTGGCCCGCCGGGTAGTCGATTGAAAACTCGGGCCCCAGAAAATGCATTAAAAGCCTAATTCGCCCATCCAAAAGTGCCCCCAGAGGAAGGCTTTGGGTACATCTGAACTCCCCAGGGGAGCCTTTACGCAGCCCCACATGCAACTGGACCCTCCTTGTTCACTGTTTACGAGCAACCCTAAATATACCCCTAGCCACCATGGCAGAAGACTGAAAACTCGGGCTCCAGAAAATGCGTTTCAAGCCCCATTCACCCATCCAGAAGTGCCCCCAAAGGAAGGCTTTGGGTACAAGTGAACTCCCCAGGGGAGCCTTTATGCAGCCCCACATGCAACTGGACCCTCCGGGTTCACTCTTTCACCGCAAGCCTAAATATAGCCCTAGCACGCCTGGCAGTCGACTGAAAGTTCGAGCCACAGAAAATGTGTTACGAGCCCCAATCGCCCATCCAAAAGTGCCCCCAAAGGAAGGCTTTGGGTACAAGTGAACTCCCCAGGGGAGCCTTAACGCAGCCCCACATGCAACTGGACCCTCCGTGTTCGCTCTTTACAGCAACCCTAAATATAACCCTAGCCAGCATGGCAGAAGACTGAAAACTCGGGCCACAGAAAAAGCGTTTCAAGCCACTTTCGCCCATCCAGAAGTGCCCCCAAAGGAAGGCTTTGGGTACAAGTGAACTCCCCAGGGGAGCCTTTACGCAGCCCCACATGCAACTGGACCCTCCGTGTTCGCTCTTTACAGCAACCCTAAATATAACCCTAGCCAGCATGGCAGAAGACTGAAAACTCGGGCCACAGAAAAAGCGTTTCAAGCCCCTTTCGCCCATCCAGAAGTGCCCCCAAAGGAAGGCTTTGGGTACAAGTGAACTCCCCAGGGGAGCATTTATGCAGCCCCACATGCAACTGGACCCTCCGTATTCGCTCTTTCACAGCAACCCTAAATATAGCCCTGGCCCGCCTGGCAGACGACTGAAAAATCGGGCCCCAGAAAACGTGCTACAAGCCCCATTCGACCTTCCAAAAGTGCCCCCAAAGGAAGGCTTTGGGTACAACTGAACTCCCCAGGGGAGCCTTAACGCAGCCCCACATGCAACTGGACCCTCCGTATTCGCTCTTTCACAGAAACCCTAAATATATACCTGGCCCGCATGGCAGACGACTGAAAAATCGGGCCCCAGAAAACGTGCTACAAGCCCCATTCGACCATCCAAAAGTGCCCCCAAAGGAAGGCTTTGGGTACAAGTGAACTCCCCAGGGGAGCCTTTATGCAGCTCCACATGCAACTGGACCCTCCTTGTTCACTGTTTACGAGCAACCCTAAATATATCCCTAGCCAGCATGGCAGAAGACTGAAAACTCGGGCTCCAGAAAATGCGTTTCAAGCCCCATTCACCCATCCAGAAGTGCCCCCAAAGGAAGGCTTTGGGTACAACTGAACTCCCCAGGGGAGCCTTTATGCAGCCCCACATGCAACTGGACTCTCCGGGTTCACTCTTTCACCGCAAGCCTAAATATAGCCCTAGCACGCCTGGCATTCGACTGAAAACTCGGGCCACAGAAAATGTGTTACGAGCCCCATTCGACCATCCAAAAGTGCCCCCAAAGGAAGGCTTTGGGAATATCTGAACTCCCCAGGGGAGCCTTTATGCAGCCCCACATGCAACTGGACCCTCCGTATTCGCTCTTTCACAGCAACCCTAAATATAACCCTGGCCCGCCTGGTAGTCGATTGAAAACTCGGGCCCCAGAAAATGCATTAAAAGCCTAATTCGCCCATCCAAAAGTGCCCCCAGAGGAAGGCTTTGGGTACATCTGAACTCCCCAGGGGAGCCTTTACGCAGCCCCACATGCAACTGGACCCTCCTTGTTCACTGTTTACGAGCAACCCTAAATATACCCCTAGCCACCATGGCAGAAGACTGAAAACTCGGGCTCCAGAAAAGGCGTTTCGAGCCCCATTCACCCATCCAGAAGTGCCCCCAAAGGAAGGCTTTGGGTACAACTGAACTCCCCAGGGGAGCCTTTACGCAGCCCCACATGCAACTGGACCCTCCGTATTCGCTCTTTCACAGCAACACTAAATATAACCCTGGCCCGCCGGGTAGTCGATTGAAAACTCGGGCCCCAGAAAATGCATTAAAAGCCTAATTCGCCCATCCAAAAGTGCCCCCAGAGGAAGGCTTTGGGTACAACTGAACTTCCCAGGGGAGCCTTTACGCAGCCCCACATGCAACTGGACCCTCCGTATTCGCTCTTTCACAGCAACCCTAAATATAGCCCTGGCCCGCCTGGCAGTCGACTGAAAACTCGGGCCCCAGAAAATGCATTAAAAGCCTAATTCGCCCATCCAAAGGTGCCCCCAGAGGAAGGCTTTGGGTACAACTGAACTCCCCAGGGGAGCCTTTATGCAGCCCCACATGCAACTGGACCCTCCGGGTTCACTCTTTCACCGCAAGCCTAAATATAGCCCTAGCACGCCTGGCAGTCGACTGAAAGTTCGAGCCATAGAAAATGTGTTACGAGCCCCATTTGCCCATCCAAAAGTGCCCCCAAAGGAAGGCTTTGGGTACATCTGAACTCCCCAGGGGAGCCTTTATGCAGGCCCATACGCAACTGGACCCCCCGTGTTCGCTGTTTACAAGCAACCCTAAATATAACACTAGCCAGCATGGTAGAAAACTGAAAACTCGGGCCACAGAAAAAGCGTTTCAAGCCCCATTCACCCATCCAGAAGTGCCCCCAAAGGAAGGCTTTGGGTACAAGTGAACTCCCCAGGGGAGCCTTTATGCAGCCCCACATGCAACTGGACCCTCCGGGTTCACTCTTTCACCGCAAGTCTAAATATAGCCCTCGGCGCAATTGGAGAAGACTGAAAAAGCTGACCTCAGAAAACGCATTGCGATTCCCCTTGGACCATCACAAAGTGCCCCCAAAGGAAGGCTTTGGGTACAACTGGACTCCCCAGGGGAGCCTTAACGCAGCCCCACATGCAATTGGACCTTCCGTATTCGCTCTTTCACTGCAACCCTAAATATAAACCTGGCCCGCATGGCAGACGACTGAAAAATCGGGCCCCAGAAAACGTGCTACAAGCCCCATTCGCCCAACCAAAAGTGCCCCCAGAGGAAGGCTTTGGGTACATCTGAACTCCCCAGGGGAGCCTTTACGCAGCCCCACATGCAACTGGACCCTCCGGGTTCACTCTTTCACCGTAAGCCTAAATATAGCCCTGGCACGCATGGCAGTCGATTGAAAGTTCGAACCACAGAAAATGCGTTTCAAGCCCCATTCACCCATCCAGAAGTGCCCCCAAAGGAAGGCTTTGGGTACAAGTGAACTCCCCAGGGGAGCCTTTATGCAGCCCCACATGCAACTGGACCCTCCGGGTTCACTCTTTCACCGCAAGCCTAAATATAGCCCTAGCACGCCTGGCAGTCGACTGAAAGTTCGAGCCACAGAAAATGTGTTACGAGCCCCAATCGCCCATCCAAAAGTGCCCCCAAAGGAAGGCTTTGGGTACAAGTGAACTCCCCAGGGGAGCCTTAACGCAGCCCCACATGCAACTGGACCCTCCGTGTTCGCTCTTTACAGCAACCCTAAATATAACCCTAGCCAGCATGGCAGAAGACTGAAAACTCGGGCCACAGAAAAAGCGTTTCAAGCCCCTTTCGCCCATCCAGAAGTGCCCCCAAAGGAAGGCTTTGGGTACAACTGAACTCCCCAGGGGAGCCTTTACGCAGCCCCACATGCAACTGGACCCTCCGTATTCGCTCTTTCACAGCAACACTAAATATAACCCTGGCCCGCCGGGTAGTCGATTGAAAACTCGGGCCCCAGAAAATGCATTAAAAGCCTAATTCGCCCATCCAAAAGTGCCCCCAGAGGAAGGCTTTGGGTACAACTGAACTTCCCAGGGGAGCCTTTACGCAGCCCCACATGCAACTGGACCCTCCGTATTCGCTCTTTCACAGCAACCCTAAATATAGCCCTGGCCCGCCTGGCAGTCGACTGAAAACTCGGGCCCCAGAAAATGCATTAAAAGCCTAATTCGCCCATCCAAAGGTGCCCCCAGAGGAAGGCTTTGGGTACAACTGAACTCCCCAGGGGAGCCTTTATGCAGCCCCACATGCAACTGGACCCTCCGGGTTCACTCTTTCACCGCAAGCCTAAATATATCCCTAGCACGCCTGGCAGTCGACTGAAAGTTCGAGCCATAGAAAATGTGTTACGAGCCCCATTTGCCCATCCAAAAGTGCCCCCAAAGGAAGGCTTTGGGTACATCTGAACTCCCCAGGGGAGCCTTTATGCAGGCCCATACGCAACTGGACCCCCCGTGTTCGCTGTTTACAAGCAACCCTAAATATAACACTAGCCAGCATGGTAGAAAACTGAAAACTCGGGCCACAGAAAAAGCGTTTCAAGCCCCATTCACCCATCCAGAAGTGCCCCCAAAGGAAGGCTTTGGGTACAAGTGAACTCCCCAGGGGAGCCTTTATGCAGCCCCACATGCAACTGGACCCTCCGGGTTCACTCTTTCACCGCAAGCCTAAATATAGCCCTCGGCGCAATTGGAGAAGACTGAAAAAGCTGACCTCAGAAAACGCATTGCGATTCCCCTTGGACCATCACAAAGTGCCCCCAAAGGAAGGCTTTGGGTACAACTGGACTCCCCAGGGGAGCCTTAACGCAGCCCCACATGCAAGTGGACCTTCCGTATTCGCTCTTTCACTGCAACCCTAAATATAAACCTGGCCCGCATGGCAGACGACTGAAAAATCGGGCCCCAGAAAACGTGCTACAAGCCCCATTCGCCCAACCAAAAGTGCCCCCAGAGGAAGGCTTTGGGTACATCTGAACTCCCCAGGGGAGCCTTTACGCAGCCCCACATGCAACTGGACCCTCCGGGTTCACTCTTTCACCGTAAGCCTAAATATAGCCCTGGCACGCATGGCAGTCGATTGAAAGTTCGAACCACAGAAAATGCGTTTCAAGCCCCATTCACCCATCCAAAAGTGCCCCCAAAGGAAGGCTTTGGGAATATCTGAAATCCCCAGGGGAGCCTTTATGCAGCCCCACATGCAACTGGACCCTCCGTGTTCGCTCTTTACAGCAACCCTAAATATAACCCTAGCCAGCATGGCAGAAGACTGAAAACTCCGGCCACAGAAAAAGCGTTTCAAGCCCCTTTCACCCATCAAGAAGTGCCCCCAAGGGAAGGCCTTGGGTACAAGTGAACTCCCCAGGGGAGCCTTTATGCAGCCCCACATGCAACTGGACCCTCCGGGTTCACTCTTTCACCGCAAGCCTAAATATAGCCCTCGGCGCAATGGGAGAAGACTGAAAAAGCTGGCCTCACAAAACGCATTGCGATTCCCCTTGGACCATCCAAAAGTGCTCCCAAAGGAAGGCTTTGGGTACAACTGAACTCCCCAGGGGAGCCTTAACGCAGCCCCACATGCAACTGGACCCTCCGTATTCGCTCTATCACAGAAACCCTAAATATATAGCTGGCCCGCATGGCAGACGACTGAAAAATCGGGACACAGAAAACGTGCTACAAGCCCCATTCGTCCATCCAAAAGTGCCCCCAAAGGAAGGCTTTGGGTACAACTGAACTCCCCAGGGGAGCCTTTATGCAGGCCCATACGCAACTGGACCCCCTGTGTTCGCTGTTTACAAGCAACCCTAAATATAACCCTAGCCAGCATGGCAGAAAACTGAAAACTCGGGCCAAAGAAAAAGCGTTTCAAGCCCCATTCACCCATTCAGAAGTGCCCCCAAAGGAAGGCTTTGGGTACATCTGAACTCCCCAGGGGAGCCTTAACGCAGCCCCACATGCAACTGGACCCTCCGTATTCGCTATTTCACAGCAACCCTAAATATAACCCTGGCCCGCCTGGTAGTCGATTGAAAACTCGGGCCCCAGAAAATGCATTAAAAGATTAATTCGCCCATCCAAAAGTGCCCCTAGAGGAAGGCTTTGGGTACATCTGAACTCCCCAGGGGAGCCTTTACGCAGCCCCACATGCAACTGGACCCTCCTTGTTCACTGTTTACGAGCAAGCCTAAATATACCCCTAGCCACCATGGCAGAAGACTGAAAACTCGGGCTCCAGAAAAGGCGTTTCGAGCCCCATTCACCCATCCAGAAGTGCCCCCAAAGGAAGGCTTTGGGTACAACTGAACTCCCCAGGGGAGCCTTTACGCAGCCCAACATGCAACTGGACCCCCCGTGTTCGCTCTTTACAGCAACCCTAAATATAACCCTAGCCAGCATGGCAGAAGACTGAAAACTCGGGCTCCAGAAAATGCATTTCAAGCCCCATTCACCCATCCAGAAGTGCCCCCAAAGGAAGGCTTTGGGTACAACTGGACTCCCCAGGGGAGCCTTTATGCAGCCCCACATGCAACTGGACCCTCCGGGTTCACTCTTTCACTGCAAGCCTAAATATAGCCCTTGGCGCAATGGGAGAAGACTGAAAAAGTGGGCCTTAGAAAACGCATTGCGATTCCCCTTGGACCATCCCAAAGTGCCCCCAGAGGAAGGCTTTGGGTGCAACTGAACTCCCCAGGGGAGCCTTTACGCAGCCCCACATGTAACTGGACCCTCCTTGTTCACTGTTTACGAGCAACCCTAAATATACCCCTAGCCACCATGGCAGAAGACTGAAAACTCGGGCTCCAGAAAATGCGTTTCAAGCCCCATTCACCCATCCAGAAGTGCCCCCAAAGGAAGGCTTTGGGTACAACTGAACTCCCCAGGGGAGCCTTTATGCAGCCCCACATGCAACTGGACCCTCCGGGTTCACTCTTTCACCGCAAGCCTAAATATAGCCCTAGCACGCCTGGCAGTCGACTGAAAGTTCGAGCCACAGAAAATGTGTTACGAGCCCCAATCTCCCATCCAAAAGTGCCCCCAAAGGAAGGCTTTGGGTACATCAGAACTCCCCAGGGGAGCCTTAACGCAGCCCCACATGCAACTGGACCCTCCGTGTTCGCTCTTTACAGCAACCCTAAATATAACCCTAGCCAGCATGGCAGAAGACTGAAAACTCGGGCCACAGAAAAAGCGTTTCAAGCCCCTTTCGCCCATCCAGAAGTGCCCCCAAAGGAAGGCTTTGGGTACAACTGAACTCCCCAGGGGAGCCTTTACGCAGCCCCACATGCAACTGGACCCTCCGTGTTCGCTCTTTACAGCAACCATAAATACAACCCTAGCCAGCATGGCAGAAGACTGAAAACTCGGGCCACAGAAAAAGCGTTTCAAGCCCCTTTCGCCAACAAGAAGTGCCCCCAAAGGAAGGCTTTGGGTACAAGTGAACTCCCCAGGGGAGCATTTATGCAGCCCCACATGCAACTGGACCCTCCGTATTCGCTCTTTCACAGCAACCCTATATATAGCCCTGGCCCGCCTGGCAGACGACTGAAAAATCGGGCCCCAGAAAACGTGCTACAAGCCCCATTCGACCTTCCAAAAGTGCCCCCAAAGGAAGGCTTTGGGTACAACTGAACTCCCCAGGGGAGCCTTAACGCAGCCCCACATGCAACTGGACCCTCCGTATTCGCTCTATCACAGAAACCCTAAATATATACCTGGCCCGCATGGCAGACGACTGAAAAATCGGGCCCCAGAAAACGTGCTACAAGCCCCATTCGACCATCCAAAAGTGCCCCCAAAGGAAGGCTTTGGGTACAAGTGAAATCCCCAGGCAGTCTTTATTCAGGCCCATACGCAACTGGACCCCCCGTGTTCGCTGTTTACAAGCAACCCTATATATAACCCTAACCAGCATGGCAGAAAACTGAAAACTCGTGCAACAGAAAAAGCGTTTCAAGCCCCATTCACCCATCCAGAAGTGCCCCCAAAGGAAGGCTTTGGGTACAACTGAACTCCCCAGGGGAGCCTTTATGCAGCCCCACATGCAACTGGACCCTCCAGGTTCACTCTTTCACCGCAAGCCTAAATATAGACCTAGCATGCTTGGCAGTCGACTGAAAGCTCGGGCCACAGAAAATGTGTTACGAGCCCCATTCGCCCATCCAAAAGTGCCCCCAAAGGAAGGCTTTGGGTACATCTGAACTCCCCAGGGGAGCCTTTAGGCAGCCCCACATGCAACTGGACCCTCCGTGTTCGCTCTTTACAGCAACCCTAAATATAACCGTAGCCAGCATGGCAGAAGACTGAAAACTCCGGCCACAGAAAAAGCGTTTCAAGCCCCTTTCGCCCATCCAGAAGTGCCCCCAAAGGAAGGCTTTGGGTACAAGTGAACTCCCCAGGGGAGCCTTTATGCAGCCCCACATGCAACTGGACCCTCCTTGTTCACTGTTTACGAGCAACCCTAAATATACCCCTAGCCACCATGGCAGAAGACTGAAAACTCGGGCTCCACAAAATGCGTTTCAAGCCCCATTCACCCATCCAGAAGTGCCCCCAAAGGAAGGCTTTGGGTACAAGTGAACTCCCCAGGGGAGCCTTTATGCAGCCCCACATGCAACTGGACCCTCCGGGTTCACTCTTTCACCGCAAGCCTAAATATAGCCCTAGCACGCCTGGCAGTTGACTGAAAGTTCGAGCCACAGAAAATGTGTTACGAGCCCCATTCGCACCTCCAAAATGCCCCCAAAGGAAGGCTTTGGGTACATCTGCACTCCCCAGGGGAGCCTTTACGCAGCCCCACATGCAACTGGACCCTCCTTGTTCACTGTTTACGAGCAACCCTAAATATACCCCTAGCCACCATGGCAGAAGACTGAAAACTGGGGCTCCAGAAAATGCGTTTCAAGCCCCATTCACCCATCCCAAAGTGCCCCCAAAGGAAGGCTTTGGGTACATCTGAACTCCCCAGGGGAGCCTTTACGCAGCCCCACATGCAACTGGACCCTCCGTGTTCGCTCTTTACAGCAACCCTAAATATAACCCTAGCCAGCATGGCAGAAGACTGAAAACTCGGGCCACAGAAAAAGCGTTTCAAGCCCCTTTCGCCCATCCAGAAGTGCCCCCAAAGGAAGGCTTTGGGTACAACTGAACTCCCCAGGGGAGCCTTTATGCAGCCCCACATGCAACTGGACCCTCCGTATTCACTCTTTCACAGCAACCCTAAATATAGCCCTGGCCCGCCTGGCAGACGACTGAAAAATTGGGCCCCAGAAAACGTGCTACAAGCCCCATTCGACCTTCCAAAAGTGCCCCCAGAGGAAGGCTTTGGGTACAACTGAACTCCCCAGGGGAGCCTTAACGCAGCCCCACATGCAACTGGACCCTCCGTATTCGCTCTTTCACAGCAACCCTAAATAGAGCCCTGGCCCGCCTGGCAGTCGACTGAAAACTCGGGCCCCAGAAAATGCATTAAAAGCCTAATTCGCCCATCCAAAAGTGCCCCCAGAGGAAGGCTTTGGGTACAAGTGAACTCCCCAGGGGAGCCTTTATGCAGCCCCACATGCAACTGGACCCTCCGTATTCGCTCTTTCACAGCAACCCTAAATATAACCCTGGCCCGCATGGCAGACGACTGAAAAATCGGGCCCCAGAAAACGTGCTACAAGCCCCATTCGACCATCCAAATGTGCCCCCAGAGGAAGGCTTTGGGTACAAGTGAACTCCCCAGGGGAGCCTTTATGCAGGCCCATACGCAACTGGACCCCCCGTGTTCGCTGTTTACAAGCAACCCTAAATATAACACTAGCCAGCATGACAGAAAACTGAAAACTCGTGCAACAGAAAAAGCGTTTCAAGCCCCATTCACCCATCCAGAAGTGCCCCCAAAGGAAGGCTTTGGGTACAAGTGAACTCCCCAGGGGAGCCTTTATGCAGCCCCACATGCAACTGGACCCTCCGTATTCGCTCTTTCACAGCAACCCTAAATATAGCCCTGGCCCGCCTGGCAGTCGACTGAATACTCGGGTCCCAGAAAATGCGTTAAAAGCCTAATTCGCCCATCCAAAAGTGACCCCAGAGGAAGGCTTTGGGTACAACTGAACTCCCCAGGGGAGCCTTTACGAAGCCCCACATGCAACTGGACCCTCCGTGTTCGCTCTTTCACAGCAACCCTAAATATAGCCCTGGCCCGCCTGGCAGTCGACTGAAAACTCGGGCCCCAGAAAATGCATTAAAAGCCTAATTCGCCCATCCAAAAGTGCCCCCAGAGGAAGGCTTTGGGTACAACTGAACTCTCCAGGGGAGCCTTTACGCAGCCCCACATGCAACTGGACCCTCCTTGTTCACTGTTTACGAGCAACCCTGAATATAGCCCTAGCCACCATGGCAGAAGACTGAAAACTCGGGCTCCAGAAAATGCGTTTCAAGCCACATTCACCCATCCAGAAGTGCCCCCAAAGGAAGGCTTTGGGTACAAGTGAACTCCCCAGGGGAGCCTTTATGCAGCCCCACATGCAACTGGACTCTCCGGGTTCACTCTTTCACCGCAAGCCTAAATATAGCCCTCGGCGCAATTGGAGAAGACTGAAAAAGCGGGCCTCAGAAAACGCATTGCGATTCCCCTTGGACCATCCAAAAGTGTCCCCAAAGGAAGCCTTTGGGTACAACTGAACTCCCCAGAGGAGCCTTAACGCAGCCCCACATTCAACTGGACCCTCCGTATTCGCTCTTTCACAGCAACCCTAAATATAGCCCTGGCCCGCCTGGTAGTCGATTGAAAACACAAGCCCCAGAAAATGCATTAAAAGCCTAATTCGCCCATCCAAAAGTGTCCCCAGAGGAAGGGTTTGGGTACATCTGAACTCCCCAGGGGAGCCTTTACGCAGCCCCACATGCAACTGGACCCTCCTTGTTCACTGTTTACGAGCAACCCTAAATATACCCCTAGCCACCATGGCAGAAGACTGAAAACTCGGGCCCCAGAAAATGCGTTAAAAGCCTAATTCGCCCATCCAAAAGTGCCCCCAAAGGAAGGCTTTGGGTACAACTGAACTCCCCAGGGGAGCCTTTACGCAGCCCCACATGCAACTGGACCCTCCGTGTTCGCTCTTTCACAGCAACCCTAAATATATTACCCTGGCCCGCCTGGTAGTCGACTGAAAACTCGGGCCCCAGAAAATGCATTAAAAGCCTAATTCGCCCATCCAAAAGTGCCCCTAGAGGAAGGCTTTGGGTACAACTGAACTTCCCAGGGGAGCCTTTACGCAGCCCCACATGCAACTGGACCCTCCGTATTCGCTCTTTCACAGCAACCCTAAATATAGCCCTGGCCCGCCTGGCAGTCGACTGAAAACTCGGGCCCCAGAAAATGCATTAAAAGCCTAATTCGCCCATCCAAAAGTGCCCCTAGAGGAAGGGTTTGGGTACAACTGAACTCCCCAGGGGAGCCTTTACGCAGCCCCACATGCAACTGGACCCTCCTTGTTCACTGTTTACGAGCAACCCTGAATATACCCCTAGCCACCATGGCAGAAGACTGAAAACTCGGGCTCCAGAAACTGCGTTTCAAGCCCCATTCACCCATCCAGAAGTGCCCGCAAAGGAAGGCTTTGGGTACAACTGAACTCCCCAGGGGAGCCTTTATGCAGCCCCACATGCAACTGGACCCTCCGGGTTCACTCTTTACAGCAACCCTAAATATAACCCTAGCCAGCATGGCAGAAGACTGAAAACTCGGGCCACAGAAAAAGCGTTTCAAGCCCCTTTCGCCCATCCAGAAGTGCCCCCAAAGGAAGGCTTTGGGTACAACTGAACTCCCCAGGGGAGCCTTTATGCAGCCCCACATGCAACTGGACCCTCCGGGTTCACTCTTTCACCGCAAGCCTAAATATAGCCCTCGGCGCAATTGGAGAAGACTGAAAAAGCTGGCCTCAGAAAACACATTGCGATTCCCCTTGGACCATCCCAAAGTGCCCCCAAAGGAAGGCTTTGGGTACAACTGGACTCCCCAGGGGAGCCTTAACGCAGCCCCACATGCAACTGGACCCTCCGGGTTCACTCTTTCACCGCAAGCCTAAATATTGCCCTGGCCCGCCTGGCAGTCGACTAAAAACTCGGGCCCCAGAAAATGTGTTACGAGCCCCATTTGCCCATCCAAAAGTGCCCCCAAAGGAAGGCTTTGGGTACATCTGAACTCCTCAGGGGAGCCTTTATGCAGCCCCACATGCAAGTCGACCCTCCGTGTTCGCTCTTTACAACAACCCTAAATATAACCCTAGCCAGCATGGCAGAAGACTGAAAACTCGGGCCACAGAAAAAGCGTTTCAAGCCCCTTTCGCCCATCCAGAAGTGCCCCCAAAGGAAGGCTTTGGGTACAAGTGAACTCCCCAGGGGAGCCTTTATGCAGCCCCACATGCAACTGGACCCTCCGTATTCGCTCTTTCACAGCAACCCTAAATATAACCCTGGCCCGCATGGCAGACGACTGAAAAATCGGGCCCCAGAAAACGTGCTACAAGCCCCATTCGACCATTTAAATGTGCCCCCAGAGGAAGGCTTTGGGTACAAGTGAACTCCCCAGGGGAGCCTTTATGCAGGCCCATACGCAACTGGACCCCCCGTGTTCGCTGTTTACAAGCAACCCTAAATATAACACTAGCCAGCATGACAGAAAACTGAAAACTCGTGCAACAGAAAAAGCGTTTCAAGCCCCATTCACCCATCCAGAAGTGCCCGCAAAGGAAGGCTTTGGGTACAACTGAACTCCCCAGGGGAGCCTTTATGCAGCCCCACATGCAACTGGACCCTCCGGGTTCACTCTTTCACCGCAAGCCTCAATATAGCCCTCGGCGCAATTGGAGAAGACTGAAAAAGCGGGCCTCAGAAAACGCATTGCGATTCCCCTTGGAGCATCCAAAAGTGTCCCCAAAGGAAGCCTTTGGGTACAACTGAACTCCCCAGGGGAGCCTTAACGCAGCCCCACATGCAACTGGACCCTCCGTATTCGCTCTTTCACAGCAACCCTAAATATAACCCTGGCCCGCCTGGTAGTCGATTGAAAACTCGGGCTCCAGAAAATGCGTTTCAAGCCCCATTCACCCATCCAGAAGTGCCCCCAAAGGAAGGCTTTGGGTACAACTGAACTCCCCAGGGGAGCCTTTATGCAGCCCCACATGCAACTGGACCCTCCGGGTTCAGTCTTTCACCGCAAGCCTAAATATAGACCTAGCATGCTTGGCAGTCGACTGAAAGCTCGGGCCACAGAAAATGTGTTACGAGCCCCATTCGCCCATCCAAAAGTGCCCCCAAAGGAAGGCTTTGGGTACATCTGAACTCCCCAGAGGAGCCTTTACGCAGCCCTACATGCAACTGGACCCTCCGGGTTCACAATTTACAGCAACCCTAAATATAACCCTAGCCAGCATGTCAGAAGACTGAAAACTCGGGCCACAGAAAAAACGTTTCAAGCCCCTTTCGCCCATCCAGAAGTGCCCCCAAAGGAAGGCTTTGGGTACAACTGAACTCCCCAGGGGAGCCTTTATGCAGCCCCACATGCAACTGGACCCTCCTTGTTCACTGTTTACGAGCAACCCTGAATATACCCCTAGCCACCATGGCAGAAGACTGAAAACTCGGGCTCCAGAAAATGCGTTTCAAGCCCCATTCACCCATCCAGAAGTGCCCCCAAAGGAAGGCTTTGGGTACAAGTGAACTCCCCAGGGGAGCCTTTATGCAGCCCCACATGCAACTGGACCCTCCGGGTTCACTCTTTCACCGCAAGCCTAAATATAGCCCTCGGAGCAATGGGAGAAGACTGAAAAAGTGGGCCTTAGAAAACGCATTTCGATTCCCCTTGGACCGTCCCAAAGTGCCCCCAGAGGAAGGCTTTGGGTACAACTGAACTCCCCAGGGGAGCCTTTACGCAGCCCCACATGCAACTGGACCCTCCTTGTTCACTGTTTACGAGCAACCCTAAATATATCCCTAGCCACCATGGCAGAAGACTGAAAACTCGGGCTCAAGAAAATGCGTTTCAAGCCCCATTCACCCATCCAGAAGTGCCCCCAAAGGAAGGCTTTGGGTACAACTGAACTCCCCAGGGGAGCCTTTATGCAGCCCCACATGCAACTGGACCCTCCAGGTTCACTCTTTCACCGCAAGCCTAAATATAGCCCTAGCACGCCTGGCAGTCGACTGAAAGTTCGAGCCACAGAAAATGTGTTACGAGCCCCATTCGCCCATCCAAAAGTGCCCCCAAAGGAAGGCTTTGGGTACATCTGAACTCCCCAGGGGAGCCTTTATGCAGCCCCACATGCAACTGGACCCTCCGTGTTCGCTCTTTACAGCAACCCTAAATATAACCCTAGCCAGCATGGCAGAAGACTGAAAACTCGGGCCACAGATAAAGCGTTTCAAGCCCCTTTCGCCCATCCAGACGTGCCCCCAAAGGAAGCCTTTGGGTACAAGTGAACTCCCCAGGGGAGCCTTAACGCAGCCCCACATTCAACTGGACCCTCTGTATTCGCTCTTTCACAGCAACCCTAAATATAGCCCTGGCCCGCCTGGTAGTCGATTGAAAACTCGGGCCCCAGAAAATGCATTAAAATTCTAATTCGCCCATCCAAAAGTGTCCCCAGAGGAAGGCTTTGGGTACATCTGAACTCCCCAGGGGAGCCTTTACGCAGCCCCACATGCAACTGGACCCTCCGTGTTCGCTCTTTACAGCAACCCTAAATATAACCCTAGCCAGCATGGCAGAAGACTGAAAACTCGGGCCACAGAAAAAGCGTTTCAAGCCCCTTTCACCCATCCAGACGTGCCCCCAAAGGAAGGCTTTGGGTACAACTGAACTCCCCAGGGGAGCCTTTATGCAGCCCCACATGCAACTGGACTCTCCGGGTTCACTCTTTCACCGCAAGCCTAAATATAGCCCTCGGCGCAATGGGAGAAGACTGAAAAAGCGGGCCTCAGAAAACGCATTGCGATTCCCCTTGGACCATCCAAAAGTGTCCCCAAAGGAAGCCTTTGGGTACAAGTGAACTCCCCAGGGGAGCCTTAACGCAGCCCCACATTCAACTGGACCCTCCGTATTCGCTCTTTCACAGCAACCCTAAATATAGCCCTGGCCCGCCTTGTAGTCGATTGAAAACTCGGGCCCCAGAAAATGCATTAAAATCCTAATTCGCCCATCCAAAAGTGTCCCCAGAGGAAGGCTTTGGGTACATCTGAACTCCCCAGGGGAGCCTTTACGCAGCCCCACATGTAACTGGACCCTCCTTGTTCACTGTTTACGAGCAACCCTAAATATACCCCTAGCCACCATGGCAGAAGACTGAAAACTCGGGCTCCAGAAAATGCGTTTCAAGCCCCATTCACCCATCCAGAAGTGCCCCCAAAGGAAGGCTTTGGGTACAACTGAACTCCCCAGGGGAGCCTTTATGCAGCCCCACATGCAACTGGACTCTCCGGGTTCACTCTTTCACCGCAAGCCTAAATATAGCCCTCGGCGCAATTGGAGAAGACTGAAAAAGCGGGCCTCAGAAAACGCATTGCGATTCCCCTTGGACCATCCCAAAGTGCCCCCAAAGGAAGGCTTTGGGTACAACTGGACTCCCCAGGGGAGCCTTAACGCAGCCCCACATGCAACTGGACCCTCCGGGTTCACTCTTTCACCGCAAGCCTAAATATTGCCCTGGCCCGCCTGGCAGTCGACTAAAAACTCGGGCCCCAGAAAATGTGTTACGAGCCCCATTTGCCCATCCAAAAGTGCCCCCAAAGGAAGGCTTTGGGTACATCTGAACTCCTCAGGGGAGCCTTTATGCAGCCCCACATGCAAGTCGACCCTCCGTGTTCGCTCTTTACAACAACCCTAAATATAACCCTAGCCAGCATGGCAGAAGACTGAAAACTCGGGCCACAGAAAAAGCGTTTCAAGCCCCTTTCGCCCATCCAGAAGTGCCCCCAAAGGAAGGCTTTGGGTACAAGTGAACTCCCCAGGGGAGCCTTTATGCAGCCCCACATGCAACTGGACCCTCCGTATTCGCTCTTTCACAGCAACCCTAAATATAACCCTGGCCCGCATGGCAGACGACTGAAAAATCGGGCCCCAGAAAACGTGCTACAAGCCCCATTCGACCATTTAAATGTGCCCCCAGAGGAAGGCTTTGGGTACAAGTGAACTCCCCAGGGGAGCCTTTATGCAGGCCCATACGCAACTGGACCCCCCGTGTTCGCTGTTTACAAGCAACCCTAAATATAACACTAGCCAGCATGACAGAAAACTGAAAACTCGTGCAACAGAAAAAGCGTTTCAAGCCCCATTCACCCATCCAGAAGTGCCCGCAAAGGAAGGCTTTGGGTACAACTGAACTCCCCAGGGGAGCCTTTATGCAGCCCCACATGCAACTGGACCCTCCGGGTTCACTCTTTCACCGCAAGCCTCAATATAGCCCTCGGCGCAATTGGAGAAGACTGAAAAAGCGGGCCTCAGAAAACGCATTGCGATTCCCCTTGGAGCATCCAAAAGTGTCCCCAAAGGAAGCCTTTGGGTACAACTGAACTCCCCAGGGGAGCCTTAACGCAGCCCCACATGCAACTGGACCCTCCGTATTCGCTCTTTCACAGCAACCCTAAATATAACCCTGGCCCGCCTGGTAGTCGATTGAAAACTCGGGCCCCAGAAAATGCATTAAAAGCCTAATTCGCCCATCCAAAAGTGCCCCCAGAGGAAGGCTTTGGGTACATCTGAACTCCCCAGGGGAGCCTTTACGCAGCCCCACATGCAACTGGACCCTCCTTGTTCACTGTTTACGAGCAACCCTGAATATACCCCTAGCCACCATGGCAGAAGACTGAAAACTCGGGCTCCAGAAAATGCGTTTCAAGCCCCATTCACCCATCCAGAAGTGCCCCCAAAGGAAGGCTTTGGGTACAACTGAACTCCCCAGGGGAGCCTTTATGCAGCCCCACATGCAACTGGACCCTCCGGGTTCACTCTTTCACCGCAAGCCTAAATATAGACCTAGCATGCTTGGCAGTCGACTGAAAGCTCGGGCCACAGAAAATGTGTTACGAGCCCCATTCGCCCATCCAAAAGTGCCCCCAAAGGAAGGCTTTGGGTACATCTGAACTCCCCAGAGGAGCCTTTACGCAGCCCTACATGCAACTGGACCCTCCGGGTTCACAATTTACAGCAACCCTAAATATAACCCTAGCCAGCATGTCAGAAGACTGAAAACTCGGGCCACAGAAAAAACGTTTCAAGCCCCTTTCGCCCATCCAGAAGTGCCCCCAAAGGAAGGCTTTGGGTACAACTGAACTCCCCAGGGGAGCCTTTATGCAGCCCCACATGCAACTGGACCCTCCTTGTTCACTGTTTACGAGCAACCCTGAATATACCCCTAGCCACCATGGCAGAAGACTGAAAACTCGGGCTCCAGAAAATGCGTTTCAAGCCCCATTCACCCATCCAGAAGTGCCCCCAAAGGAAGGCTTTGGGTACAAGTGAACTCCCCAGGGGAGCCTTTATGCAGCCCCACATGCAACTGGACCCTCCGGGTTCACTCTTTCACCGCAAGCCTAAATATAGCCCTCGGAGCAATGGGAGAAGACTGAAAAAGTGGGCCTTAGAAAACGCATTTCGATTCCCCTTGGACCGTCCCAAAGTGCCCCCAGAGGAAGGCTTTGGGTACAACTGAACTCCCCAGGGGAGCCTTTACGCAGCCCCACATGCAACTGGACCCTCCTTGTTCACTGTTTACGAGCAACCCTAAATATAGCCCTAGCCACCATGGCAGAAGACTGAAAACTCGGGCTCAAGAAAATGCGTTTCAAGCCCCATTCACCCATCCAGAAGTGCCCCCAAAGGAAGGCTTTGGGTACAACTGAACTCCCCAGGGGAGCCTTTATGCAGCCCCACATGCAACTGGACCCTCCAGGTTCACTCTTTCACCGCAAGCCTAAATATAGCCCTAGCACGCCTGGCAGTCGACTGAAAGTTCGAGCCACAGAAAATGTGTTACGAGCCCCATTCGCCCATCCAAAAGTGCCCCCAAAGGAAGGCTTTGGGTACATCTGAACTCCCCAGGGGAGCCTTTATGCAGCCCCACATGCAACTGGACCCTCCGTGTTCGCTCTTTACAGCAACCCTAAATATAACCCTAGCCAGCATGGCAGAAGACTGAAAACTCGGGCCACAGATAAAGCGTTTCAAGCCCCTTTCGCCCATCCAGACGTGCCCCCAAAGGAAGCCTTTGGGTACAAGTGAACTCCCCAGGGGAGCCTTAACGCAGCCCCACATTCAACTGGACCCTCTGTATTCGCTCTTTCACAGCAACCCTAAATATAGCCCTGGCCCGCCTGGTAGTCGATTGAAAACTCGGGCCCCAGAAAATGCATTAAAATTCTAATTCGCCCATCCAAAAGTGTCCCCAGAGGAAGGCTTTGGGTACATCTGAACTCCCCAGGGGAGCCTTTACGCAGCCCCACATGTAACTGGACCCTCCTTGTTCACTGTTTACGAGCAACCCTAAATATACCCCTAGCCACCATGGCAGAAGACTGAAAACTCGAGCTCCAGAAAATGCGTTTCAAGCCCCATTCACCCATCCAGAAGTGCCCCCAAAGGAAGGCTTTGGGTACAACTGAACTCCCCAGGGGAGCCTTTACGCAGCCCCACATGCAACTGGACCCTCCGTGTTCGCTCTTTACATCAACCCTAAATATAACCCTAGCCAGCATGGCAGAAGACTGAAAACTCGGGCCACAGAAAAAGCGTTTCAAGCCCCTTTCACCCATCCAGACGTGCCCCCAAAGGAAGGCTTTGGGTACAACTGAACTCCCCAGGGGAGCCTTTATGCAGCCCCACATGCAACTGGACTCTCCGGGTTCACTCTTTCACCGCAAGCCTAAATATAGCCCTCGGCGCAATGGCAGAAGACTGAAAAAGCGGGCCTCAGAAAACGCATTGCGATTCCCCTTGGACCATCCAAAAGTGTCCCCAAAGGAAGCCTTTGGGTACAAGTGAACTCCCCAGGGGAGCCTTAACGCAGCCCCACATTCAACTGGACCCTCCGTATTCGCTCTTTCACAGCAACCCTAAATATAGCCCTGGCCCGCCTTGTAGTCGATTGAAAACTCGGGCCCCAGAAAATGCATTAAAATCCTAATTCGCCCATCCAAAAGTGTCCCCAGAGGAAGGCTTTGGGTACATCTGAACTCCCCAGGGGAGCCTTTACGCAGCCCCACATGTAACTGGACCCTCCTTGTTCACTGTTTACGAGCAACCCTAAATATACCCCTAGCCACCATGGCAGAAGACTGAAAACTCGGGCTCCAGAAAATGCGTTTCAAGCCCCATTCACCCATCCAGAAGTGCCCCCAAAGGAAGGCTTTGGGTACAACTGAACTCCCCAGGGGAGCCTTTATGCAGCCCCACATGCAACTGGACTCTCCGGGTTCACTCTTTCACCGCAAGCCTAAATATAGCCCTCGGCGCAATTGGAGAAGACTGAAAAAGCGGGCCTCAGAAAACGCATTGCGATTCCCCTTGGACCATCCAAAAGTGTCCCCAAAGGAAGCCTTTGGGTACAACTGAACTCCCCAGGGGAGCCTTAACGCAGCCCCACATTCAACTGGACCCTCCGTATTCGCTCTTTCACAGCAACCCTAAATATAGCCCTGGCCCGCCTGGTAGTCGATTGAAAACTCAAGCCCCAGAAAATGCATTAAAAGCCTAATTCGCCCATCCAAAAGTGTCCCCAGAGGAAGGCTTTGGGTACATCTGAACTCCCACAGGGGAGCCTTTAAGGGTGATTGTTGTGGGTGACTCTGTCCTTAGGGCAACAGAGGGCCCTATTTGTCGGCCTGACCCTACCCGTAGGGAGGTCTGCTGCCTCCCTGGGGCCAGGGTCAGGGACATTGCCAAGAAGTTCAAGCGCCTGGTACGGCCCACTGACTACTACCCGCTATTGGTCTTTCAGGCTGGTAGCGATGAAGTAGCAAAGAGAAGCCCGAAGGCGATCAAAAGAGACTTTAGGGATTTGGGGCGACAACTTAGAGGTTCAGGCACACAGGTTGTGTTTGCCTCTGTCCTTCCGATAGGGGGGATGGAAGCTGAAAGGTGCGCTGTTCGCATAAACTCGTGGCTTCGTGACTGGTGTGACCGGCACAACTTTGGGTTTTTTGATCACGGGAAGGTCTATGCTACACCGGGCCTGATGGCACCGGATGGGATGGGCCTCTCTCGGAGAGGGGTAAGGATCTTGGGTCAGGAGTTGGCAGGGCTGATAGATAGGGCTTTAAACTAGGTAAGAAGGGGGATGGGGCTGAAACAAGGACTGTTGGGGCTGTGCCAGGGGGAACAATGGCAAGACCGGAGGATAAGGTAAAGGCCCAGCTGAAGTGCATCTACACCAATGCACGCAGCATGGGTAATAAACAGGAGGAGCTGGAAGCCATCGTGCAGCGGGCAGGCTACGACTTGGTTGCCATCACGGAAACGTGGTGGGACCAGTCTCATGACTGGAGTGCTGCGATGCCTGGCTATAGGCTCTTCAGAAGGGACAGGCAGCACAGAAGGGGTGGCGGTGTGGCTCTCTATATTAGAGAGTCTTTCGATGTTGTAGAACTCGAGGCTAGGAATGACAAGATCGAGTCCCTTTGGGTTAGGATCGGCAGGGACAACAAGGCTAGTGTCCTGGTCGGGGTCTGCTATAGACCGCCGAACCAGGATGAGGAGACGGATGAGGAGTTCTACAGGCAGCTGACAGAAGTTGCGAAATCGTCAGCGCTTGTACTCGTGGGGGACTTCAACTTCCCTGACATATCCTGGAAGCACAACACTGCCCAGAGGAAGCAGTCTAGGAGGTTTCTGGAGAAAGTGGAAGATAGCTTCCTGACGCAGCTGATCAGTGAACCTACCAGGGGTGGTGCCCTGCTAGACCTTCTCTTCACAAACAGAGAAGGACTGGTGGAGGATGTGATTGTCGGGAACAGTCTTGGGCAGAGTGACCACGAAATGGTGGAGTTCACTATTCTTGGCGGGGCCAGGAAGGGAACCAGTAAAACCACTGTATTGGACTTTCGGAGGGCTGACTTTGGGCTGCTCAGGACACTAGTTGGTGGAGTCCCATGGGAGGCGGTTCTGAAGGGCAGAGGGGTCCAGGAAGGCTGGGCGCTCTTTAAGAGGCAAATCCTAATGGTGCAGGAGCGGTCTATTCCCATGCGCCCAAAGATGAGCCAGCGGGGAAGAAGACCAGCCTGGCTCAACAGAGAATTGTGGCTTGAGCTTAGGAGAAAAAAGAGGGTTTATAATCTTTGGAAAATTGGGCAGGCCACTAAGGAGGACTATAAGGATGTAGCGAGGCTGTGCAGGGACAAGATTAGGAAGGCCAAAGCTCGTCTGGAGCTCAATCTGGCTACTGCCGTTAAAGATAATAAAAAACGCTTTTATAAATACATCAACACAAAAAGGAGGACTAGGGAGAATCTCCATCCTTTACTGGATGCAGGGGGAAACTTAGTTACAAGAGATGAGGAAAAGGCGGAGGTGCTCAATGCCTTCTTTGCCTCAGTCTTTAGCGGCAAAACCGGTTGCTCTCTGGATACCCAGTACCCAGAACTGGTGGAAGGGGACGGGGAGCAGGATGTGGCCCTCACCATCCACGAAGAACTGGTTGGTGACCTGCTACGGCACTTGGATGTCCACAAATCGATGGGGCCGGATGGGATCCACCCAAGGGTACTGAGAGAACTGGCAGAGGAGCTGGCCAAGCCCCTATCCATCATTTATCAGCAGTCCTGGCTATCGGGGGAGGTCCCAGCTGACTGGAGGCTAGCGAATGTGACGCCCATCTACAAGAAGGGCCGGAGGGCAGACCCGGGGAACTACAGGCCGGTCAGTTTGACCTCAGTACCAGGGAAGCTCATGGAGCAGATCCTCTTGGGAGTCATCATGCGGCACTTGAAGGGCAAGCAGGCGATCAGGCCCAGCCAGCATGGGTTTATGGAAGGCAGGTCCTGCTTGACGAACCTGATCTCCTTCTACGACAAAGTGACGCGCTGGGTGGACGAGGGAAAGGCTGTGGATGTGGTCTACCTTGACTTCAGCAAGGCTTTTGACACCGTCTCCCACAGCATTCTCCTCAAGAAACTGGCTGCTCTTGGCTTGGACTGGCGCACGCTTCGTTGGGTTAGAAACTGGCTGGATAGCCGGGCCCAAAGAGTTGTGGTGAATGGAGCCAAGTCCAGTTGGAGGCCAGTCACTAGTGGCGTCCCCCAGGGCTCGGTGCTGGGGCCGGTCCTCTTTAACATCTTCATCAATGATCTGGATGACGGCATCGAGTGCACCCTCAGTAAGTTTGCAGATGACACCAAGCTAGGTGCGTGTGTCGATCTGCTCGAGGGTAGGAAGGCTCTGCAGGAGGATCTGGATAGGCTGCACCGATGGGCTGAGGTCAACTGTATGAAGTTCAACAAGGCCAAGTGCCGGGTCCTGCACCTGGGGCGCAATAACCCCAAGCAGAGCTACAGGCTGGGAGAGGAATGGTTGGAGAGCTGCCAGGCAGAGAAGGACCTGGGAGTGATGGTGGACAGTCGGCTGAATATGAGCCAGCAGTGTGCTCTGGTGGCCAAGAAGGCCAACGGCATCCTGGCTTGTATCAGAAACACTGTGACCAGCAGGGCTAGGGAGGTGATCGTCCCCCTGTACTCGGCTCTGGTGAGGCCGCACCTCGAGTACTGTGTTCAGTTTTGGGCCCCTCGCTACAAGAAGGACATCGAGGTGCTTGAGCGGGTCCAAAGAAGGGCGACGAAGCTGGTGAGGGGCCTGGAGAACAAGTCCTACGAGGAGCGGCTGAAGGAGCTGGGCTTGTTCAGCCTAGAGAAGAGGAGGCTCAGGGGTGACCTTATTGCTCTGTATAAGTACATTAAAGGAGGCTGTAGCGAGGTGGGGGTTGGCCTGTTCTCCCATGTGCCTGGTGACAGGACGAGGGGGAATGGGCTAAAGTTAGGCCAGGGGAGTTTTAGGTTAGATGTTAGGAAGAATTTCTTTACTGAAAGGGTTGTGAGGCATTGGAACGGGCTGCCCAGGGAGGTGGTGGAGTCACCATCCCTGGAAGTCTTCAAAAGATGTTTAGATGTAGAGCTTAGGGATATGGTTTAGTGGGGACTGTTAGGTCAGAGGTTGGACTCGATGATCTTGAGGTCTCTTCCAACCTAGAAAATTCTGTGATTCTGTGATTTATGCAGCCCCACATGCAACTGGACCCTCCAGGTTCACTCTTTCACCGCAAGCCTAAATATAGCCCTCGGCGCAATGGGAGAAGACTGAAAAAGCTGGCCTCAGAAAACGCATTGCGATTCCCCTTGGACCATCCAAAAGTGCTCCCAAAGGAAGGCTTTGGGTACAACTGAACTCCCCAGGGGAGCCTTAACGCAGCCCCACATGCAACTGGACCCTCCGTATTCGCTCTATCACAGAAACCCTAAATATAACCCTGGCCCGCATGGCAGACGACTGAAAAATCGGGACACAGAAAACGTGCTACAAGCCCCATTCGACCATCCAAAAGTGCCCCCAAAGGAAGGCTTTGGGTACAAGTGAACTCCCCAGGGGAGCCTTTATGCAGGCCCATACGCAACTGGACCCCCCGTGTTCGCTGTTTACAAGCAACCCTAAATATAACCCTAGCCAGCATGGCAGAAAACTGAAAACTCGGGCCACAGAAAAAGCGTTTCAAGCCCCATTCACCCATTCAGAAGTGCCCCCAAAGGAAGGCTTTGGGTACAACTGAACTCCCCAGGGGAGCCTTAACGCAGCCCCACATGCAACTGGACCCTCCGTATTCGCTCTTTCACAGCAACCCTAAATATAACCCTGGCCCGCCTGGTAGTCGATTGAAAACTCGGGCCCCAGAAAATGCATTAAAAGCCTAATTCGCCCATCCAAAAGTGCCCCCAAAGGAAGGCTTTGGGTACATCTGAACTCCCCAGGGGAGCCTTTACGCAGCCCCACATGCAACTGGACCCTCCTTGTTCACTGTTTACGAGCAACCCTAAATATACCCCTAGCAACCATGGCAGAAGACTGAAAACTCGGGCTCCAGAAAATGTGTTACGAGCCCCATTCACCCATGCAGAAGTGCCCCCAAAGGAAGGCTTTGGGTACAACTGAACTCCCCAGGGGAGCCTTTATGCAGCCCCACATGCAACTGGACCCTCCGGGTTCACTCTTTCACCGCAAGCCTAAATATAGCCCTAGCACGCCTGGCAGTCGACTGAAAGTTCGAGCCATAGAAAATGTGTTACGAGCCCCATTTGCCCATCCAAAAGTGCCCCCAAAGGAAGGCTTTGGGTACAAGTGAACTCCCCAGGGGAGCCTTTATGCAGGCCCATACGCAACTGGACCCCCCGTGTTCGCTGTTTACAAGCAACCCTAAATATAACACTAGCCAGCATGGCAGAAAACTGAAAACTCGGGCCACAGAAAAAGCGTTTCAAGCCCCATTCACCCATCCAGAAGTGCCCCCAAAGGAAGGCTTTGGGTACAAGTGAACTCCCCAGGGGAGCCTTTATGCAGCCCCACATGCAACTGGACCCTCCGGGTTCACTCTTTCACCGCAAGCCTAAATATAGCCCTCGGCGCAATTGGAGAAGACTGAAAAAGCTGGCCTCAGAAAACGCATTGCGATTCCCCTTGGAGCATCCCAAAGTGCCCCCAAAGGAAGGCTTTGGGTACAACTGGACTCCCCAGGGGAGCCTTAACGCAGCCCCACATGCAACTGGACCCTCCGTATTCGCTCTTTCACTGCAACCCTAAATATAACCCTGGCCCGCATGGCAGACGACTGAAAAATCGGGCCCCAGAAAACGTGCTACAAGCCCCATTCGACCATCCAAAAGTGCCCCCAAAGGAAGGCTTTGGGTACAACTGAACTCCCCAGGGGAGCCTTTATGCAGCCCCACATGCAACTGGACCCTCCGGGTTCACTCTTTCACCGCAAGCCTAAATATAGCCCTAGCACGCCTGGCAGTCGACTGAAAGCTTGGGCCACAGAAAATGTGTTACGAGCCCCATTCGCACATCCAAAAGTGCCCCCAAAGGAAGGCTTTGGGTACATCTGAACTCCCCAGGGGAGCCTTTACGCAGCCCCACATGCAACTGGACCCTCCGTGTTCGCTCTTTACAGCAACCCTAAATATAACCCTAGCCACCATGGCAGAAAACTGAAAACTCGGGCTCCAGAAAATGCGTTTCAAGCCTCTTTCGCCCATGCAGAAGTGCCCCCAAAGGAAGGCTTTGGGTACAACTGTACTCCCCAGGGGAGCCTTTATGCAGCCCCACATGCAACTGGACCCTTCGGGTTCACTCTTTCACCGCAAGCCTAAATATAGCCCTAGCACGCCTGGCAGTCGACTGAAAGTTCGAGCCACAGAAAATGTGTTACGAGCCCCATTCGCCCATCCAAAAGTGCCCCCAAAGGAAGGCTTTGGGTACATCTGAACTCCCCAGGGGAGCCTTTACGCAGCCCCACATGCAAGTCGACCCTCCGTGTTCGCTCTTTACAGCAACTCTAAATATAACCCTAGCCAGCATGGCAGAAGACTGAAAACTCGGGCCACAGAAAAAGCGTTTCAAGCCCCATTCACCCTTCCAGAAGTGCCCCCAAAGGAAGGCTTTGGGTACAAGTGAACTCCCCAGGGGAGCCTTTATGCAGCCCCACATGCAACTGGACCCTCCGGGTTCACTCTTTCACCGCAAGCCTAAATATAGCCCTAGCACGCCTGGCAGTCGACTGAAAGTTCGAGCCACAGAAAATGTGTTACGAGCCCCATTCGCCCATCCAAAAGTGCCCCCAAAGGAAGGCTTTGGGTACATCTGAACTCCCCAGGGGAGCCTTTATGCAGCTCCACATGCAACTGGACCCTCCTTGTTCCCTGTTTACGAGCAACCCTAAATATATCCCTAGCCAGCATGGCAGAAGACTGAAAACTCGGGCTCCAGAAAATGCGTTTCAAGCCCCATTCACCCATCCAGAAGTGCCCCCAAAGGAAGGCTTTGGGTACAACTGCACTCCCCAGGGGAGCCTTTATGCAGCCCCACATGCAACTGGACCCTCCGGGTTCACTCTTTCACCGCAAGCCTAAATATAGCCCTAGCATGCCTGGCATTCGACTGAAAACTCGGGCCACAGAAAATGTGTTACGAGCCCCATTCGCCCATCCAAAAGTGCCCCCAAAGGAAGGCTTTGGGAACATCTGAACTCCCCAGGGGAGCCTTTATGCAGCCCCACATGCAACTGGACCCTCCGGGTTCACTCTTTCACCGCAAGCCTAAATATAGCCCTCGGCGCAATGGGAGAAGACTGAAAAAGCTGGCCTCAGAAAACGCATTGCGATTCCCCTTGGACCATCCAAAAGTGCTCCCAAAGGAAGGCTTTGGGTACAACTGAACTCCCCAGGGGAGCCTTAACGCAGCCCCACATGCAACTGGACCCTCCGTATTCGCTCTATCACAGAAACCCTAAATATATAGCTGGCCCGCATGGCAGACGACTGAAAAATCGGGACACAGAAAACGTGCTACAAGACCCATTCGACCATCCAAAAGTGCCCCCAAAGGAAGGCTTTGGGTACAAGTGAACTCCCCAGGGGAGCCTTTATGCAGGCCCATACGCAACTGGACCCCCCGTGTTCGCTGTTTACAAGCAACCCTAAATATAACCCTAGCCAGCATGGCAGAAAACTGAAAACTCGGGCCACAGAAAAAGCGTTTCAAGCCCCATTCACCCATTCAGAAGTGGCCCCAAAGGAAGGCTTTGGGTACAACTGAACTCCCCAGGGGAGCCTTTACGCAGCCCCACATGCAACTGGACCCTCCGTATTCGCTCTTTCACAGCAACCCTAAATATAACCCTGGCCCGCCTGGTAGTCGATTGAAAACTCGGGCCCCAGAAAATGCATTAAAAGCCTAATTCGCCCATCCCAAAGTGCCCCCAGAGGAAGGCTTTGGGTACATCTGAACTCCCCAGGGGAGCCTTAACGCAGCCCCACATGCAAGTCGACCCTCCGTGTTCGCTCTTTACAGCAACCCTAAATATAACCCTGGCCCGCATGGCAGACGACTGAAAAATCGGGCCCCAGAAAACGTGCTACAAGCCCCATTCGACCATCCAAAAGTGCCCCCAAAGGAAGGCTTTGGGTACAACTGAACTCCCCAGGGGAGCCTTTATGCAGCCCCACATGCAACTGGACCCTCCGGGTTCACTCTTTCACCGCAAGCCTAAATATAGCCCTAGCACGCCTGGCAGTCGACTGAAAGCTTGGGCCACAGAAAATGTGTTACGAGCCCCATTCGCACATCCAAAAGTGCCCCCAAAGGAAGGCTTTGGGTACATCTGAACTCCCCAGGGGAGCCTTTACGCAGCCCCACATGCAACTGGACCCTCCGTGTTCGCTCTTTACAGCAACCCTAAATATAACCCTAGCCACCATGGCAGAAAACTGAAAACTCGGGCTCCAGAAAATGCGTTTCAAGCCTCTTTCGCCCATGCAGAAGTGCCCCCAAAGGAAGGCTTTGGGTACAACTGTACTCCCCAGGGGAGCCTTTATGCAGCCCCACATGCAACTGGACCCTTCGGGTTCACTCTTTCACCGCAAGCCTAAATATAGCCCTAGCACGCCTGGCAGTCGACTGAAAGTTCGAGCCACAGAAAATGTGTTACGAGCCCCATTCGCCCATCCAAAAGTGCCCCCAAAGGAAGGCTTTGGGTACATCTGAACTCCCCAGGGGAGCCTTTACGCAGCCCCACATGCAAGTCGACCCTCCGTGTTCGCTCTTTACAGCAACTCTAAATATAACCCTAGCCAGCATGGCAGAAGACTGAAAACTCGGGCCACAGAAAAAGCGTTTCAAGCCCCATTCACCCTTCCAGAAGTGCCCCCAAAGGAAGGCTTTGGGTACAACTGAACTCCCCAGGGGAGCCTTTATGCAGCCCCACATGCAACTGGACCCTCCGGGTTCACTCTTTCACCGCAAGCCTAAATATAGCCCTAGCACGCCTGGCAGTCGACTGAAAGTTCGAGCCACAGAAAATGTGTTACGAGCCCCATTCGCCCATCCAAAAGTGCCCCCAAAGGAAGGCTTTGGGTACATCTGAACTCCCCAGGGGAGCCTTTATGCAGCTCCACATGCAACTGGACCCTCCTTGTTCCCTGTTTACGAGCAACCCTAAATATATCCCTAGCCAGCATGGCAGAAGACTGAAAACTCGGGCTCCAGAAAATGCGTTTCAAGCCCCATTCACCCATCCAGAAGTGCCCCCAAAGGAAGGCTTTGGGTACAACTGCACTCCCCAGGGGAGCCTTTATGCAGCCCCACATGCAACTGGACCCTCCGGGTTCACTCTTTCACCGCAAGCCTAAATATAGCCCTAGCATGCCTGGCATTCGACTGAAAACTCGGGCCACAGAAAATGTGTTACGAGCCCCATTCGCCCATCCAAAAGTGCCCCCAAAGGAAGGCTTTGGGAACATCTGAACTCCCCAGGGGAGCCTTTATGCAGCCCCACATGCAACTGGACCCTCCGGGTTCACTCTTTCACCGCAAGCCTAAATATAGCCCTCGGCGCAATGGGAGAAGACTGAAAAAGCTGGCCTCAGAAAACGCATTGCGATTCCCCTTGGACCATCCAAAAGTGCTCCCAAAGGAAGGCTTTGGGTACAACTGAACTCCCCAGGGGAGCCTTAACGCAGCCCCACATGCAACTGGACCCTCCGTATTCGCTCTATCACAGAAACCCTAAATATATAGCTGGCCCGCATGGCAGACGACTGAAAAATCGGGACACAGAAAACGTGCTACAAGACCCATTCGACCATCCAAAAGTGCCCCCAAAGGAAGGCTTTGGGTACAAGTGAACTCCCCAGGGGAGCCTTTATGCAGGCCCATACGCAACTGGACCCCCCGTGTTCGCTGTTTACAAGCAACCCTAAATATAACCCTAGCCAGCATGGCAGAAAACTGAAAACTCGGGCCACAGAAAAAGCGTTTCAAGCCCCATTCACCCATTCAGAAGTGGCCCCAAAGGAAGGCTTTGGGTACAACTGAACTCCCCAGGGGAGCCTTTACGCAGCCCCACATGCAACTGGACCCTCCGTATTCGCTCTTTCACAGCAACCCTAAATATAACCCTGGCCCGCCTGGTAGTCGATTGAAAACTCGGGCCCCAGAAAATGCATTAAAAGCCTAATTCGCCCATCCCAAAGTGCCCCCAGAGGAAGGCTTTGGGTACATCTGAACTCCCCAGGGGAGCCTTTACGCAGCCCCACATGCAACTGGACCCTCCGGGTTCACTCTTTCACTGCAAGCCTAAATATAACCCTTGGCGCAATGGGAGAAGACTGAAAAAGTGGGCCTTAGAAAACGCATTGCTATTCCCCTTGGACCATCCCAAAGTGCCCCCAGAGGAAGGCTTTGGGTGCAACTGAACTCCCCAGGGGAGCCTTTACGCAGCCCCACATGTAACTGGACCCTCCTTGTTCACTGTTTACGAGCAACCCTAAATATACCCCTAGCCACCATGGCAGAAGACTGAAAACTCGGGCTCCAGAAAAGGGGTTTCAAGCCCCATTCACCCATCCAGAAGTGCCCCCAAAGGAAGGCTTTGGGTACAAGTGAACTCCCCAGGGGAGCCTTTATGCAGCCCCACATGCAACTGGACCCTCCGGGTTCACTCTTTCACCGCAAGCCTAAATATAGCCCTAGCACGCCTGGCAGTCGACTGAAAGTTCGAGCCACAGAAAATGTGTTACGAGCCCAATTCGACCATCCAAAAGTGCCCCCAAAGGAAGGCTTTGGGTACATCTGAACTCCCCAGGGGAGCCTTAACGCAGCCCCACATGCAACTGGACCCTCCGTGTTCGCTCTTTACAGCAACCCTAAATATATCCCTAGCCAGCATAGCAGAAGACTGAAAACTCGGGCCACAGAAAAAGCGTTTCAAGCCCCTTTCGCCCATCCAGAAGTGCCCCCAAAGGAAGGCTTTGGGTACAACTGAACTCCCCAGGGGAGCCTTTATGCAGCCCCACATGCAACTGGACCCTCCGGGTTCACTCTTTCACCGTAAGCCTAAATATAGCCATGGCACGCCTGGCAGTCGATTGAAAGTTCGAACCACAGAAAATGCGTTTCAAGCCCCATTCGCCCATCCAGAAGTGCCCCCAAAGGAAGGCTTTGGGTACAAGTGAACTCCCCAGGGGAGCCTTTATGCAGCCCCACATGCAACTGGACCCTCCGGGTTCACTCTTTCACCGCAAGCCTAAATATAGCCCTAGCACGCCTGGCAGTCGACTGAAAGTTCGAGCCACAGAAAATGCGTTACGAGCCCCATTCGCCCATTCAAAAGTGCCCCCAAAGGAAGGCTTTGGGTACAACTGAACTCCCCAGGGGAGCCTTTATGCAGCCCCACATGCAACTGGACCCTCCTTGTTCACTGTTTACGAGCAACCATAAATATACCCCTAGCCACCATGGCAGAAGACTGAAAACTCGGGCTCCAGAAAATGCGTTTCAAGCCCCATTCACCCATCCAGAAGTGCCCGCAAAGGAAGGCTTTGGGTACAACTGAACTCCCCAGGGGAGCCTTTATGCAGCCCCACATGCAACTGGACCCTCCGGGTTCACTCTTTCACCGCAAGCCTAAATATAGCCCTGGCACGCCTGGCAGTCGATTGAAAGTTCGAACCACAGAAAATGCGTTTCAAGCCCCATTCACCCATCCAGAAGTGCCCCCAAAGGAAGGCTTTGCGTACAACTGAACTCCCCAGGGGAGCCTTTATGCAACCCCACATGCAACTGGACCCTCCGGGTTCACTCTTTCACCGCAAGCCTAAATATAGCCCTAGCACGCCTGGCAGTCGACTGAAAGTTCGAGCCACAGAAAATGTGTTACGAGCCCCATTCTCCCATTCAAAAGTGCCCCCAAAGGAAGGCTTTGGGTACATCTGCACTCCCCAGGGGAGCCTTTATGCAGCCCCACATGCAACTGGACCCTCCTTGTTCACTGTTTACGAGCAACCCTAAATATACCCCTAGCCACCATGGCAGAAGACTGAAAAATCGGGCCACAGAAAATTCATTAAAAGCCTTATTCGCCCATCCAGAAGTGCCCCCAAAGGAAGGCTTTGGGTACAACTGAACTCCCCAGGGGAGCCTTTATGCAGCCCCACATGCAACTGGACCCTCCGTATTCGCTCTTTCACAGCAACCCTAAATATAACCCTGGCCCGCATGGCAGACGACTGAAAAATCGGGCCCCAGAAAACGTGCTACAAGCCCCATTCGACCATCCAAAAGTGCCCCCAAAGGAAGGCTTTGGGTACAAGTGAACTCCCCAGGGGAGCCTTTATGCAGGCCCATACGCAACTGGACCCCCCGTGTTCGCTGTTTACAAGCAACCCTAAATATAACACTATCCAGCATGGCAGAAAACTGAAAACTCGGGCCACAGAAAAAGCGTTTCAAGCCCCATTCACCCATCCAGACGTGCCCCCAAAGGAAGGCTTTGGGTACAACTGAACTCCCCAGGGGAGCCTTTATGCAGCCCCACATGCAACTGGACCCTCCGGGTTCACTCTTTCACCGCAAGCCTAAATATAGCCCTAGCACGCCTGGCAGTCGACTGAAAGTTCGAGCCACAGAAAATGTGTTACGAGCCCCATTCGCCCATCCAGAAGTGCCCCCAAAGGAAGGCTTTGGGTACAAGTGAACTCCCCAGGGGAGCCTTTATGCAGCCCCACATGCAACTGGACCCTCCGGGTTCACTCTTTCACCGCAAGCCTAAATATAGCCCTCGGCGCAATTGGAGAAGACTGAAAAAGCTGGCCTCAGAAAACGCATTGCGATTCCCCTTGGACCATCCAAAAGTGCCCCCAAAGGAAGGCTTTGGGTACAACTGGACTCCCCAGGGGAGCCTTAACGAAGCCCCACATGCAACTGGACCCTCCGTATTCGCTCTTTCACAGCAACCCTAAATATAACCCTGGGCCGCATGGCAGACGACTGAAAAATCGGGCCCCAGAAAACGTGCTACAAGCCCCATTCGACCATCCAAAAGTGCACCTAGAGGAAGGCTTTGGGTACAACTGAACTCCCCAGGGGAGCCTTTATGCAGGCCCATATGCAACTGGACCCCCCGTGTTCGCTGTTTACAAGCAACCCTAAATATAACACTAGCCAGCATGGCAGAAAACTGAAAACTCGGGCTCCAGAAAAAGCGTTTCAAGCCCCATTCACCCATCCAGAAGTGCCCCCAAAGGAAGGCTTTGGGTACAACTGAACTCCCCAGGGGAGCCTTTATGCAGCCCCACATGCAACTGGACCCTCCGTGTTCGCTCTTTCACAGCAACCCTAAATATAGCCCTAGCACGCCTGGCATTCGACTGAAAGCTCGGGCCACAGAAAATGTGTTACGAGCCCCATTCGCCCATCCAAAAGTGCCCCCAAAGGAAGGCTTTGGGTACAACTGAACTCCCCAGGGGAGCCTTTATGCAGCCCCACATGCAACTGGACCCTCCTTGTTCACTGTTTACGAGCAACCATAAATATACCCCTAGCCACCATGGCAGAAGACTGAAAACTCGGGCTCCAGAAAATGCGTTTCAAGCCCCATTCGCCCATCCAAAAGTGCCCCCAAAGGAAGGCTTTGGGTACAAGTGAACTCCCCAGGGGAGCCTTTATGCAGCCCCACATGCAACTGGACCCTCCGGGTTCACTCTTTCACCGCAAGCCTAAATATAGCCCTAGCACGCCTGGCAGTCGACTGAAAGTTCGAGCCACAGAAAATGTGTTACGAGCCCCATTCGCCCATCCAAAAGTGCCCCCAAAGGAAGGCTTTGGGTACATCAGAACTCCCCAGGGGAGCCTTTACGCAGCCCCACATGCAACTGGACCCTCCGTGTTCGCTCTTTACAGCAACCCTAAATATAACCCTAGCCAGCATGGCAGAAGACTGAAAACTCGGGCCACAGAAAACGTGCTACAAGCCCCATTCGCCCATCCAGAAGTGCCCCCAAAGGAAGGCTTTGGGTACAAGTGAACTCCCCAGGGGAGCCTTTATGCAGGCCCATACGCAACTGGACCCCCCGTGTTCGCTGTTTACAAGCAACCCTAAATATAACACTAGCCAGCATGGCAGAAAACTGAAAACTCGGGCCACAGAAAAAGCGTTTCAAGCCCCATTCACCCATCCAGAAGTGCCCCCAAAGGAAGGCTTTGGGTACATCTGAACTCCCCAGGGGAGCCTTTATGCAGCCCCACATGCAACTGGACCCTCCTTGTTCACTGTTTACGAGCAACCATAAATATACCCCTAGCCACCATGGCAGAAGACTGAAAACTCGGGCTCCAGAAAATGCGTTTCAAGCCCCATTCACCCATCCAGAAGTGCCCCCAAAGGAAGGCTTTGGGTACATCTGAACTCCCCAGGGGAGCCTTTGCGCAGCCCCACATGCAACTGGACCCTCCGTGTTCGCTCTTTACAGCAACCCTAAATATAACCCTGGCCAGCATGGCAGACGACTGAAAAATCGGGCCCCAGAAAACGTGCTACAAGCCCCATTCGACCATCCAAAAGTGCCCCCAAAGGAAGGCTTTGGGTACAACTGAACTCCCCAGGGGAGCCTTTATGCAGGCCCATACGCAACTGGACCCCCCGTGTTCGCTGTTTACAAACAACCCTAAATATAACACTAGCCAGCATGGCAGAAAACTGAAAACTCGGGCCACAGAAAAAGCGTTTCAAGCCCCATTCACCCATCCAGAAGTGCCCCCAAAGGAAGGCTTTGGGTACAAGTGAACTTCCCAGGGGAGCCTTTACGCAGCCCCACATGCAACTGGACCCTCCGGGTTCACTCTTTCACCGCAAGCCTAAATATAGCCCTAGCACGCCTGGCAGTCGACTGAAAGTTCGAGCCACAGAAAATGTGTTACGAGCCCCATTAGCCCATCCAGAAGTGCCCCCAAAGGAAGGCTTTGGGTACATCTGAACTCCCCAGGGGAGCCTTTACGCAGCCCCACATGCAACTGGACCCTCCGTGTTCGCTCTTTACAGCAACCCTAAATATAACCCTAGCCAGCATGGCAGACGACTGAAAAATCGGGCCCCAGAAAACGTGCTCTAAGCCCCATTCGCCCATCCAAAAGTGCCCCCAAAGGAAGGCTTTGGTTACAAGTGAACTCCCCAGGGGAGCCTTTATGCAGCCCCACATGCAACTGGACCCCCCGGGTTCACTCTTTCACCGCAAGCCTAAATATAGCCCTAGCCACCATGGCAGAAGACTGAAAACTCGGGCTCCAGAAAATGCGTTTCAAGCCCCATTCACCCATCCAGAAGTGCCCCCAAAGGAAGGCTTTGGGTACAAGTGAACTCCCCAGGGGAGCCTTTATGCAGCCCCACATGCAACTGGACCCTCCGTGTTCGCTCTTTACAGCAACCCTAAATATAACCCTAGCCAGCATGGCAGAAGACTGAAAACTCGGGCCACAGAAAAAGCGTTTCAAGCCCCTTTCGCCCATCCAGAAGTGCCCCCAAAGGAAGGCTTTGGGTACAACTGAACTCCCCAGGGGAGCCTTTATGCAGCCCCACATGCAACTGGACCCTCCTTGTTCACTGTTTACGAGCAACCCTAAATATACCCCTAGCCACCATGGCAGAAGACTGAAAACTCGGGCTCCAGAAAATGCGTTTCAAGGCCCATTCACCCATCCAGAAGTGCCCCCAAAGGAAGGCTTTGGGTACAACTGAACTCCCCAGGGGAGCCTTTATGCAGCCCCACATGCAACTGGACCGTCCGGGTTCACTCTTTCACTGCAAGCCTAAATATAGCCCTCGGCGCAATGGGAGAAGACTGAAAAAGCGGGCCTCAGAAAACGCATTGCGATTCCCCTTGGACCATCCCAAAGTGGCCCCAGAGGAAGGCTTTGGGTACAACTGAACTCCCCAGGGGAGCCTTTACGCAGCCCCACATGCAACTGGACTCTCCGTGTTCACTGTTTACGAGCAACCCTAAATATACCCCTAGCCACCATGGCAGAAGACTGAAAACTCGGGCTCCAGAAAATGCGTTTCAAGCCCCATTCACCCATCCAGAAGTGCCCCCAAAGGAAGGCTTTGGGTACAAGTGAACTCCCCAGGGGAGCCTTTATGCAGCCCCACATGCAACTGGACCCTCCGGGTTCACTCTTTCACTGCAAGCCTAAATATAGCCCTCGGCGCAATGGGAGAAGACTGAAAAAGCGGGCCTCAGAAAACGCATTGCGATTCCCCTTGGACCATCCAAAAATGTCCCCAAAGGAAGCCTTTGGGTACAACTGAACTCCCCAGGGGAGCCTTAACGCAGCCCCACATTCAACTGGACCGTCCGTATTCGCTCTTTCACAGCAACCCTAAATATAACCCTGGCCCGCCTGGTAGTCGATTGAAAACTCGGGCCCCAGAAAATGCATTAAAAGCCTAATTCGCCCATCCAAAAGTGCCCCCAGAGGAAGGCTTTGGGTACAAGTGAACTCCCCAGGGCAGCCTTTACGCAGCCCCACATGCAACTGGACCCTCCTTGTTCACTGTTTACGAGCAACCCTAAATATACCCTTAGCCACCATGGCAAAAGACTGAAAACTCGGGCTCCAGAAAATGCGTTTCAAGCCCCATTCACCCATCCAGAAGTGCCCCCAAAGGAAGGCTTTGGGTACAACTGAACTCCCCAGGGGAGCCTTTATGCAGCCCCACATGCAACTGGACCCTCCGGGTTCACTCTTTCACTGCAAGCCTAAATATAGCCCTAGCACGCCTGGCAGTCGACTGAAAGTTCGAGCCACAGAAAATGTGTTACGAGCCCCATTTGCCCATCCAAAAGTGCCCCCAAAGGAAGGCTTTGGGTACATCTGAACTCCCCAGGGGAGCCTTTATGCAGCCCCACATGCAACTGGACCCTCCGGGTTCACTCTTTCACCGCAAGCCTAAATATAGCACTAGCACGCCTGGCAGTCGACTGAAAGTTCGAGCCACAGAAAATGTGTTACGAGCCCCATTCGCCCATCCAAAAGTGCCCCGAAAGGAAGGCTTTGGGTACATCTGAACTCCCCAGGGGAGCCTTTATGCAGCCCCACATGCAACTGGAACCTCCTTGTTCACTGTTTACGAGCAACCCTAAATATACCCCTAGCCACCATGGCAGAAGACTGAAAACTCGGGCTCCAGAAAATGCGTTTCAAGCCCCATTCACCCATCCAGAAGTGCCCCCAAAGGAAGGCTTTGGGTACAAGTGAACTCCCCAGGGCAGCCTTTATGCAGCCCCACATGCAACTGGACCCTCCGGGTTCACTCTTTCACTGCAAGCCTAAATATAGCCCACGGCGCAATGGGAGAAGACTGAAAAAGCGGACCTTAGAAAACGCATAACGATTCCCCTTGGACCATCCAAAAGTGCCCCCAAAGGAAGCCTTTGGGTACAACTGAACTCCCCAGGGGAGCCTTAACGCAGCCCCACATGCAACTGGACCCTCCGTATTCGCTCTTTCACAGCAACCCTAAATATAGCCCTGGCCCGCCTGGCAGTCGACTGAAAACTCGGGCACCAGAAAATGCATTAAAAGTCTAATTCGCCCATCCAAAAGTGCCCCTAGAGGAAGGCTTTGGGTACAACTGAACTCCCCAGGGGAGCCTTTACGCAGCCCCACATGCAACTGGACCCTCCTTGTTCACTGTTTACGAGCAACCCTGAATATACCCCTAGCCACCATGGCAGAAGACTGAAAACTCGGGCTCCAGAAAATGCGTTTCAAGCCCCATTCACCCATCCAGAAGTGCCCCCAAAGGAAGGCTTTGGGTACAAGTGAACTCCCCAGGGGAGCCTTTATGCAGCCCCACATGCAACTGGACCCTCCGGGTTCACTCTTTCACAGCAACCCTAAATATAACCCTGCCCGCCTGGTAGTCGATTGAAAACTCGGGCCCCAGAAAATGCATTAAAAGCCTAATTTGCCCACCCAAAAGTGCCCCCAAAGGAAGGCTTTGGGTACATCTGAACTCCCCAGGGGAGCCTTTACGCAGCCCCACATGCAACTGGACCCTCCGTGTTCGCTCTTTACAGCAACCCTAAACATAACCCTAGCCAGCATGGCAGAAGACTGAAAACTCGGGCCACAGAAAAAGCGTTTCAAGCCCCTTTCGCCCATCCAGAAGTGCCCCCAAAGGAAGGCTTTGGGTACAAGTGAACTCCCCAGGGGAGCCTTTATGCAGCCCCACATGCAACTGGACCCTCCGGGTTCACTCTTTCACCGCAAGCCTAAATATAGCCCTAGCACGCCTGGCAGTCGACTGAAAGTTCGAGCCACAGAAAATGCATTAAAAGCCTAATTCGCCCATCCAAAGGTGCCCCCAAAGGAAGGCTTTGGGTACATCTGAACTCCCCAGGGGAGCCTTTATGCAGCCCCACATGCAACTGGACCCTCCGGGTTCACTCTTTCACCGCAAGCCTAAATATAGCCCTAGCACGCCTGGCAGTCGACTGAAAGTTCGAGCCACAGAAAATGCATTAAAAGCCTAATTCGCCCATCCAAAGGTGCCCCCAAAGGAAGGCTTTGGGTACATCTGAACTCCCCAGGGGAGCCTTTATGCAGCCCCACATGCAACTGGACCCTCCGGGTTCACTCTTTCACCGCAAGCCTAAATATAGCCCTAGCACGCCTGGCATTCGACTGAAAGCTCGGGCCACAGACAATGTGTTACGAGCCCCATTCGCCCATCCAAAAGTGCCCCCAAAGGAAGGCTTTGGGTACATCTGAACTCCCCAGGGGAGCCTTTACGCAGCCCCACATGCAACTGGACCCTCCGTGATCGCTCTTTACAGCAACCCTAAATATAACCCTAGCCAGCATGGCAGAAGACTGAAAACTCGGGCCACAGAAAAAGCGTTTCAAGCCCCTTTCGCCCATCCAAAAGTGCCCCCAAAGGAAGGCTTTGGGTACAACTGGACTCCCCAGGGGAGCCTTAACGCAGCCCCACATGCAACTGGACCCTCCGTATTCGCTCTTTCACAGCAACCCTAAATATAACCCTGGCCCGCATGGCAGACGACTGAAAAATCGGGCCCCAGAAAACGTGCTACAAGCCCCATTCGACCATCCAAAAGTGCCCCCAGAGGAAGGCTTTGGGTACAACTGAACTCCCCAGGGGAGCCTTTACGCAGCCCCACATGCAACTGGACCCTCCGGGTTCACTCTTTCACCGCAAGCCTAAATATAGCCCTAGCACGCCTGGCAGTCGACTGAAAGCTCGGGCCACAGAAAATGTGTTACAAGCCCCATTCGCCCATCCAAAAGTGCCCCCAAAGGAAGGCTATGGGTACATCTGAACTCCCCAGGGGAGCCTTTACGCAGCCCCACATGCAACTGGACCCTCCGTGTTCGCTCTTTACAGCAACCCTAAATATAACCCTAGCCAGCATGGCAGAAGACTGAAAACTCGGGCCACAGAAAAAGCGTTTCAAGCCCCTTTCGCCCATCCAGAAGTGCCCCCAAAGGAAGGCTTTGGGTACAAGTGAACTCCCCAGGGGAGCCTTTATGCAGCCCCACATGCAACTGGACCCTCCGGGTTCACTCTTTCACCGCAAGCCTAAATATAGCCCTCGGCGCAATGGGAGAAGACTGAAAAAGCTGGCCACAGAAAACGCATTGCGATTCCCCTTGGACCATCCAAAAGTGCTCCCAATGGAAGGCTTTGGGTACAACTGAACTCCCTAGGGGAGCCTTAACGCAGCCCCACATGCAACTGGACCCTCCGTATTTGCTATTTCACAGAAACCCTAAATATATACCTGGCCCGCATGGCAGACGACTGAAAAATCGGGCCCCAGAAAACGTGCTACAAGCCCCATTCGACCATCCAAAAGTGCTCCCAAAGGAAGGCTTTGGGTACAAGTGAACTCCCCTGGGGAGCCTTTACGCAGCCCCACATGCAACTGGACCCTCCTTGTTCACTGTTTACGAGCAACCCTAAATATACCCCTAGCCACCATGGCAGAAGACTGAAAACTCGGGCTCCAGAAAATGCGTTTCAAGCCCCATTCGCCCATCCCGAAGTGCCCCCAAAGGAAGGCTTTGGGTACATCTGAACTCCCCAGGGGAGCCTTTACGCAGCCCCACATGCAACTGGACCCTCCGTGTTCGCTCTTTCATAGCAACCATAATTATAACCCTAGCCACCATGGCAGAAGACTGAAAACTCGGGCTACAGAAAATGCGTTTCAAGCCCCATTCACCCATCCAGAAGTGCCCCCAAAGGAAGGCTTTGGGTACATCTGAACTCCCCAGGGGAGCATTTATGCAGCCCCACAAGCAACTGGACCCTCCGTATTCGCAATTTCACAGCAACCCTAAATATAGCCCTGGCCCGCCTGGCAGACGACTGAAAAATCGGGCCCCAGAAAACGTGCTACAAGCCCCATTCGACCTTCCAAAAGTGCCCCCAGAGGAAGGCTTTGGGTACAACTGAACTCCCCAGGGGAGCCTTTATGCAGCCCCACATGCAACTGGACCCTCCGGGTTCACTCTTTCACCGCAAGCCTAAATATAACCCTCGGCGCAATTGGAGAAGACTGAAAAAGCGGGCCTCAGAAAACGCATTGCGATTCCCCTTGGACCATCCCAAAGTGCCCCCAGAGGAAGGCTTTGGGTACAACTGAACTCCCCAGGGGAGCCTTAACGCAGCCCCACATGCAACTGGACCCTCCGTATTCGCTCTTTCACAGCAACCCTAAATATAGCCCTGGCCCGCCTGGCAGTCGACTGAAAACTCGGGCCCCAGAAAATGCATTAAAAGCCTAATTCGCCCATCCCAAAGTGCCCCCAGAGGAAGGCTTTGGGTACAAGTGAACTCCCCAGGGGAGCCTTTACGCAGCCCCACATGCAACTGGACCCTCCTTGTTCACTGTTTACGAGCAACCCTAAATATACCCCTAGCCACCATGGCAGAAGACTGAAAACTCAGGCTCCAGAAAATGCGTTTCAAGCCCCATTCACCCATCCAGAAGTGCCCCCAAAGGAAGGCTTTGGGTACAAGTGAACTCCCCAGGGCAGCCTTTATGCAGCCCCACATGCAACTGGACCCTCTGGGTTCACTCTTTCACCGCAAGCCTAAATATAGCCCTAGCACGCCTAGCAGTCGACTGAAAGTTCGAGCCACAGAAAATGTGTTACGAGCCCCATTCACCCATCCAAAAGTGCCCCCAAAGGAAGGCTTTGGGTACATCAGAACTCCCCAGGGGAGCCTTTATGCAGCCCAACATGCAAGTCGACCCTCCGTGATCGCTCTTTCATAGCAACCCTAAATGTAACCCTAGCCAGCATGGCAGAAGACTGAAAACTCGGGCTCCAGAAAATGCGTTTCAAGCCCCATTCACCCATCCAGAAGTGCCCCCAAAGGAAGGCTTTGGGTACAACTGAACTCCCCAGGGGAGCCTTTACGCAGCCCCACATGCAACTGGACCCTCCGGGTTCACTCTTTCACCGCAAGCCTAAATATAGCCCTCGGCACAATGGGAGAAGACTGAAAAAGCGGGCCTCAGAAAACGCATTGCGATTCCCCTTGGACCATCCCAAAGTGCCCCCAAAGGAAGGCTTTGGGTACAACTGGACTCCCCAGGGGAGCCTTTATGCAGCCCCACATGCAACTGGACCCTCCGTATTCGCTCTTTCACAGCAACCCTAAATATAGCCCTGGCCCGCCTGGCAGTCGACTGAAAACTCGGGCCCCAGAAAATGCATTAAAAGCCTAATTCGCCCATCCAAAAGTGCCCCCAGAGGAAGGCTTTGGGTACATCTGAACTCCCCAGGGGAGCCTTTACGCAGCCCCACATGCAACTGGACGCTCCTTGTTCACTGTTTACGAGCAACCCTAAATATACCCCTAGCCACCATGGCAGAAGACTGAAAACTCGGGCTCCAGAAAATGCGTTTCAAGCCCCATTCACCCATCCAGAAGTGCCCCCAAAGGAAGGCTTTGGGTACAACTGAACTCCCCAGGGGAGCCTTTATGCAGCCCCACATGCAACTGGACCCTCCGCGTTCACTCTTTCACCGCAAGCCTAAATATAGCCCTAGCACGCCTGGCAGTCGACTGAAAGCTCGGGCCATAGAATATGCGTTTCAAGCCCCATTCACCCATCCAGAAGTGCCCCCAAAGGAAGGCTTTGCGTAACACTGAACTCCCCAGGGGAGCCTTTATGCAGCCCTACATGCAACTGGACCCTCCGGGTTCACTCTTTCACCGCAAGCCTAAATATAGCCCTAGCACGCCTGGCAGTCGACTGAAAGTTCGAGCCACAGAAAATGTGTTACGAGCCCCATTCGCCCATTCAAAAGTGACCCCAAAGGAAGGCTTTGGGTACATCTGCACTCCCCAGGGGAGCCTTTATGCAGCCCCACATGCAACTGGACCCTCCTTGTTCACTGTTTACGAGCAACCCTAAATATACCCCTAGCCACCATGGCAGAAGACTGAAAACTCGGGCTCCAGAAAATGCGTTTCAAGCCCCATTCACCCATCCCGAAGTGCCCCCAAAGGAAGGCTTTGGGTACATCTGAACTCCCCAGGGGAACCTTTACGCAGCCCCACATGCAACTGGACCCTCCGTGTTCGCTCTTTCATAGCAACCATAATTATAACCCTAGCCACCATGGCAGAAGACTGAAAACTCGGGCTCCAGAAAATGCGTTTCAAGCCCCATTCACCCATCCAGAAGTGCCCCCAAAGGAAGGCTTTGGGTACAAGTGAACTCCCCAGGGGAGCCTTTATGCAGCCCCACATGCAACTGGACCCTCCGGGTTCACTCTTTCACCGCAAGCCTATATATAGCACTAGCACGCCTGGCAGTCGACTGAAAGTTCGAGCCACAGAAAATGTGTTACGAGCCCCATTCGCCCATCCAGAAGTGCCCCCAAAGGAAGGCTTTGGGTACATCTGAACTCCCCAGGGGAGCCTTTACGCAGCCCCACATGCAACTGGACCCTCAGTGATCGCTCTTTCATAGCAACCCTAAATATAACCCTAGCCAGCATGGCAGAAGACTGAAAACTCAGGCCACAGAAAAAGCGTTTCAAGCCCCTTTCGCCCATCCAGAAGTGCCCCCAAAGGAAGGCTTTGGGTACATCTGAACTCCCCAGGGGAGCCTTTATGCAGGCCCATACGCAACTGGACCCCCCGTGTTCGCTGTTTACAAGCAACCCTAAATATAACCCTAGCCAGCATGGCAGAAAACTGAAAACTCGGGCCACAGAAAAAGCGTTTCAAGCCCCATTCACCCATCCAGAAGTGCCCCCAAAGGAAGGCTTTGGGTACAAGTGAACTCCCCAGGGGAGCCTTTATGCAGCCCCACATGCAACTGGACCCTCCGGGTTCACTCTTTCACAGCAACCCTAAATATAGCCCTGGCCCGCCTGGCAGTCGACTGAAAACTCGGGCCACAGAAAATGCATTAAAAGCCTAATTCGCCCATCCAAAAGTGCCCCCAGAGGAAGGCTTTGGGTACAACTGAACTCCCCAGGGGAGCCTTTATGCAGCCCCACATGCAACTGGACCCTCCGTGTTCGCTCTTTCACTGCAACCCTAAATATAACCCTGGCCCGCCTGGCAGTCGACTGAAAACTCGGGCCCCAGAAAATGCATTAAAAGCCTAATTCGCCCATCCAAAAGTGCCCCCAGAGGAAGGCTTTGGGTACAACTGAACTCCCCAGGGGAGCCTTTATGCAGCCCCACATGCAACTGGACCCTCCTTGTTCACTGTTTACGAGCAAGCCTAAATATACCCCTAGCCACCATGGCAGAAGACTGAAAATTCGGGCTCCAGAAAATGCGTTTCAAGCCCCATTCACCCATCCAGAAGTGCCCCCAAAGGAAGGCTTTGGGTACAAGTGAACTCCCCAGGGCAGCCTTTATGCAGCCCCACATGCAACTGGACCCTCCGGGTTCACTCTTTCACTGCAAGCCTAAATATAGCCCTCAGCGCAATGGGAGAAGACTGAAAAAGCGGACCTCAGAAAACGCATTGCGATTCCCCTTGGACCATCCAAAAGTGCCCCCAAAGGAAGGCTTTGGGTACAACTAAACTCCCCAGGGGAGCCTTAACGCAGCCCCACATGCAACTGGACCCTCCGTATTCGCTCTTTCACAGCAACCCTAAATATAGCCCTGGCCCGCCTGGCAGTCGACTGAAAACTCGGGCCCCAGAAAATGCATTAAAAGCCTAATTCGCCCATCCAAAAGTGCCCCTAGAGGAAGGCTTTGGGTACAACTGAACTCCCCAGGGGAGCCTTTACGCAGCCCCACATGCAACTGGACCCTCCTTGTTCACTGTTTACGAGCAACCCTGAATATACCCCTAGCCACCATGGCAGAAGACTGAAAACTCGGGCTCCAGAAAAAGCGTTTCAAGCCCCATTCACCCATCCAGAAGTGCCCCCAAAGGAAGGCTTTGGGTACAAGTGAACTCCCCAGGGGAGCCTTTACGCAGCCCCACATGCAACTGGACCCTCCGGGTTCACTCTTTCACCGCAAGCCTATATATAGCACTAGCACGCCTGGCAGTCGACTGAAAGTTCGAGCCACAGAAAATGTGTTACGAGCCCCATTCGCCCATCCAAAAGTGCCCCCAAAGGAAGGCTTTGGGTACATCTGAACTCCCCAGGGGAGCCTTTACGCAGCCCCACATGCAACTGGACCCTCCGTGATCGCTCTTTCATAGCAACCCTAAATATAACCCTAGCCAGCATGGCAGAAGACTGAAAACTCGGGCCACAGAAAAAGCGTTTCAAGCCCCTTTCGCCCATCCAGAAGTGCCCCCAAAGGAAGGCTTTGGGTACAAGTGAACTCCCCAGGGGAGCCTTTATGCAGCCCCACATGCAACTGGACCCTCCGTATTCGCTCTTTCACAGCAACCCTAAATATAACCCTGGCCCGCATGGCAGACGACTGAAAAATCGGGCCCCAGAAAACGTGCTACAAGCCCCATTCGACCATCCAGAAGTGCCCCCAAAGGAAGGCTTTGGGTACAAGTGAACTCCCCAGGGGAGCCTTTACGCAGCCCCACATGCAACTGGACCCTCCTTGTTCACTCTTTCACCGCAAGCCTATATATAGCACTAGCACGCCTGGCAGTCGACTGAAAGTTCGAGCCACAGAAAATGTGTTACGAGCCCCATTCGCCCATCCAAAAGTGCCCCCAAAGGAAGGCTTTGGGTACATCTGAACTCCCCAGGGGAGCCTTTACGCAGCCCCACATGCAACTGGACCCTCCGTGATCGCTCTTTCATAGCAACCCTAAATATAACCCTGGCCCGCATGGCAGACGACTGAAAAATCGGGCCCCAGAAAACGTGCTACAAGCCCCATTCGACCATCCAGAAGTGCCCCCGAGGGAAGGCTTTGGGTACAAGTGAACTCCCCAGGGGAGCCTTTACGCAGCCCCACATGCAACTGGACCCTCCGGGTTCACTCTTTCACCGCAAGCCTAAATATAGCCCTCGGCACAATGGGAGAAGACTGAAAAAGCGGGCCTCAGAAAACGCATTGCGATTCCCCTTGGACCATCCCAAAGTGCCCCCAAAGGAAGGCTTTGGGTACAACTGGACTCCCCAGGGGAGCCTTTATGCAGCCCCACATGCAACTGGACCCTCCGTATTCGCTCTTTCACAGCAACCCTAAATATAGCCCTGGCCCGCCTGGCAGTCGACTGAAAACTCGGGCCCCAGAAAATGCATTAAAAGCCTAATTCGCCCATCCAAAAGTGCCCCCAGAGGAAGGCTTTGGGTACATCTGAACTCCCCAGGGGAGCCTTTACGCAGCCCCACATGCAACTGGACGCTCCTTGTTCACTGTTTACGAGCAACCCTAAATATACCCCTAGCCACCATGGCAGAAGACTGAAAACTCGGGCTCCAGAAAATGCGTTTCAAGCCCCATTCACCCATCCAGAAGTGCCCCCAAAGGAAGGCTTTGGGTACAACTGAACTCCCCAGGGGAGCCTTTATGCAGCCCCACATGCAACTGGACCCTCCGCGTTCACTCTTTCACCGCAAGCCTAAATATAGCCCTAGCACGCCTGGCAGTCGACTGAAAGCTCGGGCCATAGAATATGCGTTTCAAGCCCCATTCACCCATCCAGAAGTGCCCCCAAAGGAAGGCTTTGCGTAACACTGAACTCCCCAGGGGAGCCTTTATGCAGCCCTACATGCAACTGGACCCTCCGGGTTCACTCTTTCACCGCAAGCCTAAATATAGCCCTAGCACGCCTGGCAGTCGACTGAAAGTTCGAGCCACAGAAAATGTGTTACGAGCCCCATTCGCCCATTCAAAAGTGACCCCAAAGGAAGGCTTTGGGTACATCTGCACTCCCCAGGGGAGCCTTTATGCAGCCCCACATGCAACTGGACCCTCCTTGTTCACTGTTTACGAGCAACCCTAAATATACCCCTAGCCACCATGGCAGAAGACTGAAAACTCGGGCTCCAGAAAATGCGTTTCAAGCCCCATTCACCCATCCCGAAGTGCCCCCAAAGGAAGGCTTTGGGTACATCTGAACTCCCCAGGGGAACCTTTACGCAGCCCCACATGCAACTGGACCCTCCGTGTTCGCTCTTTCATAGCAACCATAATTATAACCCTAGCCACCATGGCAGAAGACTGAAAACTCGGGCTCCAGAAAATGCGTTTCAAGCCCCATTCACCCATCCAGAAGTGCCCCCAAAGGAAGGCTTTGGGTACAAGTGAACTCCCCAGGGGAGCCTTTATGCAGCCCCACATGCAACTGGACCCTCCGGGTTCACTCTTTCACCGCAAGCCTATATATAGCACTAGCACGCCTGGCAGTCGACTGAAAGTTCGAGCCACAGAAAATGTGTTACGAGCCCCATTCGCCCATCCAGAAGTGCCCCCAAAGGAAGGCTTTGGGTACATCTGAACTCCCCAGGGGAGCCTTTACGCAGCCCCACATGCAACTGGACCCTCAGTGATCGCTCTTTCATAGCAACCCTAAATATAACCCTAGCCAGCATGGCAGAAGACTGAAAACTCAGGCCACAGAAAAAGCGTTTCAAGCCCCTTTCGCCCATCCAGAAGTGCCCCCAAAGGAAGGCTTTGGGTACATCTGAACTCCCCAGGGGAGCCTTTATGCAGGCCCATACGCAACTGGACCCCCCGTGTTCGCTGTTTACAAGCAACCCTAAATATAACCCTAGCCAGCATGGCAGAAAACTGAAAACTCGGGCCACAGAAAAAGCGTTTCAAGCCCCATTCACCCATCCAGAAGTGCCCCCAAAGGAAGGCTTTGGGTACAAGTGAACTCCCCAGGGGAGCCTTTATGCAGCCCCACATGCAACTGGACCCTCCGGGTTCACTCTTTCACAGCAACCCTAAATATAGCCCTGGCCCGCCTGGCAGTCGACTGAAAACTCGGGCCACAGAAAATGCATTAAAAGCCTAATTCGCCCATCCAAAAGTGCCCCCAGAGGAAGGCTTTGGGTACAACTGAACTCCCCAGGGGAGCCTTTATGCAGCCCCACATGCAACTGGACCCTCCGTGTTCGCTCTTTCACTGCAACCCTAAATATAACCCTGGCCCGCCTGGCAGTCGACTGAAAACTCGGGCCCCAGAAAATGCATTAAAAGCCTAATTCGCCCATCCAAAAGTGCCCCCAGAGGAAGGCTTTGGGTACAACTGAACTCCCCAGGGGAGCCTTTATGCAGCCCCACATGCAACTGGACCCTCCTTGTTCACTGTTTACGAGCAAGCCTAAATATACCCCTAGCCACCATGGCAGAAGACTGAAAATTCGGGCTCCAGAAAATGCGTTTCAAGCCCCATTCACCCATCCAGAAGTGCCCCCAAAGGAAGGCTTTGGGTACAAGTGAACTCCCCAGGGCAGCCTTTATGCAGCCCCACATGCAACTGGACCCTCCGGGTTCACTCTTTCACTGCAAGCCTAAATATAGCCCTCAGCGCAATGGGAGAAGACTGAAAAAGCGGACCTCAGAAAACGCATTGCGATTCCCCTTGGACCATCCAAAAGTGCCCCCAAAGGAAGGCTTTGGGTACAACTAAACTCCCCAGGGGAGCCTTAACGCAGCCCCACATGCAACTGGACCCTCCGTATTCGCTCTTTCACAGCAACCCTAAATATAGCCCTGGCCCGCCTGGCAGTCGACTGAAAACTCGGGCCCCAGAAAATGCATTAAAAGCCTAATTCGCCCATCCAAAAGTGCCCCTAGAGGAAGGCTTTGGGTACAACTGAACTCCCCAGGGGAGCCTTTACGCAGCCCCACATGCAACTGGACCCTCCTTGTTCACTGTTTACGAGCAACCCTGAATATACCCCTAGCCACCATGGCAGAAGACTGAAAACTCGGGCTCCAGAAAAAGCGTTTCAAGCCCCATTCACCCATCCAGAAGTGCCCCCAAAGGAAGGCTTTGGGTACAAGTGAACTCCCCAGGGGAGCCTTTACGCAGCCCCACATGCAACTGGACCCTCCGGGTTCACTCTTTCACCGCAAGCCTATATATAGCACTAGCACGCCTGGCAGTCGACTGAAAGTTCGAGCCACAGAAAATGTGTTACGAGCCCCATTCGCCCATCCAAAAGTGCCCCCAAAGGAAGGCTTTGGGTACATCTGAACTCCCCAGGGGAGCCTTTACGCAGCCCCACATGCAACTGGACCCTCCGTGATCGCTCTTTCATAGCAACCCTAAATATAACCCTAGCCAGCATGGCAGAAGACTGAAAACTCGGGCCACAGAAAAAGCGTTTCAAGCCCCTTTCGCCCATCCAGAAGTGCCCCCAAAGGAAGGCTTTGGGTACAAGTGAACTCCCCAGGGGAGCCTTTATGCAGCCCCACATGCAACTGGACCCTCCGTATTCGCTCTTTCACAGCAACCCTAAATATAACCCTGGCCCGCATGGCAGACGACTGAAAAATCGGGCCCCAGAAAACGTGCTACAAGCCCCATTCGACCATCCAGAAGTGCCCCCAAAGGAAGGCTTTGGGTACAAGTGAACTCCCCAGGGGAGCCTTTACGCAGCCCCACATGCAACTGGACCCTCCTTGTTCACTCTTTCACCGCAAGCCTATATATAGCACTAGCACGCCTGGCAGTCGACTGAAAGTTCGAGCCACAGAAAATGTGTTACGAGCCCCATTCGCCCATCCAAAAGTGCCCCCAAAGGAAGGCTTTGGGTACATCTGAACTCCCCAGGGGAGCCTTTACGCAGCCCCACATGCAACTGGACCCTCCGTGATCGCTCTTTCATAGCAACCCTAAATATAACCCTGGCCCGCATGGCAGACGACTGAAAAATCGGGCCCCAGAAAACGTGCTACAAGCCCCATTCGACCATCCAGAAGTGCCCCCGAGGGAAGGCTTTGGGTACAAGTGAACTCCCCAGGGGAGCCTTTACGCAGCCCCACATGCAACTGGACCCTCCGGGTTCACTCTTTCACCGCAAGCCTAAATATAGCCCTCGGCACAATGGGAGAAGACTGAAAAAGCGGGCCTCAGAAAACGCATTGCGATTCCCCTTGGACCATCCCAAAGTGCCCCCAAAGGAAGGCTTTGGGTACAACTGGACTCCCCAGGGGAGCCTTTATGCAGCCCCACATGCAACTGGACCCTCCGTATTCGCTCTTTCACAGCAACCCTAAATATAGCCCTGGCCCGCCTGGCAGTCGACTGAAAACTCGGGCCCCAGAAAATGCATTAAAAGCCTAATTCGCCCATCCAAAAGTGCCCCCAGAGGAAGGCTTTGGGTACATCTGAACTCCCCAGGGGAGCCTTTACGCAGCCCCACATGCAACTGGACGCTCCTTGTTCACTGTTTACGAGCAACCCTAAATATACCCCTAGCCACCATGGCAGAAGACTGAAAACTCGGGCTCCAGAAAATGCGTTTCAAGCCCCATTCACCCATCCAGAAGTGCCCCCAAAGGAAGGCTTTGGGTACAACTGAACTCCCCAGGGGAGCCTTTATGCAGCCCCACATGCAACTGGACCCTCCGCGTTCACTCTTTCACCGCAAGCCTAAATATAGCCCTAGCACGCCTGGCAGTCGACTGAAAGCTCGGGCCATAGAATATGCGTTTCAAGCCCCATTCACCCATCCAGAAGTGCCCCCAAAGGAAGGCTTTGCGTAACACTGAACTCCCCAGGGGAGCCTTTATGCAGCCCTACATGCAACTGGACCCTCCGGGTTCACTCTTTCACCGCAAGCCTAAATATAGCCCTAGCACGCCTGGCAGTCGACTGAAAGTTCGAGCCACAGAAAATGTGTTACGAGCCCCATTCGCCCATTCAAAAGTGACCCCAAAGGAAGGCTTTGGGTACATCTGCACTCCCCAGGGGAGCCTTTATGCAGCCCCACATGCAACTGGACCCTCCGTGTTCGCTCTTTCATAGCAACCATAATTATAACCCTAGCCACCATGGCAGAAGACTGAAAACTCGGGCTCCAGAAAATGCGTTTCAAGCCCCATTCACCCATCCAGAAGTGCCCCCAAAGGAAGGCTTTGGGTACAAGTGAACTCCCCAGGGGAGCCTTTATGCAGCCCCACATGCAACTGGACCCTCCGGGTTCACTCTTTCACCGCAAGCCTATATATAGCACTAGCACGCCTGGCAGTCGACTGAAAGTTCGAGCCACAGAAAATGTGTTACGAGCCCCATTCGCCCATCCAGAAGTGCCCCCAAAGGAAGGCTTTGGGTACATCTGAACTCCCCAGGGGAGCCTTTACGCAGCCCCACATGCAACTGGACCCTCAGTGATCGCTCTTTCATAGCAACCCTAAATATAACCCTAGCCAGCATGGCAGAAGACTGAAAACTCAGGCCACAGAAAAAGCGTTTCAAGCCCCTTTCGCCCATCCAGAAGTGCCCCCAAAGGAAGGCTTTGGGTACATCTGAACTCCCCAGGGGAGCCTTTATGCAGGCCCATACGCAACTGGACCCCCCGTGTTCGCTGTTTACAAGCAACCCTAAATATAACCCTAGCCAGCATGGCAGAAAACTGAAAACTCGGGCCACAGAAAAAGCGTTTCAAGCCCCATTCACCCATCCAGAAGTGCCCCCAAAGGAAGGCTTTGGGTACAAGTGAACTCCCCAGGGGAGCCTTTATGCAGCCCCACATGCAACTGGACCCTCCGGGTTCACTCTTTCACAGCAACCCTAAATATAGCCCTGGCCCGCCTGGCAGTCGACTGAAAACTCGGGCCACAGAAAATGCATTAAAAGCCTAATTCGCCCATCCAAAAGTGCCCCCAGAGGAAGGCTTTGGGTACAACTGAACTCCCCAGGGGAGCCTTTATGCAGCCCCACATGCAACTGGACCCTCCGTGTTCGCTCTTTCACTGCAACCCTAAATATAACCCTGGCCCGCCTGGCAGTCGACTGAAAACTCGGGCCCCAGAAAATGCATTAAAAGCCTAATTCGCCCATCCAAAAGTGCCCCCAGAGGAAGGCTTTGGGTACAACTGAACTCCCCAGGGGAGCCTTTATGCAGCCCCACATGCAACTGGACCCTCCTTGTTCACTGTTTACGAGCAAGCCTAAATATACCCCTAGCCACCATGGCAGAAGACTGAAAATTCGGGCTCCAGAAAATGCGTTTCAAGCCCCATTCACCCATCCAGAAGTGCCCCCAAAGGAAGGCTTTGGGTACAAGTGAACTCCCCAGGGCAGCCTTTATGCAGCCCCACATGCAACTGGACCCTCCGGGTTCACTCTTTCACTGCAAGCCTAAATATAGCCCTCAGCGCAATGGGAGAAGACTGAAAAAGCGGACCTCAGAAAACGCATTGCGATTCCCCTTGGACCATCCAAAAGTGCCCCCAAAGGAAGGCTTTGGGTACAACTAAACTCCCCAGGGGAGCCTTAACGCAGCCCCACATGCAACTGGACCCTCCGTATTCGCTCTTTCACAGCAACCCTAAATATAGCCCTGGCCCGCCTGGCAGTCGACTGAAAACTCGGGCCCCAGAAAATGCATTAAAAGCCTAATTCGCCCATCCAAAAGTGCCCCTAGAGGAAGGCTTTGGGTACAACTGAACTCCCCAGGGGAGCCTTTACGCAGCCCCACATGCAACTGGACCCTCCTTGTTCACTGTTTACGAGCAACCCTGAATATACCCCTAGCCACCATGGCAGAAGACTGAAAACTCGGGCTCCAGAAAAAGCGTTTCAAGCCCCATTCACCCATCCAGAAGTGCCCCCAAAGGAAGGCTTTGGGTACAAGTGAACTCCCCAGGGGAGCCTTTACGCAGCCCCACATGCAACTGGACCCTCCGGGTTCACTCTTTCACCGCAAGCCTATATATAGCACTAGCACGCCTGGCAGTCGACTGAAAGTTCGAGCCACAGAAAATGTGTTACGAGCCCCATTCGCCCATCCAAAAGTGCCCCCAAAGGAAGGCTTTGGGTACATCTGAACTCCCCAGGGGAGCCTTTACGCAGCCCCACATGCAACTGGACCCTCCGTGATCGCTCTTTCATAGCAACCCTAAATATAACCCTAGCCAGCATGGCAGAAGACTGAAAACTCGGGCCACAGAAAAAGCGTTTCAAGCCCCTTTCGCCCATCCAGAAGTGCCCCCAAAGGAAGGCTTTGGGTACAAGTGAACTCCCCAGGGGAGCCTTTATGCAGCCCCACATGCAACTGGACCCTCCGTATTCGCTCTTTCACAGCAACCCTAAATATAACCCTGGCCCGCATGGCAGACGACTGAAAAATCGGGCCCCAGAAAACGTGCTACAAGCCCCATTCGACCATCCAGAAGTGCCCCCAAAGGAAGGCTTTGGGTACAAGTGAACTCCCCAGGGGAGCCTTTACGCAGCCCCACATGCAACTGGACCCTCCTTGTTCACTCTTTCACCGCAAGCCTATATATAGCACTAGCACGCCTGGCAGTCGACTGAAAGTTCGAGCCACAGAAAATGTGTTACGAGCCCCATTCGCCCATCCAAAAGTGCCCCCAAAGGAAGGCTTTGGGTACATCTGAACTCCCCAGGGGAGCCTTTACGCAGCCCCACATGCAACTGGACCCTCCGTGATCGCTCTTTCATAGCAACCCTAAATATAACCCTGGCCCGCATGGCAGACGACTGAAAAATCGGGCCCCAGAAAACGTGCTACAAGCCCCATTCGACCATCCAGAAGTGCCCCCGAGGGAAGGCTTTGGGTACAAGTGAACTCCCCAGGGGAGCCTTTACGCAGCCCCACATGCAACTGGACCCTCCGGGTTCACTCTTTCACCGCAAGCCTATATATAGCACTAGCACGCCTGGCAGTCGACTGAAAGTTCGAGCCACAGAAAATGTGTTACGAGCCCCATTCGTCCATCCAAAAGTGCCCCCAAAGGAAGGCTTTGGGTACATCTGAACTCCCCAGGGGAGCCTTAACGCAGCCCCACATGCAACTGGACCCTCCGTGATAGCTCTTTCATAGCAACCCTAAATATAACCCTAGCCAGCATGGCAGAAGACTGAAAACTCGGGCCACAGAAAAAGCGTTTCAAGCCTCTTTCGCCCATCCAGAAGTGCCCCCAAAGGAAGGCTTTGGGTACAAGTGAACTCCCCAGGGGAGCCTTTACGCAGCCCCACATGCAACTGGACCCTCCGTATTCGCTCTTTCACAGCAACCCTAAATATAACCCTGGCCCGCATGGCAGACGACTGAAAAATCGGGCCCCAGAAAACGTGCTACAAGCCCCATTCGACCATCCAGAAGTGCCCCCAAAGGAAGGCTTTGGGTACATCTGAACTCCCCAGGGGAGCCTTTACGCAGCCCCACATGCAACTGGACCCTCCGGGTTCACTCTTTCACCGCAAGCCTATATATAGCACTAGCACGCCTGGCAGTCGACTGAAAGTTCGAGCCACAGAAAATGTGTTACGAGCCCCATTCGCCCATCCAGAAGTGCCCCCAAAGGAAGGCTTTGGGTACATCTGAACTCCCCAGGGGAGCCTTTACGCAGCCCCACATGCAACTGGACCCCCCGTGTTCGCTGTTTACAAGCAACCCTAAATATAACACTAGCCAGCATGGCAGAAAACTGAAAACTCGGGCCACAGAAAAAGCGTTTCAAGCCCCATTCACCCATCCAGAAGTGCCCCCAAAGGAAGGCTTTGGGTACAAGTGAACTCCCCAGGGGAGCCTTTATGCAGCCCCACATGCAACTGGACCCTCCTTGTTCACTGTTTACGAGCATGCCTAAATATACCCCTAGCCACCATGGCAGACGACTGAAAAATCGGGCCCCAGAAAACGTGCTACAAGCCCCATTCGACCATCCAGAAGTGCCCCCAAAGGAAGGCTTTGGGTACATCTGAACTCCCCAGGGGAGCCTTTACGCAGCCCCACATGCAACTGGACCCTCCGTGATCGCTCTTTCATAGCAACCCTAAATATAACCCTAGCCAGCATGGCAGAAGACTGAAAACTCGGGCCACAGAAAAAGCGTTTCAAGCCCCTTTCGCCCATCCAGAAGTGCCCCCAAAGGAAGGCTTTGGGTACAAGTGAACTCCCCAGGGGAGCCTTTATGCAGCCCCACATGCAACTGGACCCTCCGTATTCGCTCTTTCACAGCAACCCTAAATATAACCCTGGCCCGCATGGCAGACGACTGAAAAATCGGGCCCCAGAAAACGTGCTACAAGCCCCATTCGACCATCCAGAAGTGCCCCCGAGGGAAGGCTTTGGGTACAAGTGAACTCCCCAGGGGAGCCTTTACGCAGCCCCACATGCAACTGGACCCTCCGGGTTCACTCTTTCACCGCAAGCCTATATATAGCACTAGCACGCCTGGCAGTCGACTGAAAGTTCGAGCCACAGAAAATGTGTTACGAGCCCCATTCGCCCATCCAAAAGTGCCCCCAAAGGAAGGCTTTGGGTACATCTGAACTCCCCAGGGGAGCCTTTACGCAGCCCCACATGCAACTGGACCCTCCGTGATCGCTCTTTCATAGCAACCCTAAATATAACCCTAGCCAGCATGGCAGAAGACTGAAAACTCGGGCCACAGAAAAAGCGTTTCAAGCCCCTTTCGCCCATCCAGAAGTGCCCCCAAAGGAAGGCTTTGGGTACAAGTGAACTCCCCAGGGGAGCCTTTATGCAGCCCCACATGCAACTGGACCCTCCGTATTTGCTCTTTCACAGCAACCCTAAATATAACCCTGGCCCGCATGGCAGACGACTGAAAAATCGGGCCCCAGAAAACGTGCTACAAGCCCCATTCGACCATCCAGAAGTGCCCCCAAAGGAAGGCTTTGGGTACAAGTGAACTCCCCAGGGGAGCCTTTACGCAGCCCCACATGCAACTGGACCCTCCGGGTTCACTCTTTCACCGCAAGCCTATATATAGCACTAGCACGCCTGGCAGTCGACTGAAAGTTCGAGCCACAGAAAATGTGTTACGAGCCCCATTCGCCCATCCAAAAGTGCCCCCAAAGGAAGGCTTTGGGTACATCTGAACTCCCCAGGGGAGCCTTTATGCAGCCCCACATGCAACTGGACCCTCCGGGTTCACTCTTTCACAGCAACCCTAAATATAGCCCTGGCCCGCCTGGCAGTCGACTGAAAACTCGGGCCCCAGAAAATGCATTAAAAGCCTAATTCGCCCATCCAAAAGTGCCCCCAGAGGAAGGCTTTGGGTACAACTGAACTCCCCAGGGGAGCCTTTATGCAGCCCCACATGCAACTGGACCCTCCTTGTTCACTGTTTACGAGCAAGCCTAAATATACCCCTAGCCACCATGGCAGAAGACTGAAAATTCGGGCTCCAGAAAATGCGTTTCAAGCCCCATTCACCCATCCAGAAGTGCCCCCAAAGGAAGGCTTTGGGTACAAGTGAACTCCCCAGGGCAGCCTTTATGCAGCCCCACATGCAACTGGACCCTCCGGGTTCACTCTTTCACTGCAAGCCTAAATATAGCCCTCGGCGCAATGGGAGAAGACTGAAAAAGCGGACCTCAGAAAACGCATAATGATTCCCCTTGGACCATCCAAAAGTGCCCCCAAAGGAAGGCTTTGGGTACAACTGGACTCCCCAGGGGAGCCTTAACGCAGCCCCACATGCAACTGGACCCTCCGTATTCGCTCTTTCACAGCAACCCTAAATATAGCCCTGGCCCGCCTGGCAGTCGACTGAAAACTCGGGCCCCAGAAAATGCATTAAAAGCCTAATTCGCCCATCCAAAAGTGCCCCTAGAGGAAGGCTTTGGGTACAACTGAACTCCCCAGGGGAGCCTTTACGCAGCCCCACATGCAACTGGACCCTCCTTGTTCACTGTTTACGAGCAACCCTGAATATACCCCTAGCCACCATGGCAGAAGACTGAAAACTCGGGCTCCAGAAAATGCGTTTCAAGCCCCATTCACCCATCCAGAAGTGCCCCCAAAGGAAGGCTTTGGGTACAAGTGAACTCCCCAGGGGAGCCTTTACGCAGCCCCACATGCAACTGGACCCTCCGGGTTCACTCTTTCACCGCAAGCCTATATATAGCACTAGCACGCCTGGCAGTCGACTGAAAGTTCGAGCCACAGAAAATGTGTTACGAGCCCCATTCGCCCATCCAAAAGTGCCCCCAAAGGAAGGCTTTGGGTACATCTGAACTCCCCAGGGGAGCCTTTATGCAGCCCCACATGCAACTGGACCCTCCTTGTTCACTGTTTACGAGCAAGCCTAAATATACCCCTAGCCACCATGGCAGAAGACTGAAAATTCGGGCTCCAGAAAATGCGTTTCAAGCCCCATTCACCCATCCAGAAGTGCCCCGAAAGGAAGGCTTTGGGTACAAGTGAACTCCCCAGGGCAGCCTTTATGCAGCCCCACATGCAACTGGACCCTCCGGGTTCACTCTTTCACTGCAAGCCTAAATATAGCCCTCGGCGCAATGGGAGAAGACTGAAAAAGCGGACCTCAGAAAACGCATAATGATTCCCCTTGGACCATCCAAAAGTGCCCCCAAAGGAAGGCTTTGGGTACAACTGGACTCCCCAGGGGAGCCTTAACGCAGCCCCACATGCAACTGGACCCTCCGTATTCGCTCTTTCACAGCAACCCTAAATATAGCCCTGGCCCGCCTGGCAGTCGACTGAAAACTCGGGCCCCAGAAAATGCATTAAAAGCCTAATTCGCCCATCCAAAAGTGCCCCTAGAGGAAGGCTTTGGGTACAACTGAACTCCCCAGGGGAGCCTTTACGCAGCCCCACATGCAACTGGACCCTCCTTGTTCACTGTTTACGAGCAACCCTGAATATACCCCTAGCCACCATGGCAGAAGACTGAAAACTCGGGCTCCACAAAATGCGTTTCAAGCCCCATTCACCCATCCAGAAGTGCCCCCAAAGGAAGGCTTTGGGTACAAGTCAACTCCCCAGGGGAGCCTTTACGCAGCCCCACATGCAACTGGACCCTCCGGGTTCACTCTTTCACCGCAAGCCTATATATAGCACTAGCACGCCTGGCAGTCGACTGAAAGTTCGAGCCACAGAAAATGTGTTACGAGCCCCATTCGCCCATCCAAAAGTGCCCCCAAAGGAAGGCTTTGGGTACATCTGAACTCCCCAGGGGAGCCTTTACGCAGCCCCACATGCAACTGGACCCTCCGTGATCGCTCTTTCATAGCAACACTAAATATAACCCTAGCCAGCATGGCAGAAGACTGAAAACTCGGGCCACAGAAAAAGCGTTTCAAGCCCCTTTCGCCCATCCAGAAGTGCCCCCAAAGGAAGGCTTTGGGTACAAGTGAACTCCCCAGGGGAGCCTTTATGCAGCCCCACATGCAACTGGACCCTCCGTATTCGCTCTTTCACAGCAACCCTAAATATAACCCTGGCCCGCATGGCAGACGACTGAAAAATCGGGCCCCAGAAAACGTGCTACAAGCCCCATTCGACCATCCAGAAGTGCCCCCAAAGGAAGGCTTTGGGTACAAGTGAACTCCCCAGGGGAGCCTTTACGCAGCCCCACATGCAACTGGACCCTCCGGGTTCACTCTTTCACCGCAAGCCTATATATAGCACTAGCACGCCTGGCAGTCGACTGAAAGTTCGAGCCACAGAAAATGTGTTACGAGCCCCATTCGCCCATCCAAAAGTGCCCCCAAAGGAAGGCTTTGGGTACATCTGAACTCCCCAGGGGAGCCTTTATGCAGCCCCACATGCAACTGGACCCTCCTTGTTCACTGTTTACGAGCAACCCTAAATATACCCCTAGCCAGCATGGCAGAAGACTGAAAACTCGGGCTCCAGAAAATGCGTTTCAAGCCCCATTCACCCATCCAGAAGTGCCCCCAAAGGAAGGCTTTGGGTACAACTGAACTCCCCAGGGCAGCCTTTATGCAGCCCCACATGCAACTGGACCCTCCGGGTTCACTCTTTCACTGCAAGCCTAAATATAGCCCTCGGCGCAATGGGAGAAGACTGAAAAAGCGGACCTCAGAAAACGCATAATAATTCCCCTTGGACCATCCAAAAGTGCCCCCAAAGGAAGGCTTTGGGTACAACTGGACTCCCCAGGGGAGCCTTAACGCAGCCCCACATGCAACTGGACCCTCCGTATTCGCTCTTTCACAGCAACCCTAAATATAGCCCTGGCCCGCCTGGCAGTCGACTGAAAACTCGGGCCCCAGAAAATGCATTAAAAGCCTAATTCGCCCATCCAAAAGTGCCCCTAGAGGAAGGCTTTGGGTACAACTGAACTCCCCAGGGGAGCCTTTACGCAGCCCCACATGCAACTGGACCCTCCTTGTTCACTGTTTACGAGCAACCCTGAATATACCCCTAGCCACCATGGCAGAAGACTGAAAACTCGGGCTCCACAAAATGCGTTTCAAGCCCCATTCACCCATCCAGAAGTGCCCCCAAAGGAAGGCTTTGGGTACAAGTCAACTCCCCAGGGGAGCCTTTACGCAGCCCCACATGCAACTGGACCCTCCGGGTTCACTCTTTCACCGCAAGCCTATATATAGCACTAGCACGCCTGGCAGTCGACTGAAAGTTCGAGCCACAGAAAATGTGTTACGCACCCCATTCGTCCATCCAAAAGTGCCCCCAAAGGAAGGCTTTGGGTACATCTGAACTCCCCAGGGGAGCCTTTACGCAGCCCCACATGCAACTGGACCCTCCGTGATCGCTCTTTCATAGCAACCCTAAATATAACCCTAGCCAGCATGGCAGAAGACTGAAAACTCGGGCCACAGAAAAAGCGTTTCAAGCCCCTTTCGCCCATCCAGAAGTGCCCCCAAAGGAAGGCTTTGGGTACAAGTGAACTCCCCAGGGGAGCCTTTATGCAGCCCCACATGCAACTGGACCCTCCGTATTCGCTCTTTCACAGCAACCCTAAATATAACCCTGGCCCGCATGGCAGACGACTGAAAAATCGGGCCCCAGAAAACGTGCTACAAGCCCCATTCGACCATCCAGAAGTGCCCCCAAAGGAAGGCTTTGGGTACAAGTGAACTCCCCAGGGGAGCCTTTACGCAGCCCCACATGCAGCTGGACCCTCCGGGTTCACTCTTTCACCGCAAGCCTATATATAGCACTAGCACGCCTGGCAGTCGACTGAAAGTTCGAGCCACAGAAAATGTGTTACGAGCCCCATTCGCCCATCCAAAAGTGCCCCCAAAGGAAGGCTTTGGGTACATCTGAACTCCCCAGGGGAGCCTTTACACAGCCCCACATGCAACTGGACCCTCCGTGATCGCTCTTTCATAGCAACCCTAAATATAACCCTAGCCAGCATGGCAGAAGACTGAAAACTCGGGCCACAGAAATAGCGTTTCAAGCCCCTTTCGCCCATCCAGAAGTGCCCCCAAAGGAAGGCTTTGGGTACAAGTGAACTCCCCAGGGGAGCCTTTATGCAGCCCCACATGCAACTGGACCCTCCGTATTCGCTCTTTACAGCAACCCTAAAAATAACCCTAACCAGCATGACAGAAGACTGAAAACTCGGGCCACAGAAAACGTGCTACAAGCCCCATTCGCCCATCCAGAAGTGCCCCCAAAGGAAGGCTTTGGGTACAAGTGAACTCCCCAGGGGAGCCTTTATGCAGGCCCATACGCAACTGGACCCCCCGTGTTCGCTGTTTACAAGCAACCCTAAATATAACACTAGCCAGCATGGCAGAAAACTGAAAACTCGGGCCACAGAAAAAGCGTTTCAAGCCCCATTCACCCATCCAGAAGTGCCCCCAAAGGAAGGCTTTGGGTACATCTGAACTCCCCAGGGGAGCCTTTATGCAGCCCCACATGCAACTGGACCCTCCTTGTTCACTGTTTACGAGCAACCATAAATATACCCCTAGCCACCATGGCAGAAGACTGAAAACTCGGGCTCCAGAAAATGCGTTTCAAGCCCCATTCACCCATCCAGAAGTGCCCCCAAAGGAAGGCTTTGGGTACATCTGAACTCCCCAGGGGAGCCTTTGCGCAGCCCCACATGCAACTGGACCCTCCGTGTTCGCTCTTTACAGCAACCCTAAATATAACCCTGGCCAGCATGGCAGACGACTGAAAAATCGGGCCCCAGAAAACGTGCTACAAGCCCCATTCGACCATCCAAAAGTGCCCCCAAAGGAAGGCTTTGGGTACAACTGAACTCCCCAGGGGAGCCTTTATGCAGGCCCATACGCAACTGGACCCCCCGTGTTCGCTGTTTACAAACAACCCTAAATATAACACTAGCCAGCATGGCAGAAAACTGAAAACTCGGGCCACAGAAAAAGCGTTTCAAGCCCCATTCACCCATCCAGAAGTGCCCCCAAAGGAAGGCTTTGGGTACAAGTGAACTTCCCAGGGGAGCCTTTACGCAGCCCCACATGCAACTGGACCCTCCGGGTTCACTCTTTCACCGCAAGCCTAAATATAGCCCTAGCACGCCTGGCAGTCGACTGAAAGTTCGAGCCACAGAAAATGTGTTACGAGCCCCATTAGCCCATCCAGAAGTGCCCCCAAAGGAAGGCTTTGGGTACATCTGAACTCCCCAGGGGAGCCTTTACGCAGCCCCACATGCAACTGGACCCTCCGTGTTCGCTCTTTACAGCAACCCTAAATATAACCCTAGCCAGCATGGCAGACGACTGAAAAATCGGGCCCCAGAAAACGTGCTCTAAGCCCCATTCGCCCATCCAAAAGTGCCCCCAAAGGAAGGCTTTGGTTACAAGTGAACTCCCCAGGGGAGCCTTTATGCAGCCCCACATGCAACTGGACCCCCCGGGTTCACTCTTTCACCGCAAGCCTAAATATAGCCCTAGCCACCATGGCAGAAGACTGAAAACTCGGGCTCCAGAAAATGCGTTTCAAGCCCCATTCACCCATCCAGAAGTGCCCCCAAAGGAAGGCTTTGGGTACAAGTGAACTCCCCAGGGGAGCCTTTATGCAGCCCCACATGCAACTGGACCCTCCGTGTTCGCTCTTTACAGCAACCCTAAATATAACCCTAGCCAGCATGGCAGAAGACTGAAAACTCGGGCCACAGAAAAAGCGTTTCAAGCCCCTTTCGCCCATCCAGAAGTGCCCCCAAAGGAAGGCTTTGGGTACAAGGGAACTCCCCAGGGGAGCCTTTATGCAGCCCCACATGCAACTGGACCCTCCTTGTTCACTGTTTACGAGCAACCCTAAATATACCCCTAGCCACCATGGCAGAAGACTGAAAACTCGGGCTCCAGAAAATGCGTTTCAAGGCCCATTCACCCATCCAGAAGTGCCCCCAAAGGAAGGCTTTGGGTACAACTGAACTCCCCAGGGGAGCCTTTATGCAGCCCCACATGCAACTGGACCCTCCGGGTTCACTCTTTCACTGCAAGCCTAAATATAGCCCTCGGCGCAATGGGAGAAGACTGAAAAAGCGGGCCTCAGAAAACGCATTGCGATTCCCCTTGGACCATCCAAAAATGTCCCCAAAGGAAGCCTTTGGGTACAACTGAACTCCCCAGGGGAGCCTTAACGCAGCCCCACATTCAACTGGACCGTCCGTATTCGCTCTTTCACAGCAACCCTAAATATAACCCTGGCCCGCCTGGTAGTCGATTGAAAACTCGGGCCCCAGAAAATGCATTAAAAGCCTAATTCGCCCATCCAAAAGTGCCCCCAGAGGAAGGCTTTGGGTACAAGTGAACTCCCCAGGGCAGCCTTTACGCAGCCCCACATGCAACTGGACCCTCCTTGTTCACTGTTTACGAGCAACCCTAAATATACCCTTAGCCACCATGGCAAAAGACTGAAAACTCGGGCTCCAGAAAATGCGTTTCAAGCCCCATTCACCCATCCAGAAGTGCCCCCAAAGGAAGGCTTTGGGTACAACTGAACTCCCCAGGGGAGCCTTTATGCAGCCCCACATGCAACTGGACCCTCCGGGTTCACTCTTTCACTGCAAGCCTAAATATAGCCCTAGCACGCCTGGCAGTCGACTGAAAGTTCGAGCCACAGAAAATGTGTTACGAGCCCCATTTGCCCATCCAAAAGTGCCCCCAAAGGAAGGCTTTGGGTACATCTGAACTCCCCAGGGGAGCCTTTATGCAGCCCCACATGCAACTGGACCCTCCGGGTTCACTCTTTCACCGCAAGCCTAAATATAGCACTAGCACGCCTGGCAGTCGACTGAAAGTTCGAGCCACAGAAAATGTGTTACGAGCCCCATTCGCCCATCCAAAAGTGCCCCGAAAGGAAGGCTTTGGGTACATCTGAACTCCCCAGGGGAGCCTTTATGCAGCCCCACATGCAACTGGAACCTCCTTGTTCACTGTTTACGAGCAACCCTAAATATACCCCTAGCCACCATGGCAGAAGACTGAAAACTCGGGCTCCAGAAAATGCGTTTCAAGCCCCATTCACCCATCCAGAAGTGCCCCCAAAGGAAGGCTTTGGGTACAAGTGAACTCCCCAGGGCAGCCTTTATGCAGCCCCACATGCAACTGGACCCTCCGGGTTCACTCTTTCACTGCAAGCCTAAATATAGCCCACGGCGCAATGGGAGAAGACTGAAAAAGCGGACCTTAGAAAACGCATAACGATTCCCCTTGGACCATCCAAAAGTGCCCCCAAAGGAAGCCTTTGGGTACAACTGAACTCCCCAGGGGAGCCTTAACGCAGCCCCACATGCAACTGGACCCTCCGTATTCGCTCTTTCACAGCAACCCTAAATATAGCCCTGGCCCGCCTGGCAGTCGACTGAAAACTCGGGCACCAGAAAATGCATTAAAAGTCTAATTCGCCCATCCAAAAGTGCCCCCAAAGGAAGGCTTTGGGTACAACTGAACTCCCCAGGGGAGCCTTTACGCAGCCCCACATGCAACTGGACCCTCCTTGTTCACTGTTTACGAGCAACCCTGAATATACCCCTAGCCACCATGGCAGAAGACTGAAAACTCGGGCTCCAGAAAATGCGTTTCAAGCCCCATTCACCCATCCAGAAGTGCCCCCAAAGGAAGGCTTTGGGTACAAGTGAACTCCCCAGGGGAGCCTTTATGCAGCCCCACATGCAACTGGACCCTCCGGGTTCACTCTTTCACAGCAACCCTAAATATAACCCTGCCCGCCTGGTAGTCGATTGAAAACTCGGGCCCCAGAAAATGCATTAAAAGCCTAATTTGCCCATCCAAAAGTGCCCCCAAAGGAAGGCTTTGGGTACATCTGAACTCCCCAGGGGAGCCTTTACGCAGCCCCACATGCAACTGGACCCTCCGTGTTCGCTCTTTACAGCAACCCTAAACATAACCCTAGCCAGCATGGCAGAAGACTGAAAACTCGGGCCACAGAAAAAGCGTTTCAAGCCCCTTTCGCCCATCCAGAAGTGCCCCCAAAGGAAGGCTTTGGGTACAAGTGAACTCCCCAGGGGAGCCTTTATGCAGCCCCACATGCAACTGGACCCTCCGGGTTCACTCTTTCACCGCAAGCCTAAATATAGCCCTAGCACGCCTGGCAGTCGACTGAAAGTTCGAGCCACAGAAAATGCATTAAAAGCCTAATTCGCCCATCCAAAGGTGCCCCCAAAGGAAGGCTTTGGGTACATCTGAACTCCCCAGGGGAGCCTTTATGCAGCCCCACATGCAACTGGACCCTCCGGGTTCACTCTTTCACCGCAAGCCTAAATATAGCCCTAGCACGCCTGGCAGTCGACTGAAAGTTCGAGCCACAGAAAATGCATTAAAAGCCTAATTCGCCCATCCAAAGGTGCCCCCAAAGGAAGGCTTTGGGTACATCTGAACTCCCCAGGGGAGCCTTTATGCAGCCCCACATGCAACTGGACCCTCCTTGTTCACTGTTTACGAGCAACCCTAAATATACCCCTAGCCACCATGGCAGAAGACTGAAAACTCGGGCTCCAGAAAATGCGTTTCAAGCCCCATTCACCCATCCAGAAGTGCCCCCAAAGGAAGGCTTTGGGTACAACTGGACTCCCCAGGGGAGCTTTAACGCAGCCCCACATGCAACTGGACCCTCCGTATTCGCTCTTTCACAGCAACCCAAAGTATAACCCTGGCCCGCATGACAGACGACTGAAAGCTCGGGCCACATAAAACGTGCTACAAGCCCCATTCGCCCATCCAAAAGTGCCCCCAGAGGAAGGCTTTGGGTACATCTGAACTCCCCAGGGGAGCCTTTATGCAGGCCCATACGCAACTGGACCCCCCGTGTTCGCTGTTTACAAGCAACCCTAAATATAACCCTAGCCAGCATGGCAGAAGACTGAAAACTCGGGCCACAGAAAAAGCGTTTCAAGCCCCATTCACCCATCCAGAAGTGCCCCCAAAGGAAGGCTTTGGGTACAACTGAACTCCCCAGGGCAGCCTTTATGCAGCCCCACATGCAACTGGACCCTCCGGGTTCACTCTTTCACTGCAAGCCTAAATATAGCCCACGGCGCAATGGGAGAAGACTGAAAAAGCTGACCTTAGAAAACGCATAACGATTCCCCTTGGACCATCCAAAAGTGCCCCCAAAGGAAGGCTTTGGGTACAACTAAACTCCCCAGGGGAGCCTTAACGCAGCCCCACATGCAACTGGACCCTCCGTATTCGCTCTTTCACAGCAACCCTAAATATAGCCCTGGCCCGCCTGGCAGTCGACTGAAAACTCGGGCCCCAGAAAATGCATTAAAAGCCTAATTCGCCCATCCAAAAGTGCCCCTAGAGGAAGGCTTCGGGTACAACTGAACTCCCCAGGGGAGCCTTTATGCAGCCCCACATGCAACTGGACCCTCCTTGTTCACTGTTTACGAGCAACCCTGAATATACCCCTAGCCACCATGGCAGAAGACTGAAAACTCGGGCTCCAGAAAATGCGTTTCAAGCCCCATTCACCCATCCAGAAGTGCCCCCAAAGAAAGGCTTTGGGTACAAGTGAACTCCCCAGGGGAGCCTTTATGCAGCCCCACATGCAACTGGACCCTCCGGGTTCACTCTTTCACCGCAAGCCTAAATATAGCCCTAGCACGCCTGGCATTCGACTGAAAGCTCGGGCCACAGACAATGTGTTACGAGCCCCATTCGCCCATCCAAAAGTGCCCCCAAAGGAAGGCTTTGGGTACATCTGAACTCCCCAGGGGAGCCTTTACGCAGCCCCACATGCAACTGGACCCTCCGTGATCGCTCTTTACAGCAACCCTAAATATAACCCTAGCCAGCATGGCAGAAGACTGAAAACTCGGGCCACAGAAAAAGCGTTTCAAGCCCCTTTCGCCCATCCAAAAGTGCCCCCAAAGGAAGGCTTTGGGTACAACTGGACTCCCCAGGGGAGCCTTAACGCAGCCCCACATGCAACTGGACCCTCCGTATTCGCTCTTTCACAGCAACCCTAAATATAACCCTGGCCCGCATGGCAGACGACTGAAAAATCGGGCCCCAGAAAACGTGCTACAAGCCCCATTCGACCATCCAAAAGTGCCCCCAGAGGAAGGCTTTGGGTACAACTGAACTCCCCAGGGGAGCCTTTACGCAGCCCCACATGCAACTGGACCCTCCGGGTTCACTCTTTCACCGCAAGCCGAAATATAGCCCTAGCACGCCTGGCAGTCGACTGAAAGCTCGGGCCACAGAAAATGTGTTACAAGCCCCATTCGCCCATCCAAAAGTGCCCCCAAAGGAAGGCTATGGGTACATCTGAACTCCCCAGGGGAGCCTTTACGCAGCCCCACATGCAACTGGACCCTCCGTGTTCGCTCTTTACAGCAACCCTAAATATAACCCTAGCCAGCATGGCAGAAGACTGAAAACTCGGGCCACAGAAAAAGCGTTTCAAGCCCCTTTCGCCCATCCAGAAGTGCCCCCAAAGGAAGGCTTTGGGTACAAGTGAACTCCCCAGGGGAGCCTTTATGCAGCCCCACATGCAACTGGACCCTCCGGGTTCACTCTTTCACCGCAAGCCTAAATATAGCCCTCGGCGCAATGGGAGAAGACTGAAAAAGCTGGCCACAGAAAACGCATTGCGATTCCCCTTGGACCATCCAAAAGTGCTCCCAATGGAAGGCTTTGGGTACAACTGAACTCCCTAGGGGAGCCTTAACGCAGCCCCACATGCAACTGGACCCTCCGTATTTGCTATTTCACAGAAACCCTAAATATATACCTGGCCCGCATGGCAGACGACTGAAAAATCGGGCCCCAGAAAACGTGCTACAAGCCCCATTCGACCATCCAAAAGTGCTCCCAAAGGAAGGCTTTGGGTACAAGTGAACTCCCCTGGGGAGCCTTTACGCAGCCCCACATGCAACTGGACCCTCCTTGTTCACTGTTTACGAGCAACCCTAAATATACCCCTAGCCACCATGGCAGAAGACTGAAAACTCGGGCTCCAGAAAATGCGTTTCAAGCCCCATTCGCCCATCCCGAAGTGCCCCCAAAGGAAGGCTTTGGGTACATCTGAACTCCCCAGGGGAGCCTTTACGCAGCCCCACATGCAACTGGACCCTCCGTGTTCGCTCTTTCATAGCAACCATAATTATAACCCTAGCCACCATGGCAGAAGACTGAAAACTCGGGCTACAGAAAATGCGTTTCAAGCCCCATTCACCCATCCAGAAGTGCCCCCAAAGGAAGGCTTTGGGTACATCTGAACTCCCCAGGGGAGCATTTATGCAGCCCCACAAGCAACTGGACCCTCCGTATTCGCAATTTCACAGCAACCCTAAATATAGCCCTGGCCCGCCTGGCAGACGACTGAAAAATCGGGCCCCAGAAAACGTGCTACAAGCCCCATTCGACCTTCCAAAAGTGCCCCCAGAGGAAGGCTTTGGGTACAACTGAACTCCCCAGGGGAGCCTTTATGCAGCCCCACATGCAACTGGACCCTCCGGGTTCACTCTTTCACCGCAAGCCTAAATATAACCCTCGGCGCAATTGGAGAAGACTGAAAAAGCGGGCCTCAGAAAACGCATTGCGATTCCCCTTGGACCATCCCAAAGTGCCCCCAGAGGAAGGCTTTGGGTACAACTGAACTCCCCAGGGGAGCCTTAACGCAGCCCCACATGCAACTGGACCCTCCGTATTCGCTCTTTCACAGCAACCCTAAATATAGCCCTGGCCCGCCTGGCAGTCGACTGAAAACTCGGGCCCCAGAAAATGCATTAAAAGCCTAATTCGCCCATCCCAAAGTGCCCCCAGAGGAAGGCTTTGGGTACAAGTGAACTCCCCAGGGGAGCCTTTACGCAGCCCCACATGCAACTGGACCCTCCTTGTTCACTGTTTACGAGCAACCCTAAATATACCCCTAGCCACCATGGCAGAAGACTGAAAACTCAGGCTCCAGAAAATGCGTTTCAAGCCCCATTCACCCATCCAGAAGTGCCCCCAAAGGAAGGCTTTGGGTACAAGTGAACTCCCCAGGGCAGCCTTTATGCAGCCCCACATGCAACTGGACCCTCTGGGTTCACTCTTTCACCGCAAGCCTAAATATAGCCCTAGCACGCCTAGCAGTCGACTGAAAGTTCGAGCCACAGAAAATGTGTTACGAGCCCCATTCACCCATCCAAAAGTGCCCCCAAAGGAAGGCTTTGGGTACATCAGAACTCCCCAGGGGAGCCTTTATGCAGCCCAACATGCAAGTCGACCCTCCGTGATCGCTCTTTCATAGCAACCCTAAATGTAACCCTAGCCAGCATGGCAGAAGACTGAAAACTCGGGCTCCAGAAAATGCGTTTCAAGCCCCATTCACCCATCCAGAAGTGCCCCCAAAGGAAGGCTTTGGGTACAACTGAACTCCCCAGGGGAGCCTTTACGCAGCCCCACATGCAACTGGACCCTCCGGGTTCACTCTTTCACCGCAAGCCTAAATATAGCCCTCGGCACAATGGGAGAAGACTGAAAAAGCGGGCCTCAGAAAACGCATTGCGATTCCCCTTGGACCATCCCAAAGTGCCCCCAAAGGAAGGCTTTGGGTACAACTGGACTCCCCAGGGGAGCCTTTATGCAGCCCCACATGCAACTGGACCCTCCGTATTCGCTCTTTCACAGCAACCCTAAATATAGCCCTGGCCCGCCTGGCAGTCGACTGAAAACTCGGGCCCCAGAAAATGCATTAAAAGCCTAATTCGCCCATCCAAAAGTGCCCCCAGAGGAAGGCTTTGGGTACATCTGAACTCCCCAGGGGAGCCTTTACGCAGCCCCACATGCAACTGGACGCTCCTTGTTCACTGTTTACGAGCAACCCTAAATATACCCCTAGCCACCATGGCAGAAGACTGAAAACTCGGGCTCCAGAAAATGCGTTTCAAGCCCCATTCACCCATCCAGAAGTGCCCCCAAAGGAAGGCTTTGGGTACAACTGAACTCCCCAGGGGAGCCTTTATGCAGCCCCACATGCAACTGGACCCTCCGCGTTCACTCTTTCACCGCAAGCCTAAATATAGCCCTAGCACGCCTGGCAGTCGACTGAAAGCTCGGGCCATAGAATATGCGTTTCAAGCCCCATTCACCCATCCAGAAGTGCCCCCAAAGGAAGGCTTTGCGTAACACTGAACTCCCCAGGGGAGCCTTTATGCAGCCCTACATGCAACTGGACCCTCCGGGTTCACTCTTTCACCGCAAGCCTAAATATAGCCCTAGCACGCCTGGCAGTCGACTGAAAGTTCGAGCCACAGAAAATGTGTTACGAGCCCCATTCGCCCATTCAAAAGTGACCCCAAAGGAAGGCTTTGGGTACATCTGCACTCCCCAGGGGAGCCTTTATGCAGCCCCACATGCAACTGGACCCTCCTTGTTCACTGTTTACGAGCAACCCTAAATATACCCCTAGCCACCATGGCAGAAGACTGAAAACTCGGGCTCCAGAAAATGCGTTTCAAGCCCCATTCACCCATCCCGAAGTGCCCCCAAAGGAAGGCTTTGGGTACATCTGAACTCCCCAGGGGAACCTTTACGCAGCCCCACATGCAACTGGACCCTCCGTGTTCGCTCTTTCATAGCAACCATAATTATAACCCTAGCCACCATGGCAGAAGACTGAAAACTCGGGCTCCAGAAAATGCGTTTCAAGCCCCATTCACCCATCCAGAAGTGCCCCCAAAGGAAGGCTTTGGGTACAAGTGAACTCCCCAGGGGAGCCTTTATGCAGCCCCACATGCAACTGGACCCTCCGGGTTCACTCTTTCACCGCAAGCCTATATATAGCACTAGCACGCCTGGCAGTCGACTGAAAGTTCGAGCCACAGAAAATGTGTTACGAGCCCCATTCGCCCATCCAGAAGTGCCCCCAAAGGAAGGCTTTGGGTACATCTGAACTCCCCAGGGGAGCCTTTACGCAGCCCCACATGCAACTGGACCCTCAGTGATCGCTCTTTCATAGCAACCCTAAATATAACCCTAGCCAGCATGGCAGAAGACTGAAAACTCAGGCCACAGAAAAAGCGTTTCAAGCCCCTTTCGCCCATCCAGAAGTGCCCCCAAAGGAAGGCTTTGGGTACATCTGAACTCCCCAGGGGAGCCTTTATGCAGGCCCATACGCAACTGGACCCCCCGTGTTCGCTGTTTACAAGCAACCCTAAATATAACCCTAGCCAGCATGGCAGAAAACTGAAAACTCGGGCCACAGAAAAAGCGTTTCAAGCCCCATTCACCCATCCAGAAGTGCCCCCAAAGGAAGGCTTTGGGTACAAGTGAACTCCCCAGGGGAGCCTTTATGCAGCCCCACATGCAACTGGACCCTCCGGGTTCACTCTTTCACAGCAACCCTAAATATAGCCCTGGCCCGCCTGGCAGTCGACTGAAAACTCGGGCCACAGAAAATGCATTAAAAGCCTAATTCGCCCATCCAAAAGTGCCCCCAGAGGAAGGCTTTGGGTACAACTGAACTCCCCAGGGGAGCCTTTATGCAGCCCCACATGCAACTGGACCCTCCGTGTTCGCTCTTTCACTGCAACCCTAAATATAACCCTGGCCCGCCTGGCAGTCGACTGAAAACTCGGGCCCCAGAAAATGCATTAAAAGCCTAATTCGCCCATCCAAAAGTGCCCCCAGAGGAAGGCTTTGGGTACAACTGAACTCCCCAGGGGAGCCTTTATGCAGCCCCACATGCAACTGGACCCTCCTTGTTCACTGTTTACGAGCAAGCCTAAATATACCCCTAGCCACCATGGCAGAAGACTGAAAATTCGGGCTCCAGAAAATGCGTTTCAAGCCCCATTCACCCATCCAGAAGTGCCCCCAAAGGAAGGCTTTGGGTACAAGTGAACTCCCCAGGGCAGCCTTTATGCAGCCCCACATGCAACTGGACCCTCCGGGTTCACTCTTTCACTGCAAGCCTAAATATAGCCCTCAGCGCAATGGGAGAAGACTGAAAAAGCGGACCTCAGAAAACGCATTGCGATTCCCCTTGGACCATCCAAAAGTGCCCCCAAAGGAAGGCTTTGGGTACAACTAAACTCCCCAGGGGAGCCTTAACGCAGCCCCACATGCAACTGGACCCTCCGTATTCGCTCTTTCACAGCAACCCTAAATATAGCCCTGGCCCGCCTGGCAGTCGACTGAAAACTCGGGCCCCAGAAAATGCATTAAAAGCCTAATTCGCCCATCCAAAAGTGCCCCTAGAGGAAGGCTTTGGGTACAACTGAACTCCCCAGGGGAGCCTTTACGCAGCCCCACATGCAACTGGACCCTCCTTGTTCACTGTTTACGAGCAACCCTGAATATACCCCTAGCCACCATGGCAGAAGACTGAAAACTCGGGCTCCAGAAAAAGCGTTTCAAGCCCCATTCACCCATCCAGAAGTGCCCCCAAAGGAAGGCTTTGGGTACAAGTGAACTCCCCAGGGGAGCCTTTACGCAGCCCCACATGCAACTGGACCCTCCGGGTTCACTCTTTCACCGCAAGCCTATATATAGCACTAGCACGCCTGGCAGTCGACTGAAAGTTCGAGCCACAGAAAATGTGTTACGAGCCCCATTCGCCCATCCAAAAGTGCCCCCAAAGGAAGGCTTTGGGTACATCTGAACTCCCCAGGGGAGCCTTTACGCAGCCCCACATGCAACTGGACCCTCCGTGATCGCTCTTTCATAGCAACCCTAAATATAACCCTAGCCAGCATGGCAGAAGACTGAAAACTCGGGCCACAGAAAAAGCGTTTCAAGCCCCTTTCGCCCATCCAGAAGTGCCCCCAAAGGAAGGCTTTGGGTACAAGTGAACTCCCCAGGGGAGCCTTTATGCAGCCCCACATGCAACTGGACCCTCCGTATTCGCTCTTTCACAGCAACCCTAAATATAACCCTGGCCCGCATGGCAGACGACTGAAAAATCGGGCCCCAGAAAACGTGCTACAAGCCCCATTCGACCATCCAGAAGTGCCCCCAAAGGAAGGCTTTGGGTACAAGTGAACTCCCCAGGGGAGCCTTTACGCAGCCCCACATGCAACTGGACCCTCCTTGTTCACTCTTTCACCGCAAGCCTATATATAGCACTAGCACGCCTGGCAGTCGACTGAAAGTTCGAGCCACAGAAAATGTGTTACGAGCCCCATTCGCCCATCCAAAAGTGCCCCCAAAGGAAGGCTTTGGGTACATCTGAACTCCCCAGGGGAGCCTTTACGCAGCCCCACATGCAACTGGACCCTCCGTGATCGCTCTTTCATAGCAACCCTAAATATAACCCTGGCCCGCATGGCAGACGACTGAAAAATCGGGCCCCAGAAAACGTGCTACAAGCCCCATTCGACCATCCAGAAGTGCCCCCGAGGGAAGGCTTTGGGTACAAGTGAACTCCCCAGGGGAGCCTTTACGCAGCCCCACATGCAACTGGACCCTCCGGGTTCACTCTTTCACCGCAAGCCTATATATAGCACTAGCACGCCTGGCAGTCGACTGAAAGTTCGAGCCACAGAAAATGTGTTACGAGCCCCATTCGCCCATCCAAAAGTGCCCCCAAAGGAAGGCTTTGGGTACATCTGAACTCCCCAGGGGAGCCTTAACGCAGCCCCACATGCAACTGGACCCTCCGTGATAGCTCTTTCATAGCAACCCTAAATATAACCCTAGCCAGCATGGCAGAAGACTGAAAACTCGGGCCACAGAAAAAGCGTTTCAAGCCTCTTTCGCCCATCCAGAAGTGCCCCCAAAGGAAGGCTTTGGGTACAAGTGAACTCCCCAGGGGAGCCTTTACGCAGCCCCACATGCAACTGGACCCTCCGTATTCGCTCTTTCACAGCAACCCTAAATATAACCCTGGCCCGCATGGCAGACGACTGAAAAATCGGGCCCCAGAAAACGTGCTACAAGCCCCATTCGACCATCCAGAAGTGCCCCCAAAGGAAGGCTTTGGGTACATCTGAACTCCCCAGGGGAGCCTTTACGCAGCCCCACATGCAACTGGACCCTCCGGGTTCACTCTTTCACCGCAAGCCTATATATAGCACTAGCACGCCTGGCAGTCGACTGAAAGTTCGAGCCACAGAAAATGTGTTACGAGCCCCATTCGCCCATCCAGAAGTGCCCCCAAAGGAAGGCTTTGGGTACATCTGAACTCCCCAGGGGAGCCTTTACGCAGCCCCACATGCAACTGGACCCCCCGTGTTCGCTGTTTACAAGCAACCCTAAATATAACACTAGCCAGCATGGCAGAAAACTGAAAACTCGGGCCACAGAAAAAGCGTTTCAAGCCCCATTCACCCATCCAGAAGTGCCCCCAAAGGAAGGCTTTGGGTACAAGTGAACTCCCCAGGGGAGCCTTTATGCAGCCCCACATGCAACTGGACCCTCCTTGTTCACTGTTTACGAGCATGCCTAAATATACCCCTAGCCACCATGGCAGACGACTGAAAAATCGGGCCCCAGAAAACGTGCTACAAGCCCCATTCGACCATCCAGAAGTGCCCCCAAAGGAAGGCTTTGGGTACATCTGAACTCCCCAGGGGAGCCTTTACGCAGCCCCACATGCAACTGGACCCTCCGTGATCGCTCTTTCATAGCAACCCTAAATATAACCCTAGCCAGCATGGCAGAAGACTGAAAACTCGGGCCACAGAAAAAGCGTTTCAAGCCCCTTTCGCCCATCCAGAAGTGCCCCCAAAGGAAGGCTTTGGGTACAAGTGAACTCCCCAGGGGAGCCTTTATGCAGCCCCACATGCAACTGGACCCTCCGTATTCGCTCTTTCACAGCAACCCTAAATATAACCCTGGCCCGCATGGCAGACGACTGAAAAATCGGGCCCCAGAAAACGTGCTACAAGCCCCATTCGACCATCCAGAAGTGCCCCCGAGGGAAGGCTTTGGGTACAAGTGAACTCCCCAGGGGAGCCTTTACGCAGCCCCACATGCAACTGGACCCTCCGGGTTCACTCTTTCACCGCAAGCCTATATATAGCACTAGCACGCCTGGCAGTCGACTGAAAGTTCGAGCCACAGAAAATGTGTTACGAGCCCCATTCGCCCATCCAAAAGTGCCCCCAAAGGAAGGCTTTGGGTACATCTGAACTCCCCAGGGGAGCCTTTACGCAGCCCCACATGCAACTGGACCCTCCGTGATCGCTCTTTCATAGCAACCCTAAATATAACCCTAGCCAGCATGGCAGAAGACTGAAAACTCGGGCCACAGAAAAAGCGTTTCAAGCCCCTTTCGCCCATCCAGAAGTGCCCCCAAAGGAAGGCTTTGGGTACAAGTGAACTCCCCAGGGGAGCCTTTATGCAGCCCCACATGCAACTGGACCCTCCGTATTTGCTCTTTCACAGCAACCCTAAATATAACCCTGGCCCGCATGGCAGACGACTGAAAAATCGGGCCCCAGAAAACGTGCTACAAGCCCCATTCGACCATCCAGAAGTGCCCCCAAAGGAAGGCTTTGGGTACAAGTGAACTCCCCAGGGGAGCCTTTACGCAGCCCCACATGCAACTGGACCCTCCGGGTTCACTCTTTCACCGCAAGCCTATATATAGCACTAGCACGCCTGGCAGTCGACTGAAAGTTCGAGCCACAGAAAATGTGTTACGAGCCCCATTCGCCCATCCAAAAGTGCCCCCAAAGGAAGGCTTTGGGTACATCTGAACTCCCCAGGGGAGCCTTTATGCAGCCCCACATGCAACTGGACCCTCCTTGTTCACTGTTTACGAGCAAGCCTAAATATACCCCTAGCCACCATGGCAGAAGACTGAAAATTCGGGCTCCAGAAAATGCGTTTCAAGCCCCATTCACCCATCCAGAAGTGCCCCGAAAGGAAGGCTTTGGGTACAAGTGAACTCCCCAGGGCAGCCTTTATGCAGCCCCACATGCAACTGGACCCTCCGGGTTCACTCTTTCACTGCAAGCCTAAATATAGCCCTCGGCGCAATGGGAGAAGACTGAAAAAGCGGACCTCAGAAAACGCATAATGATTCCCCTTGGACCATCCAAAAGTGCCCCCAAAGGAAGGCTTTGGGTACAACTGGACTCCCCAGGGGAGCCTTAACGCAGCCCCACATGCAACTGGACCCTCCGTATTCGCTCTTTCACAGCAACCCTAAATATAGCCCTGGCCCGCCTGGCAGTCGACTGAAAACTCGGGCCCCAGAAAATGCATTAAAAGCCTAATTCGCCCATCCAAAAGTGCCCCTAGAGGAAGGCTTTGGGTACAACTGAACTCCCCAGGGGAGCCTTTACGCAGCCCCACATGCAACTGGACCCTCCTTGTTCACTGTTTACGAGCAACCCTGAATATACCCCTAGCCACCATGGCAGAAGACTGAAAACTCGGGCTCCAGAAAATGCGTTTCAAGCCCCATTCACCCATCCAGAAGTGCCCCCAAAGGAAGGCTTTGGGTACAAGTCAACTCCCCAGGGGAGCCTTTACGCAGCCCCACATGCAACTGGACCCTCCGGGTTCACTCTTTCACCGCAAGCCTATATATAGCACTAGCACGCCTGGCAGTCGACTGAAAGTTCGAGCCACAGAAAATGTGTTACGAGCCCCATTCGCCCATCCAAAAGTGCCCCCAAAGGAAGGCTTTGGGTACATCTGAACTCCCCAGGGGAGCCTTTATGCAGCCCCACATGCAACTGGACCCTCCGGGTTCACTCTTTCACAGCAACCCTAAATATAGCCCTGGCCCGCCTGGCAGTCGACTGAAAACTCGGGCCCCAGAAAATGCATTAAAAGCCTAATTCGCCCATCCAAAAGTGCCCCCAGAGGAAGGCTTTGGGTACAACTGAACTCCCCAGGGGAGCCTTTATGCAGCCCCACATGCAACTGGACCCTCCTTGTTCACTGTTTACGAGCAAGCCTAAATATACCCCTAGCCACCATGGCAGAAGACTGAAAATTCGGGCTCCAGAAAATGCGTTTCAAGCCCCATTCACCCATCCAGAAGTGCCCCCAAAGGAAGGCTTTGGGTACAAGTGAACTCCCCAGGGCAGCCTTTATGCAGCCCCACATGCAACTGGACCCTCCGGGTTCACTCTTTCACTGCAAGCCTAAATATAGCCCTCGGCGCAATGGGAGAAGACTGAAAAAGCGGACCTCAGAAAACGCATAATGATTCCCCTTGGACCATCCAAAAGTGCCCCCAAAGGAAGGCTTTGGGTACAACTGGACTCCCCAGGGGAGCCTTAACGCAGCCCCACATGCAACTGGACCCTCCGTATTCGCTCTTTCACAGCAACCCTAAATATAGCCCTGGCCCGCCTGGCAGTCGACTGAAAACTCGGGCCCCAGAAAATGCATTAAAAGCCTAATTCGCCCATCCAAAAGTGCCCCTAGAGGAAGGCTTTGGGTACAACTGAACTCCCCAGGGGAGCCTTTACGCAGCCCCACATGCAACTGGACCCTCCTTGTTCACTGTTTACGAGCAACCCTGAATATACCCCTAGCCACCATGGCAGAAGACTGAAAACTCGGGCTCCAGAAAATGCGTTTCAAGCCCCATTCACCCATCCAGAAGTGCCCCCAAAGGAAGGCTTTGGGTACAAGTGAACTCCCCAGGGGAGCCTTTACGCAGCCCCACATGCAACTGGACCCTCCGGGTTCACTCTTTCACCGCAAGCCTATATATAGCACTAGCACGCCTGGCAGTCGACTGAAAGTTCGAGCCACAGAAAATGTGTTACGAGCCCCATTCGCCCATCCAAAAGTGCCCCCAAAGGAAGGCTTTGGGTACATCTGAACTCCCCAGGGGAGCCTTTATGCAGCCCCACATGCAACTGGACCCTCCTTGTTCACTGTTTACGAGCAAGCCTAAATATACCCCTAGCCACCATGGCAGAAGACTGAAAATTCGGGCTCCAGAAAATGCGTTTCAAGCCCCATTCACCCATCCAGAAGTGCCCCGAAAGGAAGGCTTTGGGTACAAGTGAACTCCCCAGGGCAGCCTTTATGCAGCCCCACATGCAACTGGACCCTCCGGGTTCACTCTTTCACTGCAAGCCTAAATATAGCCCTCGGCGCAATGGGAGAAGACTGAAAAAGCGGACCTCAGAAAACGCATAATGATTCCCCTTGGACCATCCAAAAGTGCCCCCAAAGGAAGGCTTTGGGTACAACTGGACTCCCCAGGGGAGCCTTAACGCAGCCCCACATGCAACTGGACCCTCCGTATTCGCTCTTTCACAGCAACCCTAAATATAGCCCTGGCCCGCCTGGCAGTCGACTGAAAACTCGGGCCCCAGAAAATGCATTAAAAGCCTAATTCGCCCATCCAAAAGTGCCCCTAGAGGAAGGCTTTGGGTACAACTGAACTCCCCAGGGGAGCCTTTACGCAGCCCCACATGCAACTGGACCCTCCTTGTTCACTGTTTACGAGCAACCCTGAATATACCCCTAGCCACCATGGCAGAAGACTGAAAACTCGGGCTCCACAAAATGCGTTTCAAGCCCCATTCACCCATCCAGAAGTGCCCCCAAAGGAAGGCTTTGGGTACAAGTCAACTCCCCAGGGGAGCCTTTACGCAGCCCCACATGCAACTGGACCCTCCGGGTTCACTCTTTCACCGCAAGCCTATATATAGCACTAGCACGCCTGGCAGTCGACTGAAAGTTCGAGCCACAGAAAATGTGTTACGAGCCCCATTCGCCCATCCAAAAGTGCCCCCAAAGGAAGGCTTTGGGTACATCTGAACTCCCCAGGGGAGCCTTTACGCAGCCCCACATGCAACTGGACCCTCCGTGATCGCTCTTTCATAGCAACACTAAATATAACCCTAGCCAGCATGGCAGAAGACTGAAAACTCGGGCCACAGAAAAAGCGTTTCAAGCCCCTTTCGCCCATCCAGAAGTGCCCCCAAAGGAAGGCTTTGGGTACAAGTGAACTCCCCAGGGGAGCCTTTATGCAGCCCCACATGCAACTGGACCCTCCGTATTCGCTCTTTCACAGCAACCCTAAATATAACCCTGGCCCGCATGGCAGACGACTGAAAAATCGGGCCCCAGAAAACGTGCTACAAGCCCCATTCGACCATCCAGAAGTGCCCCCAAAGGAAGGCTTTGGGTACAAGTGAACTCCCCAGGGGAGCCTTTACGCAGCCCCACATGCAACTGGACCCTCCGGGTTCACTCTTTCACCGCAAGCCTATATATAGCACTAGCACGCCTGGCAGTCGACTGAAAGTTCGAGCCACAGAAAATGTGTTACGAGCCCCATTCGCCCATCCAAAAGTGCCCCCAAAGGAAGGCTTTGGGTACATCTGAACTCCCCAGGGGAGCCTTTATGCAGCCCCACATGCAACTGGACCCTCCTTGTTCACTGTTTACGAGCAACCCTAAATATACCCCTAGCCAGCATGGCAGAAGACTGAAAACTCGGGCTCCAGAAAATGCGTTTCAAGCCCCATTCACCCATCCAGAAGTGCCCCCAAAGGAAGGCTTTGGGTACAACTGAACTCCCCAGGGCAGCCTTTATGCAGCCCCACATGCAACTGGACCCTCCGGGTTCACTCTTTCACTGCAAGCCTAAATATAGCCCTCGGCGCAATGGGAGAAGACTGAAAAAGCGGACCTCAGAAAACGCATAATAATTCCCCTTGGACCATCCAAAAGTGCCCCCAAAGGAAGGCTTTGGGTACAACTGGACTCCCCAGGGGAGCCTTAACGCAGCCCCACATGCAACTGGACCCTCCGTATTCGCTCTTTCACAGCAACCCTAAATATAGCCCTGGCCCGCCTGGCAGTCGACTGAAAACTCGGGCCCCAGAAAATGCATTAAAAGCCTAATTCGCCCATCCAAAAGTGCCCCTAGAGGAAGGCTTTGGGTACAACTGAACTCCCCAGGGGAGCCTTTACGCAGCCCCACATGCAACTGGACCCTCCTTGTTCACTGTTTACGAGCAACCCTGAATATACCCCTAGCCACCATGGCAGAAGACTGAAAACTCGGGCTCCACAAAATGCGTTTCAAGCCCCATTCACCCATCCAGAAGTGCCCCCAAAGGAAGGCTTTGGGTACAAGTCAACTCCCCAGGGGAGCCTTTACGCAGCCCCACATGCAACTGGACCCTCCGGGTTCACTCTTTCACCGCAAGCCTATATATAGCACTAGCACGCCTGGCAGTCGACTGAAAGTTCGAGCCACAGAAAATGTGTTACGCACCCCATTCGTCCATCCAAAAGTGCCCCCAAAGGAAGGCTTTGGGTACATCTGAACTCCCCAGGGGAGCCTTTACGCAGCCCCACATGCAACTGGACCCTCCGTGATCGCTCTTTCATAGCAACCCTAAATATAACCCTAGCCAGCATGGCAGAAGACTGAAAACTCGGGCCACAGAAAAAGCGTTTCAAGCCCCTTTCGCCCATCCAGAAGTGCCCCCAAAGGAAGGCTTTGGGTACAAGTGAACTCCCCAGGGGAGCCTTTATGCAGCCCCACATGCAACTGGACCCTCCGTATTCGCTCTTTCACAGCAACCCTAAATATAACCCTGGCCCGCATGGCAGACGACTGAAAAATCGGGCCCCAGAAAACGTGCTACAAGCCCCATTCGACCATCCAGAAGTGCCCCCAAAGGAAGGCTTTGGGTACAAGTGAACTCCCCAGGGGAGCCTTTACGCAGCCCCACATGCAGCTGGACCCTCCGGGTTCACTCTTTCACCGCAAGCCTATATATAGCACTAGCACGCCTGGCAGTCGACTGAAAGTTCGAGCCACAGAAAATGTGTTACGAGCCCCATTCGCCCATCCAAAAGTGCCCCCAAAGGAAGGCTTTGGGTACATCTGAACTCCCCAGGGGAGCCTTTACACAGCCCCACATGCAACTGGACCCTCCGTGATCGCTCTTTCATAGCAACCCTAAATATAACCCTAGCCAGCATGGCAGAAGACTGAAAACTCGGGCCACAGAAAAAGCGTTTCAAGCCCCTTTCGCCCATCCAGAAGTGCCCCCAAAGGAAGGCTTTGGGTACAAGTGAACTCCCCAGGGGAGCCTTTATGCAGCCCCACATGCAACTGGACCCTCCGTATTCGCTCTTTCACAGCAACCCTAAATATAACCCTGGCCCGCATGGCAGACGACTGAAAAATCGGGCCCCAGAAAACGAGCTACAAGCCCCATTCGACCATCCAAAAGTGCCCCCAAAGGAAGGCTTTGGGTACATCTGAACTCCCCAGGGGAGCCTTTATGCAGGCCCATATGCAACTGGACCCCCCGTGTTCGCTGTTTACAGGCAACCCTAAATATAACACTAGCCAGCATGGCAGAAAACTGAAAACTCGGGCCACAGAAAAAGCGTTTCAAGCCCCATTCACCCATCCAGAAGTGCCCCCAAAGGAAGGCTTTGGGTACAACTGAACTCCCCAGGGCAGCCTTTATGCAGCCCCACATGCAACTGGACCCTCCGGGTTCACTCTTTCACCGCAAGCCTAAATATAGCCCTCGGCGCAATTGGAGAAGACTGAAAAAGCGGGCCTCAGAAAACGCATTGCGATTCCCCTTGGACCATCCCAAAGTGCCCCCAGAGGAAGGCTTTGGGTACAACTGGACTCCCCAGGGGAGCCTTAACGCAGCCCCACATGCAACTGGACCCTCCGTATTCGCTCTTTCACAGCAACCCTAAATATAACCCTGGCCCGCATGGCAGACGACTGAAAAATCGGGCCCCAGAAAACGTGCTACAAGCCCCATTCACCCATCCAGAAGTGCCCCCAAAGGAAGGCTTTGGGTACAAGTGAACTCCCCAGGGGAGCCTTTATGCAGGCCCATACGCAACTGGACCCCCCTTGTTCGCTGTTTACAAGCAACCCTAAATATAACACTAGCCAGCATGGCAGAAAACTGAAAACTCGGGCCACAGAAAAAGCGTTTCAAGCCCCTTTCGCCCATCCAGAAGTGCCCCCAAAGGAAGGCTTTGGGTACAACTGAACTCCCCAGTGGAGTCTTTATGCAGGCCCATACGCAACTGGACCCCCCGTGTTCGCTGTTTACAGGCAACCCTAAATATAACACTAGCCAGCATCGCAGAAAACTGAAAACTCGGGCCACAGAAAAAGCGTTTCAAGCCCCATTCACCCATCCAGAAGTGCCCCCAAAGGAAGGCTTTGGGTACAACTGAACTCCCCAGGGGAGCCTTTATGCAGCCCCACATGCAACTGGACCCTCCGGGTTCACTCTTTCACCGCAAGCCTAAATATAGCCCTCGGTGCTATTGGAGAAGACTGAAAAAGCTGGCCTCAGAAAACGCATTGCGATTCCCCTTGGACCATCCCAAAGTGCCCCCAAAGGAAGGCTTTGGGTACAACTGAACTCCCCAGGGGAGCCTTAACGCAGCCCCACATGCAACTGGACTCTCCGTATTCGCTCTTTCACAGCAACCCTAAATATAGCCCTAGCACGCCTGGCAGTCGACTGAAAGCTCGGGCCACAGAAAATGTGTTACGAGCCCCATTTGCCCATCCAAAAGTGCCCCCAAAGGAAGGCATTGGGTACATCTGAACTCCCCAGGGGAGCCTTTACGCAGCCCCACATGCAACTGGACCCTCCGTGTTCGCTCTTTACAGCAACCCTAAATATAACCCTAGCCAGCATGGTAGAAGACTGAAAACTCGGGCCACAGAAAAAGCGTTTCAAGCCCCTTTCGCCCATCAAGAAGTGCCCCCAAAGGAAGGCTTTGGGTACATCTGAACTCCCCAGGGGAGCCTTTACGCAGCCCCACATGCAACTGGACCCTCCGTGTTCGCTCTTTACAGCAACCCTAAATATAACCCTAGCCAGCATGGCAGAAGACTGAAAACTCGGGCCACAGAAAAAGCGTTTCAAGCCCCTTTCGCCCATCAAGAAGTGCCCCCAAAGGAAGGCTTTGGGTACAACTGAACTCCCCAGGGGAGCCTTTATGCAGCCCCACATGCAACTGGACCCTCCGTATTCGCTCTTTCACAGCAACCCTAAATATAACCCTGGCCCGCATGGCAGACGACTGAAAAATCGGGCCCCAGAAAACGTGCTACAAGCCCCATTCGACCATCCAAAAGTGCCCCCAGAGGAAGGCTTTGGGTACAACTGAACTCCCCAGGGGAGCCTTTACGCAGCCCCACATGCAACTGGACCCTCCTTGTTCACTGTTTACGAGCAACCCTAAATATACCCCTAGCCACCATGGCAGAAGACTGAAAACTCGGGCTCCAGAAAATGTGTTTCAAGCCCCATTCACCCATCCAGAAGTGCCCACAAAGGAAGGCTTTGGGTACAAGTGAACTCCCCAGGGGAGTCTTTACACAGCCCCACATGCAACTGCACCCTCCGGGTTCGCTCTTTCCGAGCAAACCTAAACGTAGCCCTAGCCGGTGTAGGAGAAGTCTGAAAAACCGGGCCTGTATGTATGACATCTGCTGTAATAATAATAACAAAATAGATATACGTTTAATATGCAACAAATTCTATGTAGATGATCAAGCTGGGGATTGGTCTGCATGTAAATGATACAGAGTCTGTGGTGGGTATTTTAAAGAAAGTGTTAAAGAAGTCTCTGTTGTTGTGATATCATTGATGCTCTCTGAAGAAAGTTCTTGACCAGGAAGTTTCTGAAGTTTTCCACAGGTGTCTGAATTCAAGGATTGCATTGCTTTGCCAGAGAAATGAACTTTAGAAGAAAAGAAAATCCGAGGGAAGTTAGAGCAGAAAGGCTTATACCATGTCAAAAAAACTGGGTATCCTGGGATAAATGCTTAGCTCTACAGACAAAATGAGGTTTCCATGCAGGGAAATTGTTTGCCTGAATTTTCTGGAAGAGTTTCCCAATGACTAAGCAAATGAATGGGAAAGGCTCTTGAGAACGCCCTTTGTTCTTCCAGGTCCTATTTCAATACATACTCTGATACGTCCAGAGGGAAATCCGTTTCATCCTCATGTGGTTTACTTTGCTGTGAGTCTGATCAACGGAGACACAGGGCAGCCATGCACAGTAGTCCTCTCCGGTAAGAAAGCGTTCTCCTTCCAACAGGGATGTCAGGGTGAGCTCTGTAGTGAGACAGGGAACAAGATGAAGGCTGGTGATTCCTAGGTCTGAGCGAGCACCATTGTAGGTTACCAACCTGAAGATAATGGAGTACAAGACTCTATGCAGAGATCACGGAAACAGCAAGAACTGGCTGACTGCAGAAGTCTGTCAAAGACATGAAAGGCTGAGAGGTGGAGAAAGAAAGCTCTTATTAAAATTCAGTCTGTTCCTTGGTAAGTTATGAAGGAAATTAAAAATAGATAATAAGTAGGTCAGAATCCTTTTTTATTTTATTTTATTTTATTTTATTTTATTTTATTTTATTTTATTTTATTTTATTTTATTTTATTTTATTTTATTTTATTTTAATTTCTATACACAGCTCTGTTTTTTATGTATTTTTACCCTATAGTCAGCTTTCAATTTATCTTATTTTTGGACTGAAAATGTGTAACTATCCCAAATTATAAAAAAGAAGTTGAAAAGTAAACTGCAGTTCCTGGCACCAAGATGAGTTACAAGTGCTTAAAAATGTAGAGTAAGAGCTAACCCAACAGACTGGTTTTTGCTACAGCCTTTCTCTGGTACAGCCCGCCTCTCTGGTAATTTCTCACTCATCTTCAGCCGTGTCTTAACCTTACTTCTTCTGTCCATAAGCAAACCTGATTGTTGAAGTGAATCTTGTCTTTATGTCCTTGGTCTTGCTTTCAAGCCATAGCCACTGGAAAAGAGTGGAGTCTGGGAAGAAGACCCGAAGAGAAACTTTCATAGGAAGAAAATGAACTGGTTTTACTGTCCATCAGTGTCACCATTTTACTGTGCTGGAGAGAGTGAAGCAATGCAACAACAAATCTGTAAAAATATGATCTTGTCCTTGTTCTTTCCTCCTTTGAAAGAAAGTTTGTCTTGCAGTCTCCTGTTGGATGTCCTCTTTCATCCCAGGGTGTTAGTTGTCATGCCAGAATTTGCATTCCCATTTCCATCCAGTAGAACAGCCGGACTTGTCGAAGAATGCAGCCAAAGCTGGTTGCAATACCACCACCTCCAATCCCAGCAGTTTCTGTACTTCCTCGCAGGTGTTTGTCTTCCATGGGGGTGACAGCTGAATTGTGTGCAGAAGGATTGACTGAGGCTGGCACACATACAAAGGCAAGTCTCCTCTTGGCTTCCTGTCTTCCTCTGGCCAGATGTTGCCACTGTGGAGCAGAGGCTGCTGGAAACAAATTCTTGTTCAAGCAGTCATTTGCTCAGTTCGGACAACAGGCTTCCAGCACTAAGTCTTGAGCAATCTTCACTGGGAAAGCTATGTGTTTCTGCAGCAAGGCTCTTTTTTCTTTCAGGGGCTTCTGCTCTGAGATGATTTGGAGTAGAGAGAAGCATTTTCTGAAAGACTCTTCTGGGCAGAGGATCTTCATTGTTAGTCTTGTAGTAGCACATGCTCTGAGATTTCCATCAAATTAGGTTTTGGACATAGATGTAGATAAGATTGTCATTGGGTTTCTAGGTCTGTATTTCTTGATGTCAACTAGGTACGGAACAAATCAAAGAGGCACACTGTATTCTTGTGCCTCTTTCCTCCTAATGAATTAATCCTTCCCTTTTTCTACAAGAATGGGTGAAATAAATGTCATGCTCGTGTAAGGTGATCTACAGCTTATCTTCTGGCACAACCGCAATGTTGTCATCTGAAATCCAAGGTTACTCTGCACTGTAACCTAGTCATCAGCTGTCACCCAACTTGCGAGCATTTCTAACCAGTCCTACCTTACCAGTCAGGCGTTTTTGTTAAATGCTCCAGGGAATTCTATACATATTGTACAAGTGTGACTTTTGCTTCAATATGCACATTACAGACCCTTCACTTCAGAATGAGAACTACCAAGAATTCACGAGCTTCTTCCTCTAAGCCCAGAATGCACGTTGATGTGTTTGCGTTCTGCTCTGCAAAATGGCATGGCAACTTTACAACAGCTACAGACTTCTGCGTAGTAGCTTTTTACTTATTGTCAATCCCAGCTAAGATGCTTGCTTTTCCCATGAGTCTTGTTTTCCCCATTATTTTTCCACTTCAAGAAAGACATTTGGTTATCTCTTTTCCTTTATCCACACGTGACACTGCTACCTGTGTTTTTCTCAGATCTATTTCATGGCTGATCTTTGTCTCCACTTCCTCTGTTATAAATCCCTACATCTGTTAGATTTGGACTCCTGTTTTCAAACACCTTGGTAACTTTTTGCTTTTTGAGATGCTTCTACTTTCTTAAAGAAGAAAGACCTGGATGTACAAGTCAAGTATCTCCAAAGAAAGGAAGCATGCAGAATTCATGAGAAAAGCCACAAAGCAAATTGCCAGCTGATTCACAGCATACCTGATCATTTTGTTTTCCAAGATATTAAAAACACCACGGCTGTGCTGGCCAAGAGGAAATGTGGCAATTCCCTTTGGGCTTGGAGTACTTACGACACTCAAGATACTAATGCTTATCTGGTATCTATTCAATATTGAGTACCTTGTGTTCTTTTGCCCAAGGTGAAGACAGGCAGTTTTGGAACCAACAGACTACACCTGGGTAGCCAGATAGCATACCATATAGGCATCCTTCTTCACTTCTATGAAATTCTGAAGTGGTTCACCTGGGAAATACAACAGCAGCATAGTTGTTAGACAGCCAGTCATGTGAAAGGCTTTGTTCAATTGACTGCTGCTTGTAAGCAATAATTACATCATGACAGAAAGTGACAGAGTGACATAATTTTTTAGTGCATAACTCCGGTCTGTATGTGAATAGCTGGATTAGTATGAATGGGAAAGAACCACATAAGTAAATCTACACAGGAAATAAAGATAGATAGAATCATTTTTGTCTGTTCTTCTAAAAGCTGTCTATTAATTATGAAGCCACAGCACTGCTTCAAATGCTGGAATTGACACTGTTCCTGTAAATTGACACTGTTCCTTTCATTTCATTAGACCAACTATACAGAGTTGTATAGAGAAGACTATTCTTGTGAAGAAGAGTTGTATAGCATAGCCTAAGTACCCTAAATCTAAGCAGGTAAAATCATACCTAGTAAAGAACATGTCTTTCTTTCATGGGGTAAGTGTAAGAGCATTACCAAAATTCCGTCCTGACTTGGGGAACAAAAAACCAAAACTGTGCAAAAGAAATCATGAGCCACTGGGATGAGTGCTCTGGCAAGGAGACCCAGATTCTTCAGATTCTTTGCAGCAAATCTACCCAGGCTATCATTTGCACTTCCTATCTACTTCAGTGCAACCAACTTTTGATTTATCCTCGGAGTATTTCTCAAGTTTTTCAGTCCTTCCCCAGACCTCTCCCCTTCACACGGTCCATGAAGCCCACCTTCAGCCAGAGAGGAGGCATGGCCACCCTGAAGAAAGAAAATGAATGGGGACAGTCCCTGCCACCTCATCCTAGTACTACGTACTGGGACCAGGTTGCCATAGGCATCTGTCCCTGGAGTGGAGCAGGGTGGAGCATTAATCAGAAAGGAATTTGTCTCTATTGCCGAGAGCAAGCCACATTCCTCATGGATATCACAAGTCTTCTTTTCATTCCCTGTGGAGCTCTTGAAGCCCTCTGCTCAGGGAACCTCACTGCTGGAGACCCCTGTATGTTCTACAGGGACTCCTGGTACCTCAAGTGACCTGAGGCGTGGATTTCACAGCTCAACTGGAAGCCTGAGCGATGCATAAGCCTTAGGTATTGCAACCTGTTCCTTCCTTAGATCTCTCCTTACCTACGTATGGACAAGATTGTCAGGTGTTGTTTTTGAACCTTCCAGTACCCACTAATCACTGAATTGAAAAAGCCAATCTGCAAGCAAGGACTGGATTTCCAACAAAAAACGGAGAGAAGCCCTGGAAAAGCTGTTGTGAACAATAGCCCCCTCTTGTGTGTTAAAGGAGCAGCAGGTCTGTGTCTGCATAGGCCTGAGCTTTGGAGCTTTATGCAAACTTGGTAAACTTGTGAGGAAAGCAACCAGTGCAAGTGGCTTCCCCAAGGGGCGACTGGACAGAAGCGAACGCCTGACAGTGGCTGCCCAAGCTGACGGCTTAGCTCTGGTCTGGATATATCATAAGCTTTGTTGTGCAGGGTAGAAGTGAATTTCCGTCATGAAAAACAGCCCGGTGCTGTATGATATCATGTTTATTTCATAAAGAAGCAAGGAGGGAGGAAAACTTGACTGTTTTCTAAGACTCTTGCATATCCTCAGCACATTGAGCACGTAGGTCCTAGCACTGCACTAGTAAGGGAAGACCTCAATCAGGAGCAGATTATTCTTGATTAATTTAAACTGGGGGAGCGGGAATCACACCAGACAAAGACGTCCTTTTCACCAACATAGTTTATTTTGCCTGTCACGGCTCTACACGAAGACAGTAAAAAGGTAACAAATAAGGCAATATTCCCTCCTTCCCCTTCCCTCTCCTCCCCTCCACTTCCTTCCCCGACTCTCTCCTCCCCTATACTCCCGTACATTCCCCCCACACACACTCCCCTACACTCTCCTCACCTACACTCCCCTACACACACCTCCCCTACACACTGCTCCCCTACACTCCTCTACACTCTGCTCCCCTTCCCTCTTCTTCACCCAGTTCCCCTACACTCCCCTACACTCTGCTCCCCTACCCTCTTCTTCACTCAGTTCCCCTACACTCTCCTACACTCTGCTCCCCTACCCTCCCCTACATTCTGCTCCCCTACCCTCTTCTTCACTCAGTTCCCCTACACTCCCCTACACACACCTCCCCTACCTTCCCCTTCACTCAGTTCCCCTACACTCCCCTTCCCTACACTCCACTCCACTCTCCTCTCCTACACTCCCCTATACTCTCCTCCCCTACGCTCCCCTACACTCTCCTCACCAAACAATCCCCTCCCCTACACTACCCTACACTACCCTACACTCCACTACACTCTGCTCCCCTGCCCTCCCCTGCCCTCCCGTGCCCTCCCCTGCCCTCCCCAGAACTCCCCTGCCCTCCCCTGCCCTTCCCTCCCCTCCCATTCTCGTTTTTACCCTTCCCTCCCCTCCCTCCCGTTCTCTTCATTCCCTCCCCTTCCCTCCCGTCTTCTCCTTTCTTCTCCTCTCTTCTCCTTTCTTTCACAAATTGCAATGGAGAACAGGGAGAAGCATCACTTCCAGTCACTTCCGTCGTTCTCGTAGCTTGTGTCACTGCCTGATTCGTGGCAATCCATCAGCAGTATCCAGAAGCGTTCCAGCTGCTGTGCTACTAGGTGAGCAGCAGCCTCCAAGGGGCAATCACGGACTTCTTGCTGTGGCTCGGACACGGCACTTTCAAGTCCACCCTGGCTTGGCCATGTCCTCTTGCTACGTCCCCACCTACATTACAGTTCTGCTTAGAAGCCGAAGCACAGTGCTGAAGTAGTTCCACTCCTTCCATTTGCAATGATTGAGTTTGTCTAGCCAAGTGGTTTCTGTCCATAGAACACAAGAAAGAGGTTTTGCTTAGAAACAACGCAAGGAGGACTTCTTTTCCACATGGGCAAGGAATAGTCACGCTTTTCTAATGGAGACTCCAGTGGAAGAGAGAATGACAGATCATTCCGAGAGCTTTGAAATATCCCTTGGGGATGCTTAGTGCAGAGGACCAGAGGAAAGCTGTCCAAAGGACACCAGAGAATCACTCTGAATTACTTCCTCACAGACACATGTCCTTACTATGTCTGATATGGCTTCATGTCTGATATGGCTTCAGCTGGTTTCAGGGTTCTTGTTCACCTAAAACCTAAATTCGGAGTTGTAAATGAAGATGGAAAGATTGACAAATGTATAAATCACTGATGGGGAAAAAAAAAAAAAGAAAAAAAAGTGCTTTGAGAACTTTGGCCATTAGCCCTGGAAAGCATCAAAGTACTGTCCTCTGAAGCAAATGCCTTCTTCTCTTGATACCTAAAGAGGTAAATCAATCCAATGTTGTAACATTAGAAAAGCAAACACTAAACACAAGCAAAGGAGAAGAACACAAGTAAGCAATTGCAATGCCTATGGGGCTATTGCAGGGTTAGGCAAAGAACTATTGTACCATGAAATCTTGGGATAGAAGAAATATTATGTGCATTTTTTACTGTTTCATTTGTTGAGCTAATTTAGAAGTGGATATAAAATTGTTTTCTTTTTTTTTTTTTTCCTCTTGAGTTCACTCCTTTTTATAGGATTTCATAATAGAATAGATATATACTAAAAAAAAAAAAAAAAAAAAGATTCCAAGCAGGTAATCATATTCACAATTATTTTTTCAATCCAGAAACAATAGCAAGGATGAGCTGAAAAGTATTTCTATGCCATTAGAGTGTCAAGGTGTGTCCCATACGTTAGTAACAGTCAGAGGATTCATTTTGGAGAACAAAAGATATCTTGAAAGAAGTAAAGACAGAAGTAAATATGTATGCATGTATATCTCTCTCTCTCTACAGAAACCTAAGAAACTCGTATGCAGGTTAGCTTCTTGCTCTCTCTTCTCAAAGTTCTAGTGAATACAGCATCAGTGTGTGTTCCAAACATTACCCTCAGTCCAGCACGGATACACGAGAGGTCAGTCTGCAGGTTGCGCAGGCCAAGAAACTGCTCTGGCTTGATGGGAAGAGCCAAGGCAGAAGTTGCTGTCAGAGAAAAGATGCTGTCAAAGCGTGTCACGTCCATGCTAGAGCCTCTCTCCCACCATCTAGCTCTACTGCATCTAGATGCATCTATACTAGAGCGTCGCTACTTAGCCAGTCTGGGGGATCTTAGGAGCCTTCTGAAGACCCAGAGGAGGGGCTCTTTGTCCTTTCTGTTTTAACAGCCAGTGAAAACTCTTACCATTTGACACAGAGTGGCTGAAAAACACAAAGTGGACTTGCAATCTTCACAGCTTCGAAGCAAGTGGAGATTGTGGAGGTTGTGGAGTAACCAAGGAAACTGTTGATCTAGAAGCAGCCTACAGATTGTGTTTAGCCAGGGCCTTGTATTGCCCTTCTGGCTGATCTGCCAGCAATTCAAGAAAGTCTCCCTGGCAAGCCAGCCCTGGAGTCACCCAAAACTTGGTGAAACCCATGAGATTAGAAAGGAGACAGTTGCACTCCATAAACTGCAGGTTTCTGTGCTTTTTGATTGATTGCTTGCTTGCTTGTTTTCCAGGCTGAATTGGATTAGCTGGACAAGTTGGCAGCTGCCTACAGACAAATACCTTATCAGGAGTCTAAACTACGGGATTGCTCTAACTGAGAACAATGAATTGGACTTGACGTCCTTAGGAAGTCTTTCCAGCTACGCTTTCTACCACTACAGAAATGCACCTGATTCTTTCACAAAGCTTACGGGTGCTGACTGCAAATAGTCCTCATCATTCTCCATTGCCTTCCTCATCTCCATTCTCTTTTGGCCCGTGAAGCTTTTCCGAGCAGAGATGAAGATCAGCTCTAATACGCAGTCTGGGATTCTGCAAAGGAAAAGAAGAATCCTCCTGAAAACTCTTTGCAACCTCACCCGCCATCCCCAAAGCAAAGAAGAGCAAAAGAACACCGCTTGATCACAGCAAGCATCAACTCGAGCATAGGTCTCCTGCAAGTATAGCGGGGTTCAACAGCTGCCAAACAAGCTTAAGGAGCACACCCAGAATCAAGTCCATCAAACCGTGTCTTCAAACAGGTGCTTGAAAGAGTTAGGTTTTCTTAGGCGTGAGGAATGAAAAAGAAAGCAAGAACTGACAACTTACCAGCACACAGTTTCCCTCGAGCTTGCTTGGCTTCATTCCGCACCTGAGGCTGGGCTCCCAAGCAGGATTGAGCAGCATTGTGCAGAAATGCCAAAGCCTCCCCAGCTGTGCTGGATCTTCAGCCCCAAGGGCTTTGGCTCTGTTGCCTCCTCAGCAACATGGGCAATTGCCCAGGCAAGCCGGTGTCCAGCAGCTTGACTCAGGAAGCGCAGCCCCCCCCTTGCCACCGCTTGCCGCTCACACCAGGAGCCCCCGCGGTGGTGGCAGCCGTTGCGCGGCGCTTGGTGCAGTGCGGTGCGGTGCGGGCAGAGGGCTGCGGGCTCCTTCTCCTCGGGGGTGGCTCTGCCATGGGGCGTCCACCGCGGGGCTGCTGAGGCGGCGGGGGGCTCCATGGGGGAGCGGAGGGCGACGTGCGCTGGGGCTGGGACGGGCCTGGGGCTGGGGCACCGCGCCGCCGCCGCCATGCCAAGCGGCACTCCTGGCATCTGTGCTGCAGAGCCAGCCAGTGTGATGCCTTGGCGTTTGTGACTTCACAGAATCACAGAATGTCTACGTTGGAAGAGACCTCAAGACCATCGAGTGCCAAACAAAGGCAACTCTGCATTTCCTTCTTAAACACCCGGTTTCTTCAGAAAAACAAAACAAAACAAAACAAAAGAAAAACAAAACAAAAAACACAGAACTTCATCCCTCACACGGGATTCCCGAAGAGAGCCTGCAGGGGCTGCCAAAGGCAGCAGCTCCTCAAGCACTGCTCCCACACGGCTCCCTACCACGGGCTCCATCCATCCCCCAGGAGCAAACTTGGTCAAACTAAGCCCCTTTGGAGATATTGTATGGCAGGCCTTACCAAATGCCGGACAAAGGAGAAGATCTAACCCATTTAGGAAACCAATATTTGCAACAACATCTTACAGTTTGGTGCAAGCAACTAGAACAAATCAATGTTTTAGGCACTAGACCTTTTATTTGCCTCCCAAGGGGAAGGATGCACTTTAATCAATATTAGTTGCTGTATGTGTGTAAATGAGGCAGGAGGAATTGAGACTGAGCACGAAAACATTTGGGGAAAGACTACGGTAATAAGGTGATTAGTCTAAGGTGATTACGTAAGGTAATTCAAGATGACACCTCCTGGGGTTTTCGAGAATTATGCAACAAAATAACCTTTTGGTTACCCAACTTTACTTGGCTTAAGCAATCGTTTAGAGGAATCCTGATCTTCTTTTTAAGAGTAGTAGTCTTGACTTGTGTAGTGGTACAATGTGCATTTTGGTGCTGTATGAAGGACTAGATTATGATACCTGGAAGTGTAACTGAAACAAGCACCAAGTCAAAACTGGTAAGAATTTAATGAAAACTTTTAATCAAGAAGGATTGTAATAAGCCAAAAGAATTTGCTTAGGCTCAAGAAAAGGGGGGACTTGAGACAGGGAACAAGATAAAGACTGGTGATTCCTAGGTCTGAGCTAGCACCATTGTATGTTAAGGACCCGAAAGACGAGGAAGTAAAAGACTGTGTCTTTTACTTTCCGCTGGCTCTTTGCTTGTAATACAAGCTTCACCATTCTAACTTGCAATTTAGGCAATCTTAAAACAACTGAACCATGACAGTAAAATATGAAATTCTTCGTATTTTCAAAAGTAGTCTGCAATTTCATTAGCAGAACACACAAAACATAGTCTTTGAATGTGACTTTAATGTACACAGGGATTTTTGTTATTTTTAAAGCTCATCACTTTTTTATTACATTGTATTATGCCCCAAAATATATTCAGAGGAAAGATAACTAAAGGTAATTATACAAAAATACTGAGCACTTCTTACAAACGTTACAAACATATGGATTTGAAAAAGTTAGAAATTCACAGGGACATTCACCCTTCTACATTTCGCTACAGTTTGGCTGCGATGGATGTTTCCTCACAGCAAAACATGTCCTGGACTACATGCTTCTTTGTGTATTAGACACAGAATAATCTTCCCCATGCTCATTTACAGTCCAACCTGTGCAATATTCATGTTCACACCACCACAGCATACTTTCGAGTAATGAACCTCTAGGCTTATTATCCTGCCTGGAGAGCTAAACCTCAATTCACTCTGGTAGCAACAGATGCATATGTGACCAGCATCTACGTGTTACAAAGACATGGCACTACCTCAAGTGTGACGAAATAGAACCATCAGTTAAGAGGAAGAATGAGTCACGCTGAGCCTTAAGACGAAACACGGGGCCAAGAAGGCTGCACTGTGCGTGTGAAGTGGTGGTGGTGGCAGTGTGAGGTGTAAGACAACCAAGATAATGACAATGATTAAACCATTTTTGCTTCTACACTAGAACTACTTCATTTTAAGTTTGAGTTGTGGTTAGTAGGACCTGGAACAATCAAAAAAACTTTTCATAGTTGTTTGTTGGTCCTTTTTTTTTTTTTTTTTTTTTTTGGTCAAAGCATAGATCACATTAGGAAGCTTATCTTCTTACTACAAATTCTTACTACAAATATCTAGGTCTTTTAACCTTAATAAAGAATGATTTTAGTTAACTGGAAGTATGGACCTCCTCATTGACAATCTTCCAAGAAATAACTTCTATGAAATCAAGTGCTGGCAGCAAAATCAAGTTGATTGTTTAAAATACTGGCATCTAAAAGCATAGCATATTACACATTTGTTAATTATAATGCCATTCAGAGTCTTTCAGATCATAAAATACCGTTTTCTCAACCACAACAGTGTGAGACTGTAGCTTCTGAAATTATGCTCCAATCCACAGAAAACCAAACATGAATTTAGAACAGTGTTATACCACTGCCTCTATTACAAACTGATGTTGTCTCTCCTTTGCAAGTGTGGGGAGATGTAGTACCTTCCTGGATAAGAGTTAGTTCAGTAAAAATATGAGTTTTATGTCTATCTGATATACTTCTGTCTGTTTGCTACCCCTCAAATGATCTACTGACAAACACAAAAGCATTTTAAGATCATGTACTTACATTTAGTAGGTGCTATTAGTTGATGGGGTGACTCTCCAAAAAAGCCCTTCAATTTCTTCTTCAGCTCTCTGCTGGTTTTCTCTAGAATAAAAGAAGTCTTTTTCCAGTTGCTGGACTTTTACTTCATACTCTTTCAAGGTTTCTGCAATACCTTCACCATCTTGTTCTAGGGCAAGTAAAACTAGTATGAGAATCAAATCTTCACTTCACTTCTCTGTGCCAAAATCAAGATGCCCAGCTAGAGAATGTCCTGTATTTTGCTGACACTCTGCTTTCAGGGTGTACATTTAAAGTAGTATGACAGAGGATCAAAAAGCCCATGCCAACCCCAATTCTCCATTTTAATAGGAGCATTTAGAGGATAAAGATCAAGGGGATTGCTATCTTTCACCTTTCCAATGTCAACAAATTGAATATAAAAATGTGACAATTCTGACCATTTTTTAAAAATGGTCAGCTTTTTTCTTTTATACAAGCACCTTGTGTCTGTTCATCAGCATCCTACACGACATCAGAATTAGTAACAGCCAAAATGTTATCTTTCTACCTCATATCTTCTTTTTTCTTTCATATGAAACACAGTATTTCTCAACAGTGACTAAAGATAATATCTGCTGTACAATTCCCCTTGGAAAACAAACAAGCACCCTTGAAATGATGCAGTATCAACTGTAGTTTTTTCTCATGTTCTCTGTGTTGTAGCGTCAGCTGCCTGTCACACTGCAATTTGATGTGCTCAAGTGCAGATTCCAATTCACGTATATATTTTCCTGGTCTATGACCTTCATCTCCTGTTCTTCAGTCTGCAGTTGTAATTTACGTTCAGACTCTCGCAGGCCAACAATCTAAGACAATCTAATACACTTCTATCAAACCATTTCAACAAATGCTTTTACAGTTCTGCTTAATAGATGAATGGATACAAAAGCAATTGTCTGTATAAGCTGTAAGCTTATACTGGAAACAGATTTGCCTGCTGACACGAGTTCACACTTCAGAATTGAGCTCTGTAGATTTTGATCACATGGACTAGTGGATTTTTTAATGCCCTGTGCAGAACTTAAACTGATACAAGAGTTTTTTTCCTGTTTCTGGAAAACTGCCAATTTGTGTACCACAGACAACTTGTTCACAAAATCACCCAAGGTTCACCCATGGGCAAAGAGAGACACCAAGTCCTAATGCATTTCTTTTTTATGTTTCCAGGTGTCATTACGATTCTTCAGTATATGGTGGTAAGTGCTTGTTTGCAGAAAGATTTTATAATGGATTTGGAAAAAAGAAATACTATCCTGAGGTTAATAAAGACTGCAGGTGGGAAGAATTTCAATACGACACCACTGTTTAAATATGTTGCTACTTGAGAAGTTAGCAGCATAAAGCAGTGGAAAGGAGCAAGGAAATTTCGAGAGTTGCAACACCTTTTAAGCTAATGACACCAAAACAAGATACAAACAAGTAATAGAAAAGCATCCTTTTTTATGTTGATGTCAAGATGCAAAATATCCAAATTAACAACAGATGTGAGTAACCTAAGCAGGCTTTCAAGGAAAGTGGATTAAATTGACTTTACTTCTTGACACTATTTCATTTAACTATTTAGCACAATAACAGGTAATAGGCTAAAATATTGATCATTAGCCAAAGCAAACCTTGTTAAAGTATTTGAAGAGGATAGCTCTGAGCTCATTAGCAGACAAGGAAACTAGTTTTCCTATTGCATTATCCTCACTCTGTGAAAGGATCTGTGAAGAGGATCTAAGCAAGTACTGGCGACTCTGAATGCTTTCATTCTTGTAATTAATAGCAGCCTCCAGGGCTTCAATTCCTTCTTCCAGCTGCAAAAGGACATGTTCTTCCTACACAGAAACACAGGAGTGAGATTGTAAAAAAAGTACAAAACAAACCTTTGTGTGCATAAGACATTAACTTCATTCTCAAAGGTGAATCTAAATTGAAGAGCAAGACTAACTAGTAGTAGTACAGAGAATGGAATGGGAAAAATAAGAGGAAGAGTACAAATCTAGAACCTGCTTGGAGCAAGCAGGAAATGTCTTGATATCCCTTCCACAGACCAGAGTTCAAACAAATGGTTCATCACCACAAAAGCCTACATTCTATTCTTCCTCCATTTTCCCCTCCCCACAATTTGATGACTTCTATTACTTTTTCAGTTGAACTAGTTTTCTAATTAGCGATTAATGAACCAATCAGATCTGTAAGCAGTTTGGTGACCATTATCTGTGCAGGAAGGTGGCAGAAATTCATGCCCTGAAGTATTGCAGAAGATTCTGTGGAGTGAAGCAAATAGGATTCTTTCTGGCATGCTATCAGCTCAGTAATAGGCCCCAACTGCTGCTTCTCAAGACCTAAAACAAAACTGTGTATTTGACATCAATTTATTCAATCTTCAACTTAATTATACTGATCAATTCAAGTGTGTAACATCCACAATATGGCTTATTTTCATTGTAACTATATGGAGGCCTTCAGGTGAGGTTTGGTCTTTCACAAAAGCCTATGAAAAAAAAAATCAAGGGACATCACTATTAGAGTACTTCACCTTGTTCTATGTCCTGATAGGAAAATAGCTGCCTAAGATAAATTGATGGACATCCTGTTTCATTATTTCTAATTATAGAATTGTTAGGCCAGCGACATTTGTCCGGACTCTAGCTAAAGTAAGTAAGTTCCTCTGAAAGTATATGTTGTTACCTGTTATGGAAGTAGTGCCATTATAGCAGTACTTTCATGTCGGCTGTTAACAAAAACACCCAACCTCAGTTCCTTGATTCTCTACTGTCTAATACTGGGAGACATTTTAGGTCATGATTGGAATACTTTATTATACAACATTGCCTAAAACTTTGATGTATCTCAGAGATAGTTACTTACTTCAGCTGACAACACTTTTCAGTTACCCTCTTTCAGTTTCTCATCCATACTATTTCTTCTTCTGAGTAGCTGATCCCTTTCCTTCTGAAGAACCTGAATTTTTTCCAGAATGTCTGTCTTATCTTCAGTAGTGCTGTCCTGAAGCTGCATACCTTTATCACACAATTCCTGGTCCAGCATACTTAAGCGAGTAGACAATTTCATACTATCTTTGTTTAAAGCCTTTAAAAAAAAAAAAAAGAGAGAGAGAGAGAGAGAAAGAAATAAGAGGAAGAATGAAAGAAACCGTAAGTATAAAACTCCTTCCCCATAAACATGTACATGAGACTGTCGCATCCTAAAGTGGAAGACCTGTCTACTTCTTGTAAAGGGACGCCATTTAGGCTAAGTAGACAGCTACCATAAAATTTACTATTTAATCAAAAGATGAAAGAAAACAAAGAAAAGCAATGTGCAGTTTTCTACATATCTTACATGAGTTAGTCATTACGGTGACAATGACATTTCAATTTCTGTTTCTCAGTAGCCAAAGTAAATAATACAGAATGTTTCTCTGCCATGTTCTCTACTTTGCAGGCATTGAGCAATTTTTTAGATATCGTTATTTAATGTGCTGCAATAACAGAACTTTGGAAGTCAGATTTTGTTTTGTTGTTAGAATTTCGGGGATATCATGTAAATAAAGGTTATTACATTCTATTATTCATGTTTAAAATGTTCATTTGATCAAGCCACACAATAATGTAATGGCAGCGCTAGAGATACAAGTTGCATGGCTTAAACCTCTTCTGTTATCCGGCTGCCCTCCTCCCATAGTCTTTTCAGGCAGCTCTACAATTGTGTTAAATTTCTTTCTTTCTTTCTTTTTTTTTTTCCTTAAATCACCTGGCTAGATCTCAGTTTCTTGATTTCTAGGAGGCTCTTCTCTTGCAATAATGCTTCTTTTTTAGCTACAATGGCTTCTCTTTTCTTTAAATCTTCTTCTAGTTCCACTAACTGTTGGTGCTGTTGAAGAATTCTTTCCATTTCTTCATCCAGCCATTTCTTTTGCTCTTCTAACTTCTACAATTTAAACAGAGATCCAGAGAGCATTAACGAGGACTATTTGGGTCAGAATTTTATGACTATGTTTTTCCTCTTTTAGAGTAACTGATAAAACGTGAGAAATCAACATTTCAATTCTGAACATTAAGTGTTCAACAGAATCCTGATTCAGGATAATACAGAAATAGGACTGACTTAAGGAGAGGCTCAGCAATGTTATATTACTACATCTTATGCAAACAATTTTATCAGATGCTTTTAAGGAAATGTATTATTTTCCTAAAAACAGTTATAGAAATAGATGTCATATATAGAATGACAACAACTAAGTTTGAAAGGTACCACAAGAAATCAGCTAGCCCATCCTCATTGCATGATTCTTGCCCAAGACCAAGATTTGTGGAAAAACACATCGTGATGAGAAACTCTGATGCTGAAAGAAAGAAAAAATGGGAGTTCTGATCCTGCTAGCAGAGTCTATTATAAGTCTCTTCTGAAGCAATGGTTTATCAGTGGGCATATTGCTGGTATGGCTAAGAAGTTGCTTTTATTTCATTTTTTAAATTGATTTTCACCTCTAAAGACTTTGGTTAACTCATGAAACTCTCATGTTCCAATGTCTAGTTCTGAAATCATGCAGGTAGCACTGTTGCACAGGAAACCTACTATTCTAACACTGTCATGAACAACCAAAACCATAGCCATTTGTCATATTTGTCAGATGGGAAAAGAAATAAACAAACAAACCATGCAACATTTATAACAGAGCTCATCAGAATCACCTTCAAACCTACCAGACAACCAAACTTGTTGAATTTCCAGCTATCTGCATTACTACCTTTGACAAGTCATAGAAAAAACAAAGACATTACAGCCCTCTCCTTTCGTTCATTCAAAACCAGTAAAAGAGCTTCTTGACTTGTCTCAGTTTTTGCTACAACAAAAAAATAACAATTAAAAAAAAAAAACAGGGGAGGGAGGACGGAATACTCTTCTTCCAAACGCTTTACAAAGGTGACACGGGGTGAATAAAGACACCTTTCTTTTCAGTGTCCACACAGATTTGGAATAGATTAGCTACCTCTGATTTCTGTAAAGTCCACACCGAGTTATTTTTCTTCTTTTTAAATGCAGCAATCTCTCTGTCTTTAAGAATCTTCTGTTGCTGTTCCATCTTAAGCTGAAGTTCCTCTAAACAAAAACAAACAAACAAAACTTTCTTTCTGCCTCAGTCAGTGTGTTTTTCAAACACATTTAATGACAGAATCTACACAATCATGAAATCAGAAATATTGAACTAATTTACATGCAAAATTGCAACTCAGGGCTAGACATCACATAATAACATTCAAAAAAATAGCTGAAGAGAAAGGAAGAATGAAGATTTCTGTGAAAATACTTATACACAATTTCTTTAGTGTCAAGTAAGCAATTACTTAAAAGGACAAAATCTGGTAGTATAGTACATTGCCTTTGGGAAAACAAAGGTCAAACTGGTTGATCTTACTCTTTGTCATAAAGAAACAGAAAGAATCCTACTTTAATTTGTAGCTGGTCCCGCTGAAGCTCTGCTTCTAGTTGCTTCTTTTTTTTCACTCTCCTCACGCAGTCTTTTCTCTAGCAGGGTCTGCTGATGCTTCATCTGAGCCATGTTCTGCTCAAGTTCTATTGCTCGTTTTTCACTTTGGTTAGATAGAGAAGCCAGATTCTTAGTGTCTTGCTTCTTCTTCTGTAAGGCCTGAATGTTCATGGAAAATTTCAGCTTAACAACAGGAAAACTTAAAACTAAAACCCGACTCAGGTTAATTCTCTATTTCACTGAGTTAGGACAGTGAGCAAGACTTGCTACATTTTGCCACAACAATCACACATTATCTCTAAGGTCTCTGAGCCTTCGTAAAATCATCAAAGACAGAACTATCTAACTACTTAGTTGTTAAATAGTAGTGGGTATAACTGTGTGAAGGTTCTCATTGGCTACTTCAATCCAACTAGCTTCAATTGTGTGAAGCTGGTGAGAGTTTCACAAGCAGAGTGTACGGATTTCAAAGGTGATGCTGAGACAGGAATTTGCAAATCCTAATGGTCATATTGGAAATACCTGCACTTTCAGCTTAGCTGCATCCATCTTCTTTCGGAACTCTCTTTGCAGCTTGGCTTTCTCAGCTCCTTATTCTCCAGCTCCTGAAGCTGCTTTTGAGTTTCGGCCAGTTCCATTTTGGCCTGCTCGGATTCTTGCTCCGGTTTAGTTATCTTCAAAGAATATTGCCTGCTTACACACTCTGCATCCTTACCTTAAAGACATCATATCCAAATAGTTTTAAAACAGCAAGCTAATAATTTGCAATGTATCACTTAAACCTGTAATTGAATCGTTACTTACTTCATCCTGATTAAACCAAAAATTTCTGAGACATTTTCCAAACCTAAACAAACAGCTCCCTTATAACACTGAAATATAGATGAACAAAGGAACCTTAAATCTGAACTCTTCATAAATCATCTGATGTCACCAAAGAAAGTAACACCTGAGTGCCACATCAAGTGAAAATTTTCTGCCTACTGCAGTCCTTGACAAAATAGCTTGCCTGTATTATTATGTTTTTTGTTGTTTGTTTGTATGTTTGTTTGTTTGTTCCCCAGAAGAATATGCTACATATTTCTCAGCTTTCAACTTGGTAATCAGCAAAAAACTCTCGATTGTGTTTCTACTGATTTGCCCTGTTCGGGCAATCTGATTTGCTCTGTTTGGGATTCCGTAAGTACTGTTACTGGGGGCGCACAATGTTTCTCAATGCCAAAAGACTGCCTCAGGAGAATATGTACACACTAGAAGAGTGTGATTGAAACAGCTAAGCACAGATCTTTAGGGTCATCACAATGATAAGTTTCTGGCAAGCATATATATATCAGGACAGGTGTGTAATGATATAGGCTAACAGGGACACTGACCTTTTCCCTCATCTACTTCTGACTCCTGCTTCTCTACTGCTATGATGGCAATGCAAGCATTCCCAGCACAGTGTCGTATCTTCTCTCCTATCCCAGACACTGGGTGACAAACACATGTCCATGAAGAGATCAGTTGCACTAAGCATACATGAAAAATTACACTATAGGTGGACAAACACAATAAGCTACAAAACAGAAAAAAACATTTAACAAACAAATCTGCAGATCACAGCTGAGTAGGACACAATAAAAATTTGCAGCCTTCAATGCACTCGTAGCAAGTAATTCATAGAAGTTAGGAAACTGTAAGTTACCAGAAGTATTCCCGCAGAAGAAAATTACCCAAAAACTAAGATATGCAGGTCTTCAGAAGTTTTGTGTCTTTTTTCTTGCTTATTTCTGAATGTCTTCATTTCAATTTTTCAGTCACTTACCTGTTCTTACTAATTCCTTAATAAGTTCTTCTTTCATTTTGATGTTAAGTGCAAGTTCTCCCATTTTTTGCTTGGCCTCAGTGAGTCTCAACTCTGAATTCTTTAACTTCTGCATGTTAAAAACATGACTTTTCTGGAGGCAGTCGATTTCTTCACCTTGAAAGAAAACAAAGCAATGTGGAGACCAAAAAAAAAAGGAATAAAAAAGGAATAAAAGGAATACACTCTTTAGCCAAAAGACAGTGATCTGAAATATAGTATGTATAGAATTCTTACAAATGAAGCGAAAGAGCCAAAAGGAGAGAGTATGGCAAAGAGTCTTTTCCCTGCCGTCTAAATACGGAAATGACAGCATGCATTAGCATTTCAAGAATGCTAATGAATGCTAATCTGAGAGAGAAAAAACATATTTAATTTAAGCATTTTCAGTGCATCTCTGATGAAATAATAGCATGTTTCCTTTTCTTGAACTAGTACTAGATTTGTAGGTCAAGTGCTTTCTCGCTAGTAAGTAGTACTCAAACATTAAGGTCACTGATGTCAATTTCAGAAAAGGGAAAAGGAAAATAATTAAAAAATAAATTTATGTTGAGCTATAATGAAAAAAGTATTTGTAGCAAATAAAGACATTTTGATGAGAAAAATAATTACATGTGATAAAGACATTATTGTATATTCTAGTATTATATCTAACACAATTTACTCTCATGACTTCCATTTTACCTGTGGCTGTATCAGTCTGTGGCACAGATTTGTCACATAAGCTGGACTTGTCAACTTGACATTTCATGTCACTTTGCTCAAAGGGAAAGCACAGAGAAGCCTGTTTTCGTGTCCATTTTTGGTTTATTGAATGCCTAAGAAAGAATGGAAAACATGATACATTCTAAACACAAAGGGATTTTTTTTTCTTTTAACTTTATATAAAGTACATGATATTAAAGAGAAGAGTGCCAAACTGAGAAAGCTTACATAAGCATTTGCACCTTCTTCTTCCCATGCTTGATCTTGTTGGATGATGTCCCCAAAACAAAGATCATGCAATCTTTATCGCATCAAAAAAATGTGGTTTTTAAACTAGTTTCATAATATGCCTAGTTGGTCCTGCAAATTTATTTTAAGTAGTATCACAAATGGCCTCACATTACAGTAGGATTAGGCAGTAATATTGTATTTGCTATATATTTATCTGTAACAAAAGTTAAAGAAAAAATTACCTAAATGAGAAAAAAAAAAATAAATTACTTTTGACTGTCTGTATTTTCTTTCTCTTCATCACTCTGATAGAGAGGTGGCAGTGAAGGACTTCATCTTGATCTTCTATGTAGCTCAGTATCATCTGGCTACGAGCACGGAATCCTGCCATCATCCGAGCCAGGGAAAAAGCAGGGGGACTGGTATACACCTGCCAAAAAGCACCAAAAAAACACTTGGAATAGTTCAGTAATTCTTTATTGATATTCCAATAGTATTTCAGTTTAAAAGTCTTTCACTACCTGACCTTGTATGCAGAATTGCAGGTGTTTAAATAATATTTCTGAGTACCTGTGTACCAGAAGGTTTTGCAAGAGAAGGTTCTGCTTAGAACATTGTCCCAAGTGCAAAAGAAGGTACTGTTACCAACTTATTACCCAAAATGTTCAGTTTATCAGTACAGAATAATCATTCATTTTGGTAATGCTTCCTATCTGAACTGTTAAACATTGCACAAAAAGATCACTAAAGACTACAGCTTTATGACTGTGATAAATTCTGTGTTTTAAGTCAATTTGTATGGGGCTTTGAGCAACCTGATCTAGTGAAAGGTGTCTCTGTCCATGGCAGAGTTGGACTAGATGATTTTTAAAGGTTCCTTCAAACTCCAGCCATTCTGGGATTCAAAATGTAAGCCCATAGATTTTGGACAACTGGGACATAGCGTGTGTTGCAAGACATTCAAAAGTACTTTTTCAGTCTTCAATGCTAAAATGCTTCAAAGCTAAACAGCAGCTGACAAGAGGTCACCATAATTTGTCACGCCCAATAGAATTATTGAACAATAACTGTTAAAAAAAATGTAATGCTTAGGTAGACCTTACCTTTCGTGTCTCTGTCCCTGAAGATGGGTAAAGCGAGTGTAGCAGACTCTTTGTGAGTGGGACACTGTATGGCCTTCTTGCAGATGCCGTAACAGCAGGCCCATCTCCACAAGCACTTGAGAAGTCCCAAGTTTTCACAACCATAAACTTCTCTAATTTTTCTTTTAGCTGATCAATAAGGATTTGCTGTTCCACCATTTTTTCATTCTCATATGAAAAAAACAAAAACAAAAACGGTTGCTGATCATCAGGTTTGCATCATACCTTTCTAAATTCATTATAAAGGTCAGTCTTCTTGTATATCATTCACTAACTCTAAATTCTTCTGCAGTGCACAGGCAAATTCTGCAACAAACTGAAAATTCTCTGGCATGACAGGTAGAATCTTACCTCTCCCCAAACTCCAATCATTTTTTTGAGACATTTTTGTCTCTAAAGGACCTGTCCTATATAAATTATGTCAGCTAGATTTAGACATCTAGTGAGAAGTAGATGACATATTTATCAGCCCTTGCTTGCCTTATTTGTGTTCATGGATAAATAAAACGGTAATTCAAGAAAAATGTTCAAATGAAGCACATGGTCTGAGTTTAAAGAATGAAATGTACATACATGTAGGCTTCCTCTTCCTCTTGGAGTGGTCCAACTTGAAAGATTATTTTTATTAATTAACATTCATAAAATTGTACGTGACCCCAGGATCCCCTGTATCAACCGTTACTTTCTTTTCTACCCAGCCTCAAATTTGTCGGTAATGCTAGTTTGAAGAACTTACTTGCCTTTCCTACAGCAATCTGTGCATTGTTCAAAATTACATATCTTCACTGAACTGATTTATCCATAAGGCCAAGACCAGACAATTTTCAGTCTTCTCTGTTCCTTTCAGAATACATCGAAAATCTTGCCTACCAACAGGAAATTTGAATAACAGCTAGAGATAGTTAACTAAAGTATGCATTCTCCTACTTTGAATCATATATTTTTTATTTATTCTTTTTTTCTCATCTTCTTAGACTGCAAGTCCTTTCCCCATACATAGACAATGCCCCACAAATTGACATTTTGTTGGAATACAATACATAATATTTCTGTGTCATAGCAAAAAGAATATATATGTCAATACCATACATTTTATGATTGTGGAAGTAGTAATGGGCAACTCCACCTTACAACTTTTTTTTTTTTTTAATCCCTATAAGACTCTGCCCCTTATGCCCTTGTACATACAACCCCATAGTGCATAACCTGTTACATAAATACATGGGTACAAACATTTACATGCTACTTTTACAGTTCTTATTCTATCATGTATCATTGAAATGACACTTTCCTGTGCATACAACTTTAAGCCATTTGACACAAGCATTTGATTTAATTATTATACTGATTTTTCTGTTTTTAAGTAAAAGTGAGAGCTGCGATCTTTTGCCTACAGTACAACTGTTTCTGTTCATAACATCTGCCTCGTATCCTCCATAGGATACAATTATAAGCATAATCGTATATAAGCATCTATGTGTATTAGAAGCATGGATTGTTTCAGTCTAATAAGCTGACAATATGCAGTATGGGTTAAAAAAGGAAAACACACAAAAAAAGCCTATCCAGAAATGACAGAACAGAAAAAAAGTTACAGAGGGAAGGAAAAGATGGTGACCAGTGTACTTACCTTTCATTCATTGACTCTCCCCAAGCCATCAGCAAAGAAGAGGAAAAAGGAGGAAAAGGAGGAAAAGGAGAATAAGGAGGAAAAGGAGAATAAGGAGAATAAGGAAAAAAAGGAGAAAAAGGAGAAGAGTACTAACTAGCCATGTTTATGCTGTTCCCTTTAAAAAAGGTCAGATCTATCATCCTATAAAGTCAGATCTATCAACTATCCTATATATGGTCTCCTGGATCGTGAAATGCTATTCACTTACTACCCATTACAATTTCATTAGCATATACAAGATCTAGAGAGGGAAGGAGGCAAGCAGTGTTTCCACTGTGTCACTCAGCTTCTTGTAATAGTAAACTCTCAGAATACTAGAATGAAATTCTGTCTTAAAAAGTCAAAAGGCAACAATACTTTACTCTCACACTGAATAAAGATATAACAAAGCATGTTTCTACACAGCCTTTCAATTAAAGCATTCTGTAGGAACTTGATGGTCTTTTTGAGATTCTAAACAATCTTTTAAAGCCTTTCAAGTCCTAAATCATGAATCGTCCTGAAACAACTTAGCAACAACACAGATCTGGAGGAAGGCAGGAAGCAAAGAGAGGGTGAATGAATCACTTAATATCATACACGAAGGCTGTGGCACAGTTAGGCTGATACACAAACTTCAGGAATTACAGTACTGTGATTCACCCACTAGATGATCTCAGCTCATTAGGGAATACAGCTCTAATTCAAACAAGGTGCTTGTAAGACTGGTAGGTGTTTACATCCAAAAAAATTCTGAAGGATCTGTCTTGAAATCATGAGTACATTCCTATAGTGGATGGATGGTTTGATATAGATATATGTAATATATGCCAGAGGAAAAATACCTGTAATCTATGTGTTTCTTCAGCCTTCTTTAAAGATTCCAGTTGCTCTTCATTTTCCTGTATTAATGTCTTTATCTGATTCTGCAATATCTTCAATTCATGATCCTTCTGGCTGAATACTTCTTCATCCATAGCTAGAGCCTGCTAGATAATAAAAGGAAAATTCAGCCAGTGGAAAAGCAGGCATTGTTATTCTTGAAGTTGGAAAATTAAATACATACATATATTTATTTGTTGTTCAAAGATGTGAGTGGAACTGCAAAGTTGTGACGTATATATAGCAAATTCTCCCACCATGGAATCACAGAACAGCTGAGGCTGGAAAGGACCTCTGGAGGTCACCTGGTTTAACCCCTGGCTCAAGCAAGGCCACCTTGAGCAGGTTGCCCAGGACCATGTCCAGGTGGCTTTTGCAGGTCTCAGAGGATGACTCCACTTCTTTGGGCAACTTGTTCCAGTGCACAGCCACGGCCACCACACAGTACACAAGTGCTTCCAGATGTTTGCCTAGAAGCTCTTGTGTTCCAGTATATGCCCACTGCCTTTTGTCCTGGCTGCATGTTCACTGCACCTTCCCTTCAGGTATTTGTAAGACATTGCTAAAATCCCCCACTGAGCCTCCTCTTCTCCAAACTGAACAGTCCCATCTCTCTCAGCCTTTCCTCATTGGAGAGGTGCTCCAGTCCCTTAAGCATCTTTGTGGCCCTCTGCTGCACTTTTTCCATTATGTCCCTGAATCTCTTGCATGGGGGAGCCCGGAACTGAACAGAATCAAGCAGAATGCAGTAGAGAAGTTGGAAAGGACCTACAAAGACCATCAAGTCCAACTGGCTGACCACTTCAGGACTAACCTAAAGTTACAGCATGTTATTGCGGGCAGTGCCCAAACGCCTCCTGAATACTGACAGGCATGGGGCACCAAACAGCTCGCTAGGAAGCCGGTGCCAGTGTCTGACCATCCTCATGGTACAGAAATTTTCCCTGCTGTCCAGCGTGAACTGGACATCCCCCACAGCTTTGTGCCATTCCCATGCATTCTTCCCTCAGTTACCAGCAGCACAGACCAGCACCTTCCCTCCTCAGCAAGTTGCTGAGAGCCATGAGGTCGCCTCTTGGCCTCCTATTCTTCAGACTGGACAACACAAGTGTTCTCAGTCTCTCCTCATAGGACCTGCCTTCCAGCCCTTCTACCAGCTTTGTTGCCTTCCTCTTCACACTTTCAATTATCTTCACATCCTTTTTCAACTGGGGTGCCCCTGAGCACACGATACTCAAGGTGAGGCCACATCAATGCTAAATATGGTGGGAGAATCACCTCTTTTGACTGGCTGCCTATGCTGTGTATAACACACCACAAAATACAGTTTGCAACTGCAACTGGACACACTACTCCAGCTGTGGCCTCACTGAGCGGAAGGATCACATCTGTTGACCTGTTAGTGACACTTGGCCTAGTGCAGCCAACAAAACCACTAGCCTTCTTAGGAGGAAGGGCACATGGCTGACTCATGTTCAACTTGGTGGCCACCAGGACGCCCAGCTCCTTTTCTGCAGGGCTGCTTTCCAGCAGGGTGGCCCCCGGCATGCACTAGTGCCTGCAGTTGTTCCTCTTCAGGTGCAGGACTCTGAACTTGCCCTTGCTGAACTTCATGAGGTTCTTGTCAGCCCACCTTTCTAGGCTGTCAGGGTCCCTGTGGCTATGGCAGCATGGCCCTCTGGGGAATCAGCTGCTCCCTTCAAAAGTGGTTTCCACCAGTCATTTCTTTACTTCTGTTTCTCATCTATTGATTTTGTTTTGACAAGTTTCTTTCTCCCAAAGGAAATAATGGACCCATAACCAACACTACCTTACAAAGTGGGTATTTAAATCCAATTACTTTCTTCGGTGTGCTGTGAGATTTGGCTGTAAAATCTCAGCATCAATCATAATATTAATACACTTCTCAAACAAAAAAATAAGGATGGCCCTCCTCATTTTTCATCTCAAAGAAGAGCCTAAAGATTAAAGAAATTATAATGTTATTTTTTTTCAGATGTTTTTCTGGGTAAGTGATCCAATAGTGATTGAAGGTTACTTCCAAATGTAGTTGGCCTTCCAGAAAACGTTTAGGAGCCAAATGCAAAGTATAGACACACTATGTCTTACCATTCTAAAGACAGATACTTCTGTACAACTCTATCTTTTCTGTACAACCTATATCTTTCAAGTAAATACAACTCTTAAGAGCTGCTCAAGAGCCTTTATTGCCCTGTTTATTTTAGCATCTCCCTAACCATCTCCTCCGAGCTGTGGATGGCATGCTTACCTGGGTATCTTTCAGTTTAAACCCAGCTCTTACACTGTTTTGAACCTGGGAAGCAGAGCTTTACAATAAGCCAGAGAAAAAAAAATGAAGAATAAATAACAGAGCTGTAATTTAGGATGATGAGAACCAAGAAAAGCCAGAATTTGTGTATGCGATTGCGAGGTAACAATCTACAGGCTTACCAGAATTCAGTGTGAAAAATGAAAATAGGTTGATTTTATAAAATTCTAACTTGTTGGAACTCTATCTCCTCCTCCTACAAGACAGACACATTAGCTTTCCTGATTTGTTCATAGGTACCTAAACAATCAACTTAGAATGAAATACCTGGCAGTTCTTTAGTTCTCTCCTCAGCTGAAGAATTGTGATATGATGGGGCTCTTGCATGGTGCCAGTTCCAGTGTCAATTTGCTGCACGGTGAGAGCTTCCTGCTTTTTAAGCTAACATCATCATTCAAATCAACCAGGAATGGGAAGGCTTCGTCCAAACAGTTTCTGTAGCTGAAGCACTGAACTTGAAGCTGGGTGAGCTGTTCTTCTAGCAAACTGATTCAGGTTCTTTCTTGATTTAAGTCATGTCAACACTGATTACCAACTTGTTGGTTCTGCAAAGCTTCTCGGAGCAATCTGATTTCAAGTTCCATTTCATCAATCCGGTCTTGATCAGGGTTGTAGTTGACAACTGGTTTATTTCTAATGTTTTTGGCTCTGTTTGCATATTTGAGCGAATTTACAGATTCATCAAAGTCTGATGAGGATGGACTTATACATGTTATCATGACAGTCTTGGCGTTCCCTCCTAGGGAGTCTTTCAGAATGCGAGTGATTTTAGCATCCCTGTATGGAATATGTACGCTTTTCCTTTTTGGGTCTCCAAGAGCACTGATGACATTTCCCAAGGCCAACAAACCACTATTGATTTGAATTGATTCTTTGAATCCTTCACTGGTATTTCCAGTCTTTGTCACCCTCTCTGATCCTGCCAAATCCACAAAATGGAACTTTGAAGCAATCATCTGGACTGATTTCCAAGATGAATCCTGTGGATCACTATTTTTTTTGAGACTCTGCAGATTGTTTCTGACAAATACTGATAGTAAAAATGGCATGTGATCGACTAGAGTGTTCGTTCATTTGTGTTGTGCCTGCGTGACGAGCTGCATTGCCACTTTCCAACAGGCTCATCACTTCATCTGCACATTCTACTTGGAATTCCTTAGCACCAACAATCACTTCAAACACCAAAAGAAAATCAGAATAATTACATTAATTTTAAACTTTTCAGTAAAAGTTTACTGCAATTATGAAGAGTCAATCTATAAACACAAACCACAGAAGCATACAAGCCTGCATTATTATAAGGTCGTAGCACATAGCTAAATAAAATAAAACAGTATGTGGAAAGCATGAAGTACAGCACATCTGAAACCTGCAGAAATAGAATATATGGGTGTATTTTGTCACACCATTTGAAACAGTATTGTAAACAGAATACACTTAGGTGTTTACACATCGTCTTATGCAATTTGCAACCTAGTGCTATCTAGAAAAAAAGTATGAGCAAACCTAGCTCAAAGCTTACTTTGTCAGTTAAAAAAAAAAAAAAAGACAGAAATTTTGAAAGTTTGTAGTAAAAGTGACTCCCAGCCTATGTTAAGAACATAGTTCTTAGTGGAATGGAAGCAGATATTTACAGCATAAGTAGCTTAACAAATATAACTTTGAAGTGAGAAGCAAAGGCTTAATCTTAAAGCATTCATTCAACTGAATAATCATGCACAATTGTGTTTCTATGCTGAATTTGCAGAAACAGTAACAGTACTACCTTACCACCTGATGCTGCTTCTGGAGGAACATTGATATTGTTCATAGGAATCTCAAATGAAGGCTGCTTCAGATCAGCTAAACTTAATTGATATTTTGAAAACGTGACTTCGTCTAGTATTAGTCATCGGTAAGCTCTCTTTTCAAGAGATGGAAACAATAATTTGTGCACACAACAGAAATCAAATGCACAAAGTTCTAGAGCTGAAATCCTACCTGTATTTCCCTTTTCATCTTCTCGAATATGTAAATCTTTCACAGAGGTCTCCAACTCCAATAAATCTCAAAGTTCTTCCTCGTAAACCTCTATATAAGATACCTTCACTCGGAAATTGATGTTATGGTTTTCAGAAATATGCTGAAATAACTCCTGAATAGCCCGTGGGATTATGCCTTTTTCATCCTCTGAAAATGATGCTAAAATATAAACACAGATGTCACAGATACTTGCAGTCATTCTGTCACACAAATTACAAAGACTAAAACTAAAGAGAAGTCTGCGAGGTTTATCACTCAATATAATAAGGAATAGGAAGAGCTCAGTTTTCCCAAGTTTTCATGTAAAGATTTGCTTTTCTGTTGATCAGAAATGTATGGAAATGATACAGAACTTTACTACTTTCTGCGGGTACGAGACTACAAGAAAATTAAATTAGTAAAAAATCACGCTAGAAGAAAAAAATATTTTGAACTTGCTAATGAATTAATGATAAAACTTCAAATCCTTTATGCAAAAAGAACGAATACATAATTTTCAGGGTTTCAAATTCAGAATCAAGGACCAAGAAAAATCCAGATAGTCTTCTAATTCCTGCTACTCCACTTCTTCTCTCTTCTTCAGCAGAACAGACAAACAAATTGTGACTTCTCGATACGGAAGGGAAGATAACCAGAGCTGGTGATACAGGATTTCAGGGAAAGTCAGAAAGCAAAATTGTATACATGCAGAAGCTGAAGAATTCTTCTGCGAACTAATACAGAAAAATAGTAGTTTCCAGTCTCAGGTGTTTGAGAAACACTGACTTGGAAATACCAAGTAAGTCGAATAGTAGAGTTTCAGATATCTGCCTTTAAAAAAGCAAAATTTGAATTCCACATAAAGTTCAACAAGGCCAATATGCAAGGTTCTGCACTTGTGCTGGAACAGTTCCAAGCACAACTACAGTCTGGACAGAAAACAGATTGAGAGCAGCCTTGAGGAGAAGGACCTGGCGGTGTTGGATGATGAGAATCTCCACCTGAGCCAGCAATGTGTGCTTTCAGCCCAGAAAGCCAACCATATCCTGGGCTGCATCAAAAGCAGCATGGCCAGCAGGGGGAGGGAAGTGATTGTCCCCCTCTGCTCTGCTCTCGTGAGACCCCACCTGGAGCTCTGGGTCCCCCAGCACGAGGACGTGGAAGTATTTGAGAGAGTCCAGGAGGGCCACAGGGATACTTAGAGAGATGGAGCACCTCTCTTACGAAGACAGGCTGAGGGAGTTGGAGTTGTGCAGCCTGGAGAAGAGGCTTTAGGCACAGCAGCCTGCCAGTGCCTAAAGGGGGCCTACAGGAAAGCTGGGGAGGGACTCTGGAGGGACTCTTTGGCAGGTGGTGTAATGATAGGACAAGGAGGAATGGCTTTCCAACTAAAAGAGGGTTGATTTGGATTAGATATTCAGAAGAAATTCTTTACTCAGAGGGTGGCAAGGCACTGGCACAGGTTGCCCAAAGAAGCAGTGGATGCCCCATCCCTGGGGGTGTTCAAGGCCAGGCTGGATGGGGCCCTGGGCAACCTGGTCTAGTGGGTGACATCTTTGCCCGTGGCGGGGGGTTGCAACTGGGTGATCTTTAAGGTCCCTTCCAACCCAAACCATTCTAGGATTCTATTCCATGAAATTTATCTATGAAATCTCTTTGTCAGACTCTGAAAAAAGTCCAAGAGTGAGTTTGCTTCATACAATTACCTAAAGCAGATACTTTCTAAGTAGGATAAATGTAGCCAAAATTTCTAAAGCACTGTGTTTCAGAAAGTAGTGTAAGTTGCCTGTTAGAATAGAGAATGGAAAAGAGCACTTTAATTTTTTTTTATTTTTTTTTTTCTCTCATACTTTTGGTATAGCCTAACGGACACAGAATTTGTGTTTAGAACACAACCATCACATAAACTTTGGAATATATATGTCTTTTTTTGCTATACATTTTTTCATTATCTCTTAAAAATTCTCAAGCATCATCTGTTATGTATTAAATACTTAATTTGCAGAACTACATTGTTCACACACACACAAAAAAAGACTTTTTACAATGTACCAATGTGACCACCTCCAATGGTGTAAGTCTTCCCAGAACCTGTCTGTCCGTATGCAAATACTGTAGCATTATATCCCTCAGCCAAAGACACTAGAAGAGGTTTAATGCAAACTGGATAAACTTCTTCTTGGGTTGAGTTTTTGCCAAATACAACATCAAAAGTGAAGACACGGTCTTTCCCAATGATTATTTGTTGTGTATTTGGGACTAATCTCACGCATACTTGGTGGTTATGAAGTACTTCCTTGGAAAGCAGAGGTCTCTGACCCTTACTGCAACTTTAACCAGGATCTCCTCCATGCCGGCCTCCATCTCTGTGCTCCCCACTAAGTATTCAGGAAGTCATTACGAGATCTGTTACAATTCCTCTGTTCACCTCATTTGCAATTTTCTGCACCTAAGAAAAAATGTTCTCTGAGTTAAATAATAAAGAATTAACTCCCTGCTGAAACAGAATGTTGAAGAGTTTCCCAAAGAATACATAAGCATCATTACACCCTGGAAAGGAACTGTGATAAAAAAGCAGATATGTTAACAACTGTTAAACCAGTGCAGAAACTAATTTTGCTTCTATTACCTTCTAAGCTAGCAGACTTAACCTTTGGTCTGAAAGTGGTCAGACTTTCTGTTTGGATGTTATACTGCCGGATGAAGCAACAATATTGTAAGATCTTGTTAATGAACTCTTGATAAAGCATAGACTTACAATGAACCTTATTTTCTCACTGCTACAGTACCGATGCATAGGCAACAGAAATTATTCAAACAAAACCTTTTTATCCTGAATTTATACCTATAGACACACACGTGCTTGAAAGCCATCTTCTGCTTACAAGGGCCAAGTATTTAGAATTTCAGAAGCACAGAAAGCTGTCGTGTTGCTTACATGGTGGATATGATTTTAAATAGTTGTGATTACTACACACCAAGCATTCCTCTGATTTTAATCCGTCTCTTTATGCCCATATGGAACTATTTTTTATTAGTTATATATTTCAGCAACCATGGTTCCTTATACTGCCCCCCATCTATTAATTCTGAAGCACAAGAAGAAGCATCGAATAGGATTTCTTTACAAATGTCTACCAGAAACACTCCAAAGCCTCGATGGGTATCAAATGCTGCCGGATCCCAAACACATCTTCTGCTCTTGCTGATTCTCAGTCAAGGAGGCTTTGCCATGCAAAGGAAAGTTTGCTGAACTTCCTTCTTGCTCAACTCCCACGCAGCCTTTTTGCTCTGTTACCCAACTGGCAGAACTCACCAGCTAAGCACATCAAATTCAGCCTGCATGAAAATGCAAACAGATTGAAACACAAGTCTTCTGTGGTTGCAAAGAGAAGAGTTTTGGCATTTCACTCACACCCATTTGCATTGAGGGCTTGTCCATTCAGAGCTGAGAAACTTTGGAAGCTGACAAAAAGCCTTGTTGTACAGAACAGAGCAAAGGGAAGCCAAGAAAGAGAAGCAAGAGCCTGAGATCCTGCTCATTTCAGAAAGGGCACGGCAATCACGAGCACATACTGAAAACTTACTGACTCCCCCCCCCCCCCCCGCCCCCCCCTCCCAAAATGACACCCAAACCAGTCGCGGGAGGGGAGGGGCGGAGGAGGGGAGAGATCCCATTTCCTACTTCCTCAAACAAACACCAAGCAAAATGCCGGCTCAGCGGCGCTGTGGGGCGGCTCCCCCCAGACCCAGCCCCGGCCCCGTCGCTCCCCGCTCCAAACCTGCTCCGGGCGGCGGGAGGCAGCCTCCGGGCGGGCTGAGGGGCCGGCGGGCCGCGCCTGGGCCGCCCGCGCCGCTGGTGACAGCGCCTCGCTAGGCAACGGCCGCAACCTTCGGCGGCGCCGCCCCGCCGCGCACAGCGGCCCCCCGCGGCAGGAGGGCGCGGGCGGAGCGGGGGTTGAGGGGTGGGTGTGAGGGGACACCGGGGGCCAGCGGGGGGCAGCCCCCGGCCCCCAGGGACGCGCACAGCTCGCCCTCGAGTCCTGGGGAGGGTGGAGGGTGCCATCTGCTTGTGGTCAAAGCAGGGGTGCGAAATGCGGCTTCCATCGCCGCGCTCGTCATGGAGGAGAGCGTCTCCTTACGGCTCCGGTGGAGCTCAGCGGTAAAGGCTGAGTTTTCCCTCAAACACAAGCGGTCTCCAAGTAGGCGAGCCACGCTCACAACTGCTCGCAGCTGCTGGCCCAGCAGCCGCCGGGAGTGCCCAGGCACACGTCCACACACAGACACATCTGTAGACACAATGCCGACAGAGCTCAAGGAGCAAAACGCGAACGGATTCTGTCAGATTTGTATATGAAAAACAACAGATAAGACCAAGTCGGTCCCATTCATGACATGGAACACTGCTTTATCAGTTTGTAAGTGCACAGAGCTTACTCCACCCTAAAGACTTGATAAACAAAGAGACATTTAGAAAGCTAAGTTGTGAAATGACTGAAACAAAAAGGTGTATTTCCAGCTTCAGTTCCCTAAAGCGTGTAAGTACTTCTCAGAAACATAAGACAGGACAATGTAAAGATGTAATCTGCGATTAAGTAGTTCTTCTTTCACAGGGAAAACCAAAAACAATGACTTTTCAGGGACAGCAAAAACTCTTGATGAGACAACAACCTTACTCATTGTTGAAAATACAATCCCTTTACATCATTGGCCTCACTCTGCTGCTGTTCTCTCCTTTTTCTTCTTTTCTCTCTTTTCTTCACATTTATAGATCTACACCCTGAAGCTAGAGATTTACCAGCACGTCGGCCACTTCTGCCTTTTCCAGGCTCTGAATCAGTATCACTTTCCAGTTGTAGTAAGGCAAAACGAGATGCAGTGGTAGGGACTGAACTGATTAGAGCAGATTCCATTGCCATGTCTGAAATTCTAGGGAGCTGGCTTCTTTTAATTATCAGTTTCCTGGGAAAGTAGCACAGAAGGTAGAATGAAAACATTGTTTGATCAAACAAGCAATAATTCATATCATTAAACCACAGAAGTGTTTTTTTTTGGCTCAGAAAGCATAAGACAGGGCTGGAATTGGGGGAATGAGGGAGAAATCAAAAAGATACAGTATAATTTATTTATATTTTAACCGACTACACTGTATTACCTTAGGTAACTAAAGAAGGATTACATTAAAAAAAAAAAAAAAAAAAACTGTCTACCAAACACATTTTAGGCTAATACATTCGCTCTTGAGAGATTTCGTGGAAAAAAGGTGGCTCTACAAGAAGCTGGTCTTCATGTTCTGGGTGGAAATAGAATAGAATAGAATAGAATAGAATAGAATAGAATAGAATAGAATAGAATAGAATAGAATAGAATAGAATAGAATAGAATAGAATAATTTAGTGCTTAAAAACTATTTCAGATGCCATCCCCAGAGCCTGACAAACACAATTTAAAAATGAAGTAGATAATACACATACACAAGCTCCAGTTTGGGGTAAGCAGCCTTATCTCTTCTTTTACAAGAAGTTTAATTTTGTTTGCAATGCACTGGAGATTCAGCAAGCAGTTTTCTCCACAGGGAGGTGAACCCAGCATTTCAGCTGGTACCGTCCACAAACATCAAGTTCACCTGTTCTTACAGCAAGACACAGAGGATACGCTGGGGGGAGACGGAACTAAGCAACACTTATGCCTTCTGTTGTTGCCTGTAGCTAAAAGCAACATGTACATCCCTGGGACACCATTCTAAAGATCAAATCATTTACCTAGCATTAAAGCTAGATCCTGGGTATATCTATGTTTGTCCAACTGCAGTTTTTCCATGCAGAGTTTGGTCAATTAGCAGAGTATTGAAAGTGATGATATCCATCTCTGATTACAAATTTCATAGAAAACAGACATCTAGATATGCTAACATATTATGACAGAGGTGTAGTGAGATAATACATACTTCTTGAAATTACTGTTCAAAAGGAATCTTTAGAGTTTGAAACAAGTTCTTGAGTTATCTGCTTAGATAACCTACAAATCTGTTCCTTATTAAGTACTATTACAAAAGAACATGAGACTGATATAGTATAAACTCACTTTAGGATAGAATAAAACTTGTGGTTAAAAGTTAGCAAGGACAAAGTAAATGACATCTTGTTATCTGTAGACCTTTTGTTATGTTTAAGCATCTTGTTATTTGAAAACATCCCAGTATCTGTTAACCGTTAGTCAGGCTGAGACTTGAGGTAACTTGAGTCAATTGTTTTGTCTTGTTAACTGAGACTTCCTGTTATCGGCCGACCCTCAGTTAAATTGAAAGCCAACTCAGCATTTTTACAGCTTGGAAAACAACTGATTAAGCAAAGGTGAAAAGTGCATCATGAGGAAGACCTACGGCCTTCCTCCCAACGACCACTGCCCACATCCTGAAGACCCCGGCCCACAATTCTTGGAAGGCTTTGCGCAAGCGCAAGGACTGATAAGCTAATTAGCATACGAAGCGAGGGTGGGTGGGGTTAGGTAATGGTGCTAATTGAATATTCATTGTTTTGCTGTATAAATATGAGATAGTTTGTCACTTCGAACATGCACGATAGGCGGAAGGATCCCCCGTGCATCCAGCGCTGCAATAAAGAATATACCACTTAAAGAAATTTTGGCTTTGATCTTTAAATCAAGACTCTGCAGAAGTTTCCACAGGCTCTCTTTACCACTTAACTCCAGAATTTCTCCAGTCCAAAATTGTATAGGTGCTCCATATATACTCAGGTATGTCAACATGCAACAATAGCATGGCAGAGACCATTCCCCAAAATAATGATTTAAAAGGAATATGTCATTTCACTTTTCAGAGATGAAAGAACCATGCTCTACTCTTAAGTTTACAGGAGACAAAAAGGTTACAGAAAAGAGCATTCTCGTCACACAAAGTTACTCAACTCCATTTCTCTCAAAAGAAGAGAAAATGAAGCTGGTCATCTTAGGAGAAAACGGCCATTGAGCTGTGAATCTACTTGATGCTGATATTCAGATTAGCTGATCAGACCACAACTATGTATCTAGAAAATACAGGTCGATCATATCTACATCATAAGTAATTCATATTTGTCACTCTTTAAATGACAGAACAGGATACATTTGGATTTTTGTGCAGACAAGACTGTGCACATATGCACACGTGTGCATACATTGACAAATATTTTAATGCTAAATAACTATATAGTTAACCAGCTGAGGAAATTAGTTAAAGTTGAGAGACTTCATGCTCTTACTAGCTGGACACGAAATATGTTGAAACTTGAAGCTCAGAGAAAAGATTACAGGTGCATCTTTACAGCAAGAAAAAGCACCAGATAAAAGTGCTCAGTCATGTTCCACAAGAACTTATGATGCTGGATGTTGCTCTAAAGCAGACAACACTCAAAGTTTTGTCTGCAGACTCCCTGCTGTGCTTGGCTTAAGAAAAAAAAAAAAAAGAACTATAGTATGACTCTTCAGTAAAAGCTTGGAATTTCTAGTCTCTCTCTACTGTGGTGTATTTATAGTTAATGTAAACAGTACAACGGCACAACAGTCTTTATTTGTACAGTGGCAGCAGTGGCTAATGCTGCCAAATCCTTCTTTTTGCACATACAATCTGAAAACAATTACACGTAGCTGAACCTCTACACAGGTACATAAAGTGGCTGCAAACTCCCTTCTTTCGTCTATAAATACACCAATATAAATACACCAGTAAGTATACCTTTGCTGTCTTATCGTAGTTGGCATGCAATTAAGAGCCCAGCTGACAAGTACATTTAACAAGTACTACCCATGGAATTCTGCTGTTCCAATTCACTGAAATACTACAGTGACAACATGATATCAATTTACAAAACCTTATTCCTGAATTAGGTGTTTCTACATCATCATCATAATAATGGATGGCAATGAGTTTATAAAGTGAATTGCAAATACATGAGATTGCAGGTTATTTTCTAGTTGAGTCTCAGATAGTTGTTAACATTGCTAATTCAGTTGGTAGGACATTTCAATACCATTCATATTACAGCAGGATCAAATTATCCCACTTCTGCAACACCTAAAGATGGATCCAGTGATTCACCAAGGCCTACCACCATGCCAGGCTTCATATTTTAGCACCACACCTACAATTCTGGCAGACCCATTTTATTAAGCACCTAGCACTTCAGTTTCAAAGTATGGCTCCCATTTCCCCCTCCCTGAAAAAACAATGGGCTGATACCTCAAAAGCTTTCAGCTAATTAGAGGTGCTTGCTAGCACCCTTTCAGAGGCTGGTATAGTTCCTCCCACCTCAGGAATTATGAGCAGTGTTATTCTGTATTGCTATAGAAATAACCAGCCGTAGAAAATTAAAAACACACTGGTGTAATTGAGCTTGAGGCTGTGTTTAAGGAAGCTTTTTGATCACAGAAAGAAAGTGTTCAAATATGATTCAAAGATCGAAGCCGAAATTCCTTTAAGTGGTATAGTCTTTATTGCAGCGCTGGATGATGCACAGGGGATCTCTCCACCTATCGTGCATACCCAAAGCGGAAAGCAGTCTTGAATTTATACAATCAATCTATCAATATTCTACAAGCGCCTATACATATTCCTTATCTATCCCCCCCTTCCCTCGCTTCTCATGCTAATTAGCCTTTTGGCACCTTGCGCCTGTGTAGAGCCTCCCAAGAATTGTGGGCAGGGGTCTTTGGGACGTGGGCAGGGGTCTTTGGGAGGAAGACCCTGAGTCTTCCTCACAGTGTACTTTTCACCTTTGGTCAGGAATCTGCTGAGCTGGCATGTTTCTTAATTGCAAGCGCTGGTTGTTGCTAATTCTTCCGTTTGTTGTATCTTTATAATGAATTCCAATGTCCAATTTTGAGATTTATAGTCCTTACATTTGTTTCTCTGTCCGTCTGCCGCTTCCTTATCATGAGTTGCAGCGTCTTGTTTCAAGATATACAGTCCTTGTCTGGGGATTGTCCTTGCCTCCCCAATGCCTCCCCAATGCCTCCTTAATCAAATACCACAAGGAGTTTCATAATTCCACAGATCAAACTATGACCTGAAGCATCATTTCAACTTCTACAGTAGTTTTCAAGGAAGAGTTTTGAAGTGCGGTAAAATATTGGAAGTAAATAACAGCCTGTTGCCCAAACCCTATTTATCTGAACACAATATTCCCTACTACATAGGCTACAGGAAAAATCCGCATGAAGGTAAAAGGAAGCAAAGCCTGCTGGCAAGTATTTGAAATTGTTTCCATTTGTGTTATATATTAGCAAGAGCCATAGTCTTGAGAGAAGACTTTCACTAATGTGTCAAGGAAGTAAGTAACCCCGTTACAAAAAGAGCCCTCAATAATCCAAGTTGCAACACCATCATGGCATGGATTGACAGCTCCCATAAATGACCCAGTTTCCCAACTTTCTGATCTGCATATCACTAGCAGGCTGTTAGTGCAACTCTCTGTGCAGTCTGCTCCAAGCAGTAAGAGTTGTGAACACAGCTCCTGCAGCCAAAAGTACCTGTTACTCAGATTCATACATCACCAACAGAAGATGAGCATTGTGAGGAATGTGTTAACAATTCGTGTCCATAAAGAACAATTCTGTTTGAATCCTGTCTGCCTCTGGGTTCTGCACTGGCAATTTAATTCTTGAACCACAGATGCAGTGTGTCCCAGTCTCCCCCTCATTCTAGTCAATTTATCACGTCTTCAGAAAACACTCCTTAAATTTATGAACCTGTTTGCTTTTGTTATTCTGGACTTTTATTTCTAACAGTTACAGCCTTTTTTTCCTGTCTTCTTCGAGATTAACTTAACACTGCTATAGATGTGTCTGTGAATGGCTGGGGAAGAATGTTTTAATTACTCGTGAAGCGTCAAATAAGAAAGCTGTCTGTGTTTGATGTCTGGGAGTTTCAGAACAACTGATAACAACTAGTGACTGTTATGGGATACTATGCGGATCTTTGGTATCTGGCTAGGAGGCCAAGAGATTAAGAGGAAGGAAAAAGAAGCTGAAGGACGGCTGGGAGACAAGACTTGCAGAAAATGTTCTATAATCTTGGTGTGGTGCCGAGTGAGTACAAAGGGGAGAGGAAGACTACGAGCCTTCAGCATGAAAGACCCCTAGAGACCCCCAGAGGAGACTGATGCACATGCTCCAGTAGGAGGGACTGGACCCCGGAAGCTAATTATAATAATCTATTTTTTTAGAAGTAGTAATGAATATGTATTAGATTAGGAGCATAAAAATCAGCTGCTTGATGTAACTGGTGTGCGTCCTGGTGGAGCAGAGACTCCCGGTGCACCCAGCGCTGTTTGCTTACCTCTATTCCTTTATATTCTTTTAATAAATCCTATTTTTTTATTTAATCCTAATTTGAATCCTGAGCCATTTATAACAAATCTGTCCAGATCTCTCTGCAAGGCCTTTCCACCCTCAACAGTCAACAACTTCAAGTTTAGTGTCATCAGCAAATTTGCTCAAAACACCTTCTAGTCCTACATCCAAATTGTTTATAAAAGCATTGAAAAGAACTGGCCCTAAAACGGAGCCCTGGGAGACCCCACTGGTGACCAGCCACCAGCCTGATGTAGCCCCATTTACCATAACCCTCTGAGCCCTACCCGTCAGACATTGTTCACCCATCGTATGATGTTTTTTATCTGTGCTTGACATTTTTAATGGGATTGTGTATATGGTTTGCTTTTCTTGTTCTCTAAAATGACCTTCTGAGAAATCCTTTATATAATGAACATGAAGTTGAGGAATCACAGACAAGACAGGTGACAAGAACTTCTGAGGTGCTCAAAAGAGTACACACCATAAAAATATCCATTTCTGCTTCCTAGCTTTTATCCTAATCTGTTATAAGTGCATTGTCATCTTTCTCCCGTGACTGCATTCTACAGGGCTGAGTTTTTGGGATGCTAGCTAGCACTCCTGAGCACATTACTTCAGGTTTCTAGGCCAGTCTAATAAGCGTCTTCCACCACTGAGGCACCAGTATGAATATGAACCAGTCCTTTTTGTTAGAATTGTAGGGGTTGGAAGGAACCTCCAGAGATCATCGGGTCCAACTCCCCTGCCAAAGCAGGTTCCTTAGAGCAGGTTGCCCAGGTAGGCATCCAGATGGGCCTTGAATATCTCCAGAGAAGGAAACTCCACAAGCTCCCTGGGCTGCCTGTCCCAGTGCTCCGTCACCCTCACCGTGAAGAAGTTCTTTCACATGTTGGTGCGGAGCTTCCTGGGCTCCATTTTGTGGCCATTGCCCCTTGTCCTGTCCCCACAAACCACTGAAAAGAGGTTGGCCAAATCCCTCTGTCCACCACATCTCAGATATTTATACACATTGAGGAGATCCCCTCTCAGTCTTTTCTCCAGGCTGAACAGCCCCGGGTCTCTCAGCCTTTCCTCACAGGGGAGATGCTCCAGGCCCCATTATCATCTTTGTTGCCCTCCGCTGGACTCTTTCCAGGAGACCCCTGTCTTTTTTGTACTGGGGAGCCCAGAACTGCTGGACACAGTGCTCCAAGTCTAACTTTTCTCAATTGTTTCAGGATCTATCTATGCTATATAAACCATGGAGCTTTCTAGGCAAACACTGGCAAATCGTGAGCCAGGTGCAACTCAATGCCGACGTTTCCATCAGTGTGTTAGGTGTGATAAATTAGTAGGGGTTTGTTCATTGTCCTTGAGAATTTAAAGAATCTACTGAGGAGATAAGGTTTCACAACTCACAGCATTGTAACATGGGGACAAATGGGGAAGGAGGGTTGGGTAAACATCTTGTTAAATCCTTGTTAAAACAAGGATTTTGTAAGACACCACCCACCCACCGCAAGACATCCTATTTTGCCCCCACCTGAACACAAGCACAACGCATGATCACCGGAGGAAGAATAACGACCCCCAACAACAGACTGCGCAGCCTCAGAACAAGTCTCGACAAGTCGACAAGTCGACAGGTCAAGTCTCGACAAGCCAGAACTTGAATGCTCTAAAACAGCGACACTGGAAAGGGGAAGTTGCGTGCTGTGGTGGAGTGGAGACTCCCCAGCTGCCCAGCGCTGTTTTGCTTGTGTCTGCTTACTTGATTAATAAAATAATTTCAATAGACCAGAAAATTGTGTGGTCTAACTTATAACAATTTGGTGCCGTGACTCGGATAAAGGCATCAGACTGAGGCACATTTCAGGGGACGCCCCGCCAAGTTCGGCGGCCTCTGAGAATGCAGGCCTCACTTGGGACCTTTTACCAACGAACCCTAAATTGGATACAAGCAAATAAAACCGGTAAACCTCAGGCAACCTTTGTGCACGAAGACCGAACGAAGACTCAGAGGAGGAGTGAGTAAAAAAACGATAGTCCGGTGTTCCGTTCGGTTGGGGTTGGGTTTCCCAGAGTGTGACAACTGAGACGTCCAATTGCGGACGAAGCGAGAGCGGACCCCCGGTAGTGTGGTTCCCACATCCCGCGAGGGACTGGGCCACGAAAAGGGAGAGTGTGTGTGTGTGGGGGCGGGGGCACTCTGGAAGATGAGCCAGAAAAAGAGTAAGCTTTCTGGTTCCATGGGTGGGGGAAATAGTGGTAAGGATATGTCCTCCATTCCCCCCCGATAGTCCTCTAGGAATAATGATTAAAAATTGGAATGATTCCCCTTTTAGGCGGGGAAGGAATAAAGTAAAAATGATACATTATTGTGTTGAAGTTTGGGATGGTAAACAGATTCGAGGAGACCACCTTTACTGGCCTGTATTTGGGTCTTTTGAAGATTGGGTTTGTGAGGCCTAAATATTTATGTAAACTCAAAGGAACCTTTTAGTCTGGAAGAAAGTGAGTATGCGCACCTCTGGATAAATTCAGATATGAGGACGCATCTACATCTCTAAAAGAAAAAGGAGGGCAGGATAAAAAGAGAAAGTACTTAGAAGTCCTAACACCGCCCCCACTCTATATTCCACCGCCCGCACTAACAGCTCCCGTCCTTAATGGACTCCCCGAATTAGCTAATCCAGGAGAATCGGAATCGGATCATGAAACACAGGGGCCGGTAACCAGAAGCAGGGCAAGAAATCAGAAATCTGCTTTAAGGGAGGGATTATATCCCCTACGAGAAATAGTGATGGGGGGACCCCAGCCAGGAATGGAATATGTGGCCATCCCCATTAACTCTGGGGATGTCTGAGATTTTAAGAAAAGGACAGGAGGAGGGTAAGCGAGCTTTAATGGCAACTGGCATGTTTGCAGCTGCTGAGGAATAATTCTAACTGGAATAATAACTGTACATTGTGTATTGTATATATATAAAAGCCCGGGCATTTTTGTTAAAGTACACTTTTATACATATGTTAATATGTAAATATGTAAATATAAGGACTGCCATTGAGGTGTATGTCTAAGGGAACAAAATTTGCCCAGGCATATTATCGGCTCATCAGGTTTAAATGTCCTCAGTGTAATTGTCAAGAGGCAGTTAATTTACAGTGGTCTGATTTTACTTGTGTATCTATATATTGTGGATTTTGGAGGGATTGGGATTGACTACTAAAGAGCTTCTAGGAAAACAGTGGAATATTGACCACTGTAGATTACAACAGGAAAAGTTCAAAGCAAAGAAATCCCGAGGAAAAGCCCTCTAGGATGTATACTAACACATTGGAGGGATATAGTGGGGTGAGAGGGTACAGAAAGTAAAAGAACTCTTATCATATATTGTAATCAATGGTGGCCACTTTATAAACTAGAGGATGGAGCAGAGTGGCCCCTAAATGGAACTATTAATTATAACACCATATTACAGTCAATGTTGTTTTTGTGGAAAGAAGAAAAATGGGATGAAATATGGTATATTGATTGATATGTTGTTTCAGTATCTTGGAGGGAAAAGGTATGGAATTAAGTTGGACTCTGACTGAGCCTTTGGTGCTGGTATTAGAAAAGTACAGGCTGGAGAAAGATAAAGGAAGTGTTAAAAGGGTTGCTGAAGGTGTTAAAGGTGTGGCATGCAGTATTTAACAGAGCTGTTTGAAACTGAATGAGCAGGGAAAGGTGATGTAGGCATTCTAGAAGTTTTGGCATATTTGCATATTTGCTGTGGTGTTTGTTCAGTTTCCCAAGCATCGGGGAGGGGGGAACAGCCTGCTCCACCAGGGGCCTCTCCAGTGGCCGCAGGGGGGCTTCGGCTCCAGTGCCTGGAGCGCCTCCTCCCCCTCCTTCTGCACTGACTTAAGTGTCTGCGGGAAGGTTTCTCGCTCTCCCAACTGCTGTTGAGCAGCAGGTTTTTGTTTGTTTCTTTGTTTGTTTTCGTGGATGTGCTCTCACAGAGGCACGGACTGTGTTGCTTATGGCTTGGCTCTGGGCAGCAGTGGGCCCCTTTGGGGCCAGATGAAATTGTTCCTTATCTATCACGGGGAGGTTTCTGGGTTTTTCTCACGGGGGCTGCCACTGCAGTTTCCCCCCCCCCCCCCCCCCCCAGAACCTTGCCATCAAACCCAATACACTGGAGCAGCTAAGTGATTACTGACTTGTAAAGTATCAGGGATTAAATTAACTAATGAAACCCTAAATGTGATGGGGGTAGAAGGGACTGGGATAACAGTGCCACTTTTGGGGAATACTAAGCTGAGACCAGGGGATAAAATGATCACTGGACAATTATTGTATGTACCCAAGGCAGGGACTAACTTGATGGGAAGGGATTTGATGATTAAATTGGGCATTCAAATAGTAAATTGTTAGACTGGAATAACAGTGTTATTAATGGAGTGCTCTCTGGCCCTGAGAGCAAACATACATGTATATTCACCTCTGACTGGAAAGACCCTGAAATGGGGGCGAAAGCAACAATATAGGTGGACAATTTTACCTCAGGGGTTTACAGGACCACCTATCTATTTGGGTAAATTCTAAAAAAAGATTTTGGAGCAATTACAACCTCCCAAGGAGGTATTAATGTTACAAATATGTGGATCATTTTAAGGAAAATCGATACTCCCTGATGGGAGAGAAATGCTGAATAAAGTGATAATGAGGCAAATATTAACTGTTTTACATCAGAAGAGTCATTGGGAGGTGCAAGCAATGTGTGATGTTGTTCTAAGAAAGCATGTCTGTGTAGGAATATATAGTTTAGGGAAACACACATGCAGAGGATGTACTATATGTCAAAAGGTAAATAAAAAGGTCTTCTGTAACCCATCTAGAGGGGGACGGGAGCCAGGGCTTTGACCTTTCCTAAGTATACAGGTAGACTTTACTGAGTTACTTGTTTGTCCTAATTGACCACGTGACTGAATGGGTGTAAAGCTTTACTGCAAGGATTAAAGCAGGCCATAGAGATTGAGTGGGATTTTCACAGCCCCTGGCACCCCTCCTCTTCTGGAAAGGTAGAGCGAATGAATGGTGAAATTAAGAAACAACTAACAAAACTTATGCTGGAAACTAAGTCTTCTTGGGTAAAATGTTTACCCCTTGCACTGTTAAACATATGGACACAGCCCAGAACTGATGTAGGAATTTCTCCTTTTGAAATGCTATATGGTATGTCCTATGACTTGGAATTGCCACTTGATCACCCTCAATTCTAATTAAGACTTGGAAAGAGACTTTTTTTAACACCACGATGGGGAAGGCCCCTATGTTGTTTTGCTTACTACAGAAACAGTCGTCCGGACTGCGGAGAAAGGATGGACACATGCCATCCGTGTTAAAGGACCCATCTGTGACAAGAAGTGGGAGATCGCTCCAGGAAACAAAGACCTGAAGCTCACATTGCGACGAACTCGATAGGTACCGTGGGTTAAGGTAGAGTCTCTCCCCTGAAGAACACTACTGCTGCCGAGAAGAACTAAAACCTCGTAGTTGGCTGCAACCCAACTGACTAGTGAGGCAGAGGAGTGAATAAGTGGGGAAAGAAATGGGCCTCAGCCATTCCTATCGGTATTTGGGGGTTCTCGCAGTGATTTCATCCTGCATAGTGACTCAACACCACCCCCACCAACCTTTTAAATGGACTTTAAGTCGATTCGAAGATCAACAGGTTATTGCAACCCAGATAACATCGGGGGGGGGCAAGCTTTACTTCTACACTATGTCAGCTGATCTCGAGGCCCTGATGCTGGGAATATATGGGATTTTATTTCTGCCCAAGTTCTAACCTGGGAAAGGGGTACTGTAAATGCCTGAATGTGTATTATTGTGCATACCGGGGGTGTGAAACCATTGCTACAGACTGAACACTCGGGGCTGGTCAGGATAAATTCTTACAAGTGGGATATGGGCTGCAAGGTTGTAACCGACAATTGGATCCTTGTTACAGGTGGCAAGGGCATGGTATAGGGTATACAGGAACCTTCCACGGAAATAAAGAAATTTGCAAGGTTCTGTATATAAATATAACAAACTCAGACGATACTAGCTGGGTACTAGGGAAAAATGTCAGATTTTACTAACATGGAACAGATAGGGGAGGACTCATACCAATAAAGAAGGAAAAACCCGAGACTTCCAAGGTAGTCGGGCCTAATAAAGAGTTATTAGGGGAAGGTTTGGTTGTCCAGACTGTAAAGATACCTGGGACTGCCCAACCTACTACAGTGTTTTCTAATAAGTCAACAGAGTTATCCTTACCCACACTGCTTCCAAGCATTGTGAAAAAAAAAAAAAAAAAAGAAAGGGGTTGTACCCGAGAGTAGTATGTGGAAAGTTATAAATGCTAGTTTCCAGGTACTAAATCGAACTAATCCTGAGATAACTGAAGGGTGCTGGCTATGTGTAAGTGTTAAGCCCCCATATTATGAAGCTATAGGAGATATGGGGAGGTCTGAATATTCAAACGAGTCAAATCCTTCCAAGTGCAGCTGGGGTCAGGAAATTGGGATAACTTTGACTCAAGTTATGGGAAAAGGTAGATGTATCGGCACAGTTCCAAGAGATAAAAATGATCTGTGCCATGCCACTGAAAAAAAAAAAAAAAAAAGGTACCAAACACACAAATGGTTTATTCCTGCAAATAACACTAAGTGGGTATGTTCATTGTTGAGAGTCACTCCTTGCCTATCTTTAAAATTGTTTAACACATCTCACGATTTTTGTGTACAGGTGGTCATTATACCAAGGATTCTATACCACACTGAAGAGTATATGTATACCCATCACACAGTGGCTGAATACCATCTGGTAAAGATCATACTGGGGTGGTAAGAGATACAATGACTAAATCGTGGGAAGGATTAGAAAAACACAAAAGGGAAAATGAGGCTCATCAGAATTGGTATGAATCCTGGTTTAATTACTCACCTTAGCTTACTACACTGCTAACAACCATAGTGGGGCCCTTGTTGTTACTTATATTAACACTGACTTTTGGACCATGTATATTCAATCGAGTAATCGCAACTGTGAAAAGACAATTGGAAGCTGCTCATCTTATGCTTGTGTATGCTAAGTATGAATCTCTTGAGCAGGAGGAGGACGACGCAGAAACTTTGATGCTCAGCAAGAAAATATTGCAAAAATTCAATGAACAAAATATGTTAGAAAAAGAAAAAGGAGGGATTGTGATAAATTAGTAGGGGCTTGTTCATTGTCCTTGAGAATTTAAAGAATCTACTGAGGAGATAAGGTTTCACAACTCACAGCATTGTAACATGGGGACAAATGGGGAAGGAGGGTTGGGTAAACATCTTGTTAAATCCTTGTTAAAACAAGGATTTTGTAAGACACCACCCACCCACCGCAAGACATCCTATTTTGCCCCCACCTGAACACAAGCACAACGCATGATCACCGGAGGAAGAATAACGACCCCCAACAACAGACTGCGCAGCCTCAGAACAAGTCTCGACAAGTCGACAAGTCGACAGGTCAAGTCTCGACAAGCCAGAACTTGAATGCTCTAAAACAGCGACACTGGAAAGGGGAAGTTGCGTGCTGTGGTGGAGCAGAGACTCCCCAGCTGCCCAGCGCTGTTTTGCTTGTGTCTGCTTACTTGATTAATAAAATAATTTCAATAGACCAGAAAATTGTGTGGTCTAACTTATAACATTAGGGGTGGCAGCTTTTTCCAAGACTGACCTACGCCTGGCACCTAATCTGCGTTTCAGTAGATGTACAGAAGGGAACAAAGAGCTGTGTTGTTAGCACTGTATTTAAAAAGCTACCGTGAAGAAGATGCCTGTGTTGAGCGGACAACAGGAAGCTTTCATTGCATCTCCAGGCAAAGGAGAGGAAAAAAACATATCACTGAGGCAAAAATGTGTTTCTTCTTATCCACTTCAAGACGATGTTGAAAACCTGGTATCCTAAATGCATCTTTACCTATGGAACCACAGTCAGCTCATTGCATTGCAACTGGAAAATTTCATACTTAATAGGGAATGACAGGCAACGAGGAAGCAGGAGCGTTCCTGGCATCAAAACTTTTGCTCTTCGAAGTTTTGGGCAAACTTCTCCCCGTTATTAGTCGGGAGAGAAGAAGACCTTCACAGTTAAATATATATAAAGGCGTAAATCTCGGTTGGACATGAACAGCTGTCACAGCTAAGGGTTCCCAGAAGCCCCATTCTGTTTTTTCTGACTTGGGGAAAAGATCAACTTTTAGCGTCTGAGGTAAAAACATTGCTAAAAGCAGCGGTATGTGGAAGCACAGCGTATTGAAGAGAAGTACGTAGTGGGAGTTAAAGCAAAACGTAGACTAAGATATCTGGACACGTACTGAAGGAAGAGCTCCTCTTTATTCAACTTGGAGGTGGAAAAAAAGGGGGTTGGGGGTGGGTTTTTTGTTTGTTCGCTGTTTGTTTGTTTTTTCTCCAAAGGTTTTGGGGGTGTCCCAGCCAGCCCCGGAGGGCATTCCTCCCTCAGCACCGGGCACCTGAGGGGAACTCGGGGCTGGAGAAGAAGCCGAGGTCGGGGAGCCGGGCGCCCTCAGCGCCTTTATGCCCTGAGCCGAGGCGAGCCGAGCCGGGCCGGGCCGGCCGCCGCCTGCCGGGCGGAGCGGCTCCGCCCCGCTCCCTGCCGGGGGAGGCTGAGGCACCACGGCCCGCCGCTGCCCGGCCCTGCCCGGCTCTCAAACCCTCCCGGGGACGGGGGAGGAGGCTGCGAGGCGCCGGGAGGATGCGAGTGGGCGCCGCGGGCTGCGAGGCGAGGGCCCGGGCGGCCGGCGGAGCTGGGACTCGGCGACGGCTCAGCGCCCGCCCCGCCGGCAGCGGACGACTCCCGGAGACGCAAAACGGCGGCGGCGGAGGAGGAGGCAGGCGGCGGGGCTGAGAGGAGAGGGGGGCGAGGCGGCTGCGGGAGGCGACCCCAAGCGGCCACGGGAGACCCCCGGGGAGAAGGCGAGGCGCTCCCCCGGCCGGCCCTGAGGAGAGGGGCGGCTGCGAGCACCCCTTCCCCGGCTCTGTGAGGGGGGAACGGGGCGCGGTTGGGCTGTGACAGAGCCGGGGGTATGGGGGGCACACGGGCAGGGCGAGCAACTTCGCTTTCCGTGCCTTGAAACGGGACGGAGCCAGCCGAGACCGGGCTCCCCCCCCCCTCTATATATACACACACGCGCTCGGTGTGGCGGTGGGAGGGGAGCGGGGCCATGTCCCCAGCCCTGCCGGGGGTTTTTGCGGTGCCGGGGGCCGCCCTGACGCCCGGCTGTCCCCCAGGTGCTGCGCGGCGCTGGAGATCGGCAGCCGGCGGGGCGAGGCGCCTAATGGAGGCGGCGGCGGGGCGCTGAGGGAGCGGAGAGGCTGCGGCTGCGGCTGTCAGCGCTGCCCGGTAGGTGCTGGGACTCCCCGTCAGGCTTGACGGAGGAGTTTGGCTTCGTTGAAGGGTGAGTCAAGGCTGAGGTGGCGGTCCCAGCCGGGACAGGCGCCCCAGAGAGTGCCTTGGGGCTGTCAAAGTGCACGGCGATCCGTGCAAAGGGGGCTTTGTTGTGGAAGGCCTGAGGTGAACACGAGCAGCCCGCTGGAGGGGGAAAGGAGAGGGGAGTTTGGAAAGCTGCGCTGCTGGTGTTAAGCAGCAGCCTGTGCTGTGTTGGTGTTTGCTCAGAGGGGTTTCACGCACGAGGAGCTGGTGGGTGCTCTGAGGAACCTGGTCCAGCTGTGGAGAACAACCTGTATGAGGCAAACCCCAGGACCCAAATGCCATAGGCTGTAAGTCCAAACCTCCCCGAACAAGCAGACATTATGTAGAAAACCCATTTGTTACCATCTTGAAACATTGCCAGCAAGGCAGCCTCTTCCAGTTACGCTGTTAATTGGGTTCCCTGGAGCTCGTTAGAAGGAGGTGCCATTTTTTCTAAACGAGGTGACTGCTAACTTCAGGCTGGCAGTCCTACTAGCTTTCCTCAGCCAAAAAGCCCTCTGCATTTCCGTAAAGCACCTGTGCACTGTGCTTGTTTAACAAAGACAAGTTTGAGACATAACACTTGGAGGTAGGGCACGCATTCTCTTTGTGAGGCTTTCCTACTCCTTGAATGCTTCTTGTGGCTCTCCTGGGCTCTCTCTTCTCTTGCCAAGCCCTCGATGACCTGTGCCTGCTTCAGCTGCATCCAGCGCTCCGTTTGCTAGCCGTAATTGTCGTCATTTATCTCTGCTGGTTATTACTGGGAAAACCGATGTTTATCGCTGCGTGTCCACGCGTCCCTGGAGCCTGTTAGAGCTGGCTTTTGAACGGTTCTGCCTTTTGTAAATTTCTCTACGCTGAAGAATTTCTGTCAAGTGATGGACTTTGTGCTGTTGTTAGGATTCCTTTTGTTCCTAATGTACCAAAAAGGCTGTTTCCTTGGGTCTTTTGCTTCCCTTAGCAGTTTGTGGTGTTTCACTTAGGCTTATTACTATCCTTGCGCTGTTTTTTCCCCAGTCACTTACAAAGCCTGAGGGACAGGATTAATTTTTTTTTAATCTAGTTACTATTAATATAAATGATCTTTTTGTTTGGATGTGACTTCTGAATTCATAACAGTCTTACTTCAAAGATCTACGACTGGTTTTGAAGTCTGATGCTTTCTTCAAGTTTGAGTTGAGAATTTCTTCCGTCTTTATGGAACTAACTTCTAAAGCAGCAAGTCAGTGTAAACTGTTTTTCTAGTTCTGTTTGCACGTAATAAATATAACCGAGGCATACTCGCTTGTGGCTGAGCTCTGGCCAATCTCTATTTCTATGGTCAGTTTCGCTTTGTGTCTCAAGGCTGAAGTCTAGCTGAGAATTCCCCTGTGCCAGATGCAGTATTTTTGTATATTATGAAATTAGCCTCTCTAATTCTGAGAAATCCTGAGCCTGTTGCAAAATTGACAGAACGAGCTCTTTGGGGTCTGTTTAATAGAAGTCCTACGTGATAAGTTTTGGGGTGATGAGGGGAGGGGACATTCTGACCACATTTGGCGCAGTGCAGGAGGGCCTGGACGCGCTGTTCCCTTCTGTGAACTCACGGTCGGTATTCCCTCTCTGTCCTGTGCCAGAGACGTGAGGTCACTGATCCATAAATGCCCGAGATGGTTTGCCTCAGAGTTGCCGGTGACTTGTAAACAAGTGATGCAATTTTCAGGATAGCACTGTTTCCCCTCCTCCCTTTGTTTCCTCGCTATTTCCCAGTCAGGTACCAGTATCAGTGTTCAAGTCCGGCTGTCGGTTGTATCACCTTTGCCGAGTGTGTGCTCACAGGAATCCAGTTTTGTGGTGTTATTAATTAACTTTCTGACACTGTCACATCAGGCACTAAAGGTGCTTCCTCCTGCAGTCTACACAAGGGATGTGATGACTCAAGTTTTCAACAAATTTATTGTCATTGGTAGTATTAATTCTGATGTTCATCTTTTATTGCAGTCCATCATGTTAGTTTGGTTTGGTTTCAGTTTGGTTTGTGGTTTCGTTGTTGGTTTTTGGGGTAGCTCAGGGCCTCCTGAAATACTCCAACCACTCTGCTGCATAAATAGTTGTTTCTTTTTCTGTGGAGATGGGAGCCACCAAAAATGCCTCCTTTCCTTATCCTGTAGCAGCCAGATGGCATTTCGTAACACTGTGCCGTGCCTCCCTTTGGCTGATGGTTCATTTCCAGTTCTCTTGCCTTTCTGAGAGCTGGAAGGAACCACACCAGGACCACTCACCTCTTTTCGTGTACCCTTCAGAGTGCAGTGAGCTGCAAGGTGTTGCATAAAGCAGCATCTCTGCTTCCAGGGGATCCTTTCTACCCAGCTCTGGAAGTCAGCCCAAAGGGAGCACACGGCTGCTGACATGGGAGAACGTGAAGGGAAAAACAGGCAAGAACTCTGACCACGTTGCTACTAGCTCTTAGAAGACCTTGGAGATGGATCATGGAGAGCTTAACGATGCAAACATGCTTTGAAAGTTTGACTTCTGCTTGCACCTAACAGGTCCAGAAGAGCTCACTTCCAAAAAAACCAACAGGCTTCCAGTTGTGTTTGAAGCCGTTCCAGAAAGCCACTTGGTGTTGCAGGTTCTTGTTGGGTGCCTTGGCCTTCTTGACCCACAGCTTGAAGCCGCTGCTGGAGCCAGCCTTGGAGCCAGCAGGGAGCTCCTGAACTTTGTCATGGTTATGGCAAAGGCTGCAGGTGTTCAGCGCCCTGAATCTGGAGAGCATCTCTCAAGCCACATATAGTTTGTGAGACCAGAAAGAGCTGCCGGCTTATAATGAGTGCTGTGACTTAGGCGCACGGTTTGTAGAGGTTTTAAGGCGTAGTGCATGAGTGCCAGGCTCCTGTTTGGTCACTGGGACAAAACGAGATCTGGGAATGTTGGATGTCCTAAAAAGAGTACAGGGGAGACAACCGGGGAGGAGATGTGGCTCTTGTTGGCCTTGTTTAGCCCCCAGCCCCTCTACACCCCACAAACCTTAGTTACAGCTGTGGGCTTCTGCAGAACGTCACAATGCCTAGTAAATCTTTGGGATATACTTAAAAGCAGGAAAATACTGTGTTGGTTTCTTTTTTTTTTGTATACATAGGGCAGCTGCCAGCAGCAGCACCTGCTGGAGTCGAGGGTGCTGAGCAAGGCAGGGTCGTGTCCCGAGCAGCAGTCACAAGGGGAGCTGAGCGGAGCCCGCCTGAAAACTCGGGGGGTTTCTGCTTCTTAGCAAGCCGAAACACAGCTCCCCGTCCCCAGTACTCCTCGCTGTGAGGATGAGGACTGAGGAAGGCTCACCCTGCCTGCAGCTTCTTCAGTTCTTCATGCGGGGAACTCTTGGAGGAGCTGGTGCCTCTGGAAAGAAAGCACCTGTTGGTACTGTGGGCATCCGAGCGTGATGCTAACCCACGCAATGCTGCCCCTTGCATCTGACAAATGTTTTACAACTTTGACTTCTTTGCAGGTTTTACTTAAATTTGGTGGAGGAGGCTGTGGCTGAGCAGAGAACTAATTTGTTATTTCACTAACTGGAATAATTTACAATGGAAAGAAGCTTTTTTTAGTTAAAAGTTGTGTTTCTGATTACAGCTTCCGGTATTTTACCTCGCAGTCCACAAACACTCTTTTTAAACTTGATTCCTGACAAGTCACTTTTCTCAATTCTCGCGTTCTTCGACTCCACCAGGGGAAAAGGAAGGCCCTGCTAATATTGCTTGGCTGTTTCCTTCCGGAGGAAGGAGGGGAGAGTTGAGAAAAAGAGGAACGAAGTAAAATGAATTTACTCTTTGCACACGTGCTGAAAGAATAGGCAGGTGTTCTTGGGAATATCTCATTTAAATCTCTGTGTATGTGTTTCGAGAGGATGCGTCCTCACTTAGAGGAGCCAACATCCCATTGCTGGACCTAATCCTGATGGGGCTGGCATCTGAGGGTTATGCGGGCTGCTCCCGGCAGGGCTCTTCCCACGCGGGGAGGCCGAGGGAGTTGGTCGAGCACTGCTCCGCTGCCTGGAAAGATTCAGTCATTTCCACCCAAAGCGAGGAAATAAAAAGCTCGGTCAGCCATTTCATCTGGAGATACCCCGCCCTCCTCCAACAAATACAAAAAAGGGAAAATGTAGGCTTGGGCCCTCACATATCCCAGCAGTTTGCACCCATTCGGGCGATGCGATTGGGGTCGGGGCAGGCAAAATAGAAGTTACCTTTATTTTTTTTTTTTAATTTCGGCAGAGGAAGTTATAAGGTTGATGTTGCCCCTTTGATATTTGATTTAACCCACTGACTGCCCGGGAAGGAAGGAGTCTGTTTAGTTTACCTTTGTCCTAGATTCAGTTTTAATATCTCATGTTTAAATGGGGGGGGATCTTTATTCTTAATGATTCATGCCGCCTCAAAGCACAGTGGCTTCTACTTGTGTGCTGCCTTTCCCACTGGGGGATGCAAAAACAAGAACAATCATTTCAGACTCCTCCTTCAGTTTCCAAGAGAACCTTAGCTGCTCAGGGATAGCTCTGAATTTTAAAAGCATTTTTTTCTTCCAAATTATGTATTGATTGCACATAAAATAGCAGCACCGTAATATGCAATTTCAAACAAATGCACGGGGGTGCTTGGTTGCTTTTAATGCTCCTCCTTTATTTTTATTTTATTTTTTTTCCTCCAGCAGAAAACAAAAAGTGGATTCTGTTCCCATAAGCCGCTCTTGCAAAATCCGCACAAACATTTATTAGTCTAGACACAAAATATTCTCAGCCGGCCTCAGCCTGACGATGGCAAAAAGAAATAAAAATAATAATAATAAAAAAAAAAAAAAAGAAAAGGCAAGCTAATAATTGTACTTGGCTGTGAAAAGGGAAGGGGGGAATCATGCCCCAGGCTAGTGAAGCTGTAACATTTTGCTGGGGCTGCCTGCAACAACAGATGCATCTCGTTCCCCTGGGCTTCCAGTCCTGCCTATTCTCTTCTGCTGAACTTGGCCGCTCGCAAACATTCCCTGTGAGCACCACACCCCGGGCTTCTCCTGGACGCTTTTGATTTGATTGAATGATGGCACCAGGCATGCTCCTCTTCACCAGGCCTGCTCTTGTGCCCCAGAAATCACGTAGCGAATTCATTGATTGGAAAACGTGCAAAATAGGTGGGATCTGGGGTGACTGGTAGAAATCAAAAGGGTTTGAAATAGGCGATGTGACCGCAGCTTAAACCTGCAGGAAGGGAGCATCGACCCGAATGGTTTATCTGAATCTTCAGCTGCAACTTCTGTAAATACCAGCTCCTTCTCCTCATTTGCTACTATGGCAGTTTGCAGACTTTTGCTGAGTTAAAAGGACAAATCATAGTTGTGCGCGTTTGTTTGATCAGGCCTTTACCTGAGTGCTCACGTTCTCAGACTGCTGGGGTTTTACATTTTTGTCATTTTCTTAGAAAATGGTGAATGATGCATATCCCGGCTTCCAGATGATTAGTTCCTGTTGCTCCCAATTTGTGTCAGGCTGCGTTTGGTTGGAAATGAAAATGTAATTGCAAATTCCCCTAAACAGCACAACATGTCTGTGGTATTAATTAAAGCACTGTAAATACGTAGAATATCTGAGAATGCATTCCTTCAAGCATGGCCGTGTTTTTTTAAACCTACAGAGGAGGCAAAATACGGTATTTAGGCTTAGTAGATGAAATGTATTGCTTCTGTGGTGGCAGATTCGTTTCTTGTGACTTTAAACCTGGTGGATCTCGTGCTCGAGCCTTCAAAGGAGATGTTACATAGACAATAAAACGTCCTGCTTTTCAGGGAGGGCTCTCCTTAGGTCACTCAGAAAACGCCTTCAGTCTTCACTCACTGCAGCATTCACAAAGTGAATGCCTTCCTGTAAGGTTAGTCACCGATGGCCACTCATTCCATGCTTTCACTAAGAAAAACCTTCGCAGCTTTGAATCTGAATTTCCTGCCCCGCGTTTAGGTGAGCCCGGAGCGGCATCAGGCATTGCTGGGCTCCTCGTCCGGCGGCGCTGGTGAAGTGAAAGATGGCAAAAGTGAAGTTTGACAGTGAGCTCGGGGGCTTGTGCTGGCCCGGTGGCTCTCTAAGCCCCCGTGTCTGAGCAGCGGGAGCATCCGAGCAGCACAGGACGGAACTCAGCAAGAGGCTGGGGTCAGGGCACTGCTGCAAATAGAAATGCTTTGCTGGCTGCAGAGGTTAACCAGGTACGCAGCGCTGTTTTACTACATGGTGGAGACCTACGGAGAGTGTTTCTGCCCTCCTTTTTAGCTGAAACATCCCCAGATTCTAAGGGGAAAAGGAATAGAAGGGACTTGCGGAGTAATGTTCTAGTGAAACCCAGCCTTCCTAAAGAAGCCTGCCTGAATAATTCCTGTGAATAACAGACTGTGTTCAGCTATTTCCTAACATAGAAACGGTGCTGACTGCTTCTTCAGAGTAACATAAGTTAGTGATGCTACTGAAATAGTTGTGGTTCAGACGTAGATCTAATTTCTCCTAAGCACGCTGAATTCACAGCTGTTGATCCTCCAGAGGAGGCTTTGCAATTGAACACCTGGAGAATAGGTAAATTTCCCGCTGCTGTTCTCCTCTCCTCTTGTTTTGTTTTGTTTTTCTTAGTAGCATAGGCTTAAGACTCTGAAGAAAGAGGCTGCTTTTTTTCATTTCCAACACTGGCTGTTCCTCCTGAGCCCTGCCTTCTATTTTTGCAGTCACAGGATATGTGAATGTAAATTTGTGGGAGAGAGGTAGAAAACTCTGTTTCAACTGGTGTTTTTTTTCGGCTATGTGGGGAGACCAAATCAAGTGGTTTTGAACCTTCTGGCTCTTATTCAGAGCCGCAGCATGTGGAGGGAGACAGATGCGTTTGCTTTTTTAGTGCAATGGCTTCAGAAGCACGAGGGGAAAAAACACTTTCTCTGGGAGCTGGAGAAGGTGTCCTAATCGCAGGAGAGGTTTCTAAATGGCATATCTTTGCGAGTGTTCCTGTAGTCCGGAGGTTTTTGTTTGTTTGTTTGCCTTTGGAAGGTTTTACTGTTAATCTTCACGTCCTTCAGCAGAAGTGAGAAATGTGATTTTATTTTGTGCAGTGTCGCGGACCCTCCGAAATCTGCTGGGAAGGATGAATACCTCGCACAGTACCAATGTGATGACGGTGGAGACAAGGAGAAACCAAGAAGATCAAAAGAACGTGACCTCATTTCAAAAGAAAACGTTTTGTACGGCAAAGAGCGTGGTGAGAAATTGCGGCAAACTTCCTCTCTCAAGTGTGACACTGAATGTAGCTCTAAAAAGCTTTCCCCCTCAGCTATTGCAGAGAGATGCCAAGGTAGAAAGGCCAAGACTAAAAACACTGAGAAAGAGCATTACCAAAGCAAGAGGGAACATGCTCCTAGTGAAGAGAAGGAGAGTCAAAAAGCAGGTCCTTCCAGCAAGAGGAGGTGTTCTCAGAGCGTGGAAGTTGTTGAGCAAAAGCGTCACAAGCAGGAGCACTGGGAGGGAAGCAGGTGCAGATCTTTCCCTGGTGAAAGAAACAGCCCTGAGAATGGCAGAAGAGCAGTCAAATATTCAAAGTCCAGATCTGGCAGCGGAGGAAGATCAGAACAAGGTAGCAATAGATATTACCGATCCAAAGGGGAAAGAAGTTGGAGCAGAGAAAGATACTATCGAGATGAAGCACGGAGATGGGAAAGATGTAGCTATTCCAATGATTACTATTCACCTCATGCGACAGGAGTCAGTAGAGAGAGAAAGTTCTCTCACGGCGATGCAGCCTTTGACAAATGGACTGCAACTTACTACGGCAGGTCACATAAGCATTATCATTACAAAAGTGGATGGCCTCACGGTTCCCTCTTGAGAGATGAAGATGTACGTCGCTTTAGCACACCCCGAGCAGACTTGCATCGTTGCTCGGTATCTCAGCAACATTCTGGAAGACATTCTCGTGAAAGACATGCGCTTCCACCTGTGTCAGCTCATTTGGAGAACTGTCGCCAGAAAAATGAAACAGAAGGAAACAGAAAAAGAAAATCTACCCGTGCAGAAGGTAGTGAAAGTGAAATAGAAAGGAAAGACAGAAAGATAGAAAAGGAGCTTTTAGGTGGTGAAAAAAATGCAAAAATATCACAAGTTCTAGAAGAAAAAGAAGTCTAAGGATAAACATGGAGAGAAGGATTCCAAGTAAGCAAGGATTCCAGCATACTCCGCATTTTTTATCCTAATTCTTTTCTGGGTGCTTCTCATGTATTCCTTTTTTTTTTCTCCTTTTTTTTTCTTCTCTATTTTCTTCTTCTTTTTTTTTTTTTTTTTTTTTTTTTGGTTCTGGTAGTTTCTAAGTTACTTAGATAGCATCAGCTGGCTGGGGATCATGTTGTTAGGTTGATCGGTGAAGATAGGAAAGCTATTGCTGAATTGTGTCAGAGCACTAGCTTTGGACCACATAGTTGGAAACACATCCGTACACCATTCTGGATTAGGTTAAAAGTTTTTTTCTGCTTGCACGTATTCCAGAGCTAGCCATTGTTAATGATCTGTGTACAAACCAGGACCTATGGTCCTTCAATCTGAGGGCTTAAGTTTGCTACATCTAAAGTAAGTTGCGTGTGCACAAAGCACCACAAAATAGCTGACATGCTGCAAATCATCACCTGTGGTAAAATAAATAAAGTTTCATATAGGCAACAAGTGCCACATCTTTTTTTCTCTTTTAAACTTGCATGTTTCTTTCAGACTTCACGATTTGTGTTTCTGTGCGCTCCACTTTGACAATGCCAATCGCAAGCGTAAAAAAAGAAGAAAAAGGAGAAGAAAAAGAAGAAAAAAGAGAAACACCAGGAAAGTGAAGGGCTCCTTGGAACACTTAGATCCTCGTTTCCAGAAGATAACGCGGGAGAAGAAGGAAGAATCCCATCCTCCAGATGGCTCTTCATGTGAGCAATGCACAAGTGAGAGCAGTAAACAACCTTACAAGGAAGGGAAGCCTTCCAGTGCAGGCGAAAGCAAGAAATACAGCTCCGTCTCATCCAACGAGTGTATTAAAGGTAAGCGGCCGCAGTGTGTCTGAGGAATTCCTTTTCTATTAATGTAGAGATTATTTCAAACAGTCTTGAAGTGCTTGATGACTTAAGAGTCTGCTGAATATTAAAAAAAGAAAGTTGATGGACTTTTTCTTTCCGTTTTTAAATGACCACTAGGAAAGAAGGCCTGAAATAAAGAGGTGAAAGGCAAATAGTTCTCATTTGGTGTGATGATTAAGTGGCAAACAAGAGGAAGAGTTGCAGGATCCCTTCTTAAATTCAGTCCAGCCAAGTAGGAAAAGTAAACGTGGACAGCTGTATCTTGGCAAAGAAGATAGTAGGGAGCAAGGAGGTTTAGCAGTCAAGATGGAAGGTGATGCCATGAGGCTTACAGGCTAGTAATGTTCTAGTGAAACCCAGCCTTCCTAAAGAAGCCTGCCTGAATAATTCCTGTGAATAACAGACTGTGTTCAGCTATTTCCTAACATAGAAACGGTGCTGACTGCTTCTTCAGAGTAACATAAGTTAGTGATGCTACTGAAATAGTTGTGGTTCAGACGTAGATCTAATTTCTCCTAAGCACGCTGAATTCACAGCTGTTGATCCTCCAGAGGAGGCTTTGCAATTGAACACCTGGAGAATAGGTAAATTTCCCGCTGCTGTTCTCCTCTCCTCTTGTTTTGTTTTGTTTTTCTTAGTAGCATAGGCTTAAGACTCTGAAGAAAGAGGCTGCTTTTTTTCATTTCCAACACTGGCTGTTCCTCCTGAGCCCTGCCTTCTATTTTTGCAGTCACAGGATATGTGAATGTAAATTTGTGGGAGAGAGGTAGAAAACTCTGTTTCAACTGGTGTTTTTTTTCGGCTATGTGGGGAGACCAAATCAAGTGGTTTTGAACCTTCTGTCTCTTATTCAGAGCCGCAGCATGTGGAGGGAGACAGATGCGTTTGCTTTTTTAGTGCAATGGCTTCAGAAGCACGAGGGGAAAAAACACTTTCTCTGGGAGCTGGAGAAGGTGTCCTAATCGCAGGAGAGGTTTCTAAATGGCATATCTTTGCGAGTGTTCCTGTAGTCCGGAGGTTTTTGTTTGTTTGTTTGCCTTTGGAAGGTTTTACTGTTAATCTTCACGTCCTTCAGCAGAAGTGAGAAATGTGATTTTATTTTGTGCAGTGTCGCGGACCCTCCGAAATCTGCTGGGAAGGATGAATACCTCGCACAGTACCAATGTGATGACGGTGGAGACAAGGAGAAACCAAGAAGATCAAAAGAACGTGACCTCATTTCAAAAGAAAACGTTTTGTACGGCAAAGAGCGTGGTGAGAAATTGCGGCAAACTTCCTCTCTCAAGTGTGACACTGAATGTAGCTCTAAAAAGCTTTCCCCCTCAGCTATTGCAGAGAGATGCCAAGGTAGAAAGGCCAAGACTAAAAACACTGAGAAAGAGCATTACCAAAGCAAGAGGGAACATGCTCCTAGTGAAGAGAAGGAGAGTCAAAAAGCAGGTCCTTCCAGCAAGAGGAGGTGTTCTCAGAGCGTGGAAGTTGTTGAGCAAAAGCGTCACAAGCAGGAGGACTGGGAGGGAAGCAGGTGCAGATCTTTCCCTGGTGAAAGAAACAGCCCTGAGAATGGCAGAAGAGCAGTCAAATATTCAAAGTCCAGATCTGGCAGCGGAGGAAGATCAGAACAAGGTAGCAATAGATATTACCGATCCAAAGGGGAAAGAAGTTGGAGCAGAGAAAGATACTATCGAGATGAAGCACGGAGATGGGAAAGATGTAGCTATTCCAATGATTACTATTCACCTCATGCGACAGGAGTCAGTAGAGAGAGAAAGTTCTCTCACGGCGATGCAGCCTTTGACAAATGGACTGCAACTTACTACGGCAGGTCACATAAGCATTATCATTACAAAAGTGGATGGCCTCACGGTTCCCTCTTGAGAGATGAAGATGTACGTCGCTTTAGCACACCCCGAGCAGACTTGCATCGTTGCTCGGTATCTCAGCAACATTCTGGAAGACATTCTCGTGAAAGACATGCGCTTCCACCTGTGTCAGCTCATTTGGAGAACTGTCGCCAGAAAAATGAAACAGAAGGAAACAGAAAAAGAAAATCTACCCGTGCAGAAGGTAGTGAAAGTGAAATAGAAAGGAAAGACAGAAAGATAGAAAAGGAGCTTTTAGGTGGTGAAAAAAATGCAAAAATATCACAAGTTCTAGAAGAAAAAGAAGTCTAAGGATAAACATGGAGAGAAGGATTCCAAGTAAGCAAGGATTCCAGCATACTCCGCATTTTTTATCCTAATTCTTTTCTGGGTGCTTCTCATGTATTCCTTTTTTTTTTCTCCTTTTTTTTTCTTCTCTATTTTCTTCTTCTTTTTTTTTTTTTTTTTTTTTTTTGGTTCTGGTAGTTTCTAAGTTACTTAGATAGCATCAGCTGGCTGGGGATCATGTTGTTAGGTTGATCGGTGAAGATAGGAAAGCTATTGCTGAATTGTGTCAGAGCACTGGCTTTGGACCACATAGTTGGAAACACATCCGTACACCATTCTGGATTAGGTTAAAAGTTTTTTTCTGCTTGCACGTATTCCAGAGCTAGCCATTGTTAATGATCTGTGTACAAACCAGGACCTATGGTCCTTCAATCTGAGGGCTTAAGTTTGCTACATCTAAAGTAAGTTGCGTGTGCACAAAGCACCACAAAATAGCTGACATGCTGCAAATCATCACCTGTGGTAAAATAAATAAAGTTTCATATAGGCAACAAGTGCCACATCTTTTTTTCTCTTTTAAACTTGCATGTTTCTTTCAGACTTCACGATTTGTGTTTCTGTGCGCTCCACTTTGACAATGCCAATCGCAAGCGTAAAAAAAGAAGAAAAAGGAGAAGAAAAAGAAGAAAAAAGAGAAACACCAGGAAAGTGAAGGGCTCCTTGGAACACTTAGATCCTCGTTTCCAGAAGATAACGCGGGAGAAGAAGGAAGAATCCCATCCTCCAGATGGCTCTTCATGTGAGCAATGCACAAGTGAGAGCAGTAAACAACCTTACAAGGAAGGGAAGCCTTCCAGTGCAGGTGAAAGCAAGAAATACAGCTCCGTCTCATCCAACGAGTGTATTAAAGGTAAGCGGCCGCAGTGTGTCTGAGGAATTCCTTTTCTATTAATGTAGAGATTATTTCAAACAGTCTTGAAGTGCTTGATGACTTAAGAGTCTGCTGAATATTAAAAAAAAAAAGTTGATGGACTTTTTCTTTCCGTTTTTAAATGACCACTAGGAAAGAAGGCCTGAAATAAAGAGGTGAAAGGCAAATAGTTCTCATTTGGTGTGATGATTAAGTGGCAAACAAGAGGAAGAGTTGCAGGATCCCTTCTTAAATTCAGTCCAGCCAAGTAGGAAAAGTAAACGTGGACAGCTGTATCTTGGCAAAGAAGATAGTAGGGAGCAAGGAGGTTTAGCAGTCAAGATGGAAGGTGATGCCATGAGGCTTACAGGCTAGTAATGTTCTAGTGAAACCCAGCCTTCCTAAAGAAGCCTGCCTGAATAATTCCTGTGAATAACAGACTGTGTTCAGCTATTTCCTAACATAGAAACGGTGCTGACTGCTTCTTCAGAGTAACATAAGTTAGTGATGCTACTGAAATAGTTGTGGTTCAGACGTAGATCTAATTTCTCCTAAGCACGCTGAATTCACAGCTGTTGATCCTCCAGAGGAGGCTTTGCAATTGAACACCTGGAGAATAGGTAAATTTCCCGCTGCTGTTCTCCTCTCCTCTTGTTTTGTTTTGTTTTTCTTAGTAGCATAGGCTTAAGACTCTGAAGAAAGAGGCTGCTTTTTTTCATTTCCAACACTGGCTGTTCCTCCTGAGCCCTGCCTTCTATTTTTGCAGTCACAGGATATGTGAATGTAAATTTGTGGGAGAGAGGTAGAAAACTCTGTTTCAACTGGTGTTTTTTTTCGGCTATGTGGGGAGACCAAATCAAGTGGTTTTGAACCTTCTGGCTCTTATTCAGAGCCGCAGCATGTGGAGGGAGACAGATGCGTTTGCTTTTTTAGTGCAATGGCTTCAGAAGCACGAGGGGAAAAAACACTTTCTCTGGGAGCTGGAGAAGGTGTCCTAATCGCAGGAGAGGTTTCTAAATGGCATATCTTTGCGAGTGTTCCTGTAGTCCGGAGGTTTTTGTTTGTTTGTTTGCCTTTGGAAGGTTTTACTGTTAATCTTCACGTCCTTCAGCAGAAGTGAGAAATGTGATTTTATTTTGTGCAGTGTCGCGGACCCTCCGAAATCTGCTGGGAAGGATGAATACCTCGCACAGTACCAATGTGATGACGGTGGAGACAAGGAGAAACCAAGAAGATCAAAAGAACGTGACCTCATTTCAAAAGAAAACGTTTTGTACGGCAAAGAGCGTGGTGAGAAATTGCGGCAAACTTCCTCTCTCAAGTGTGACACTGAATGTAGCTCTAAAAAGCTTTCCCCCTCAGCTATTGCAGAGAGATGCCAAGGTAGAAAGGCCAAGACTAAAAACACTGAGAAAGAGCATTACCAAAGCAAGAGGGAACATGCTCCTAGTGAAGAGAAGGAGAGTCAAAAAGCAGGTCCTTCCAGCAAGAGGAGGTGTTCTCAGAGCGTGGAAGTTGTTGAGCAAAAGCGTCACAAGCAGGAGGACTGGGAGGGAAGCAGGTGCAGATCTTTCCCTGGTGAAAGAAACAGCCCTGAGAATGGCAGAAGAGCAGTCAAATATTCAAAGTCCAGATCTGGCAGCGGAGGAAGATCAGAACAAGGTAGCAATAGATATTACCGATCCAAAGGGGAAAGAAGTTGGAGCAGAGAAAGATACTATCGAGATGAAGCACGGAGATGGGAAAGATGTAGCTATTCCAATGATTACTATTCACCTCATGCGACAGGAGTCAGTAGAGAGAGAAAGTTCTCTCACGGCGATGCAGCCTTTGACAAATGGACTGCAACTTACTACGGCAGGTCACATAAGCATTATCATTACAAAAGTGGATGGCCTCACGGTTCCCTCTTGAGAGATGAAGATGTACGTCGCTTTAGCACACCCCGAGCAGACTTGCATCGTTGCTCGGTATCTCAGCAACATTCTGGAAGACATTCTCGTGAAAGACATGCGCTTCCACCTGTGTCAGCTCATTTGGAGAACTGTCGCCAGAAAAATGAAACAGAAGGAAACAGAAAAAGAAAATCTACCCGTGCAGAAGGTAGTGAAAGTGAAATAGAAAGGAAAGACAGAAAGATAGAAAAGGAGCTTTTAGGTGGTGAAAAAAATGCAAAAATATCACAAGTTCTAGAAGAAAAAGAAGTCTAAGGATAAACATGGAGAGAAGGATTCCAAGTAAGCAAGGATTCCAGCATACTCCGCATTTTTTATCCTAATTCTTTTCTGGGTGCTTCTCATGTATTCCTTTTTTTTTTCTCCTTTTTTTTTCTTCTCTATTTTCTTCTTCTTTTTTTTTTTTTTTTTTTTTTTTTTTTGGTTCTGGTAGTTTCTAAGTTACTTAGATAGCATCAGCTGGCTGGGGATCATGTTGTTAGGTTGATCGGTGAAGATAGGAAAGCTATTGCTGAATTGTGTCAGAGCACTGGCTTTGGACCACATAGTTGGAAACACATCCGTACACCATTCTGGATTAGGTTAAAAGTTTTTTTCTGCTTGCACGTATTCCAGAGCTAGCCATTGTTAATGATCTGTGTACAAACCAGGACCTATGGTCCTTCAATCTGAGGGCTTAAGTTTGCTACATCTAAAGTAAGTTGCGTGTGCACAAAGCACCACAAAATAGCTGACATGCTGCAAATCATCACCTGTGGTAAAATAAATAAAGTTTCATATAGGCAACAAGTGCCACATCTTTTTTTCTCTTTTAAACTTGCATGTTTCTTTCAGACTTCACGATTTGTGTTTCTGTGCGCTCCACTTTGACAATGCCAATCGCAAGCGTAAAAAAAGAAGAAAAAGGAGAAGAAAAAGAAGAAAAAAGAGAAACACCAGGAAAGTGAAGGGCTCCTTGGAACACTTAGATCCTCGTTTCCAGAAGATAACGCGGGAGAAGAAGGAAGAATCCCATCCTCCAGATGGCTCTTCATGTGAGCAATGCACAAGTGAGAGCAGTAAACAACCTTACAAGGAAGGGAAGCCTTCCAGTGCAGGCGAAAGCAAGAAATACAGCTCCGTCTCATCCAACGAGTGTATTAAAGGTAAGCGGCCGCAGTGTGTCTGAGGAATTCCTTTTCTATTAATGTAGAGATTATTTCAAACAGTCTTGAAGTGCTTGATGACTTAAGAGTCTGCTGAATATTAAAAAAAAAAAGTTGATGGACTTTTTCTTTCCGTTTTTAAATGACCACTAGGAAAGAAGGCCTGAAATAAAGAGGTGAAAGGCAAATAGTTCTCATTTGGTGTGATGATTAAGTGGCAAACAAGAGGAAGAGTTGCAGGATCCCTTCTTAAATTCAGTCCAGCCAAGTAGGAAAAGTAAACGTGGACAGCTGTATCTTGGCAAAGAAGATAGTAGGGAGCAAGGAGGTTTAGCAGTCAAGATGGAAGGTGATGCCATGAGGCTTACAGGCTAGTAATGTTCTAGTGAAACCCAGCCTTCCTAAAGAAGCCTGCCTGAATAATTCCTGTGAATAACAGACTGTGTTCAGCTATTTCCTAACATAGAAACGGTGCTGACTGCTTCTTCAGAGTAACATAAGTTAGTGATGCTACTGAAATAGTTGTGGTTCAGACGTAGATCTAATTTCTCCTAAGCACGCTGAATTCACAGCTGTTGATCCTCCAGAGGAGGCTTTGCAATTGAACACCTGGAGAATAGGTAAATTTCCCGCTGCTGTTCTCCTCTCCTCTTGTTTTGTTTTGTTTTTCTTAGTAGCATAGGCTTAAGACTCTGAAGAAAGAGGCTGCTTTTTTTCATTTCCAACACTGGCTGTTCCTCCTGAGCCCTGCCTTCTATTTTTGCAGTCACAGGATATGTGAATGTAAATTTGTGGGAGAGAGGTAGAAAACTCTGTTTCAACTGGTGTTTTTTTTCGGCTATGTGGGGAGACCAAATCAAGTGGTTTTGAACCTTCTGTCTCTTATTCAGAGCCGCAGCATGTGGAGGGAGACAGATGCGTTTGCTTTTTTAGTGCAATGGCTTCAGAAGCACGAGGGGAAAAAACACTTTCTCTGGGAGCTGGAGAAGGTGTCCTAATTGCAGGAGAGGTTTCTAAATGGCATATCTTTGCGAGTGTTCCTGTAGTCCGGAGGTTTTTGTTTGTTTGTTTGCCTTTGGAAGGTTTTACTGTTAATCTTCACGTCCTTCAGCAGAAGTGAGAAATGTGATTTTATTTTGTGCAGTGTCGCGGACCCTCCGAAATCTGCTGGGAAGGATGAATACCTCGCACAGTACCAATGTGATGACGGTGGAGACAAGGAGAAACCAAGAAGATCAAAAGAACGTGACCTCATTTCAAAAGAAAACGTTTTGTACGGCAAAGAGCGTGGTGAGAAATTGCGGCAAACTTCCTCTCTCAAGTGTGACACTGAATGTAGCTCTAAAAAGCTTTCCCCCTCAGCTATTGCAGAGAGATGCCAAGGTAGAAAGGCCAAGACTAAAAACACTGAGAAAGAGCATTACCAAAGCAAGAGGGAACATGCTCCTAGTGAAGAGAAGGAGAGTCAAAAAGCAGGTCCTTCCAGCAAGAGGAGGTGTTCTCAGAGCGTGGAAGTTGTTGAGCAAAAGCGTCACAAGCAGGAGCACTGGGAGGGAAGCAGGTGCAGATCTTTCCCTGGTGAAAGAAACAGCCCTGAGAATGGCAGAAGAGCAGTCAAATATTCAAAGTCCAGATCTGGCAGCGGAGGAAGATCAGAACAAGGTAGCAATAGATATTACCGATCCAAAGGGGAAAGAAGTTGGAGCAGAGAAAGATACTATCGAGATGAAGCACGGAGATGGGAAAGATGTAGCTATTCCAATGATTACTATTCACCTCATGCGACAGGAGTCAGTAGAGAGAGAAAGTTCTCTCACGGCGATGCAGCCTTTGACAAATGGACTGCAACTTACTACGGCAGGTCACATAAGCATTATCATTACAAAAGTGGATGGCCTCACGGTTCCCTCTTGAGAGATGAAGATGTACGTCGCTTTAGCACACCCCGAGCAGACTTGCATCGTTGCTCGGTATCTCAGCAACATTCTGGAAGACATTCTCGTGAAAGACATGCGCTTCCACCTGTGTCAGCTCATTTGGAGAACTGTCGCCAGAAAAATGAAACAGAAGGAAACAGAAAAAGAAAATCTACCCGTGCAGAAGGTAGTGAAAGTGAAATAGAAAGGAAAGACAGAAAGATAGAAAAGGAGCTTTTAGGTGGTGAAAAAAATGCAAAAATATCACAAGTTCTAGAAGAAAAAGAAGTCTAAGGATAAACATGGAGAGAAGGATTCCAAGTAAGCAAGGATTCCAGCATACTCCGCATTTTTTATCCTAATTCTTTTCTGGGTGCTTCTCATGTATTCCTTTTTTTTTTCTCCTTTTTTTTTCTTCTCTATTTTCTTCTTCTTTTTTTTTTTTTTTTTTTTTTTTTGGTTCTGGTAGTTTCTAAGTTACTTAGATAGCATCAGCTGGCTGGGGATCATGTTGTTAGGTTGATCGGTGAAGATAGGAAAGCTATTGCTGAATTGTGTCAGAGCACTAGCTTTGGACCACATAGTTGGAAACACATCCGTACACCATTCTGGATTAGGTTAAAAGTTTTTTTCTGCTTGCACGTATTCCAGAGCTAGCCATTGTTAATGATCTGTGTACAAACCAGGACCTATGGTCCTTCAATCTGAGGGCTTAAGTTTGCTACATCTAAAGTAAGTTGCGTGTGCACAAAGCACCACAAAATAGCTGACATGCTGCAAATCATCACCTGTGGTAAAATAAATAAAGTTTCATATAGGCAACAAGTGCCACATCTTTTTTTCTCTTTTAAACTTGCATGTTTCTTTCAGACTTCACGATTTGTGTTTCTGTGCGCTCCACTTTGACAATGCCAATCGCAAGCGTAAAAAAAGAAGAAAAAGGAGAAGAAAAAGAAGAAAAAAGAGAAACACCAGGAAAGTGAAGGGCTCCTTGGAACACTTAGATCCTCGTTTCCAGAAGATAACGCGGGAGAAGAAGGAAGAATCCCATCCTCCAGATGGCTCTTCATGTGAGCAATGCACAAGTGAGAGCAGTAAACAACCTTACAAGGAAGGGAAGCCTTCCAGTGCAGGTGAAAGCAAGAAATACAGCTCCGTCTCATCCAACGAGTGTATTAAAGGTAAGCGGCCGCAGTGTGTCTGAGGAATTCCTTTTCTATTAATGTAGAGATTATTTCAAACAGTCTTGAAGTGCTTGATGACTTAAGAGTCTGCTGAATATTAAAAAAAAAAAGTTGATGGACTTTTTCTTTCCGTTTTTAAATGACCACTAGGAAAGAAGGCCTGAAATAAAGAGGTGAAAGGCAAATAGTTCTCATTTGGTGTGATGATTAAGTGGCAAACAAGAGGAAGAGTTGCAGGATCCCTTCTTAAATTCAGTCCAGCCAAGTAGGAAAAGTAAACGTGGACAGCTGTATCTTGGCAAAGAAGATAGTAGGGAGCAAGGAGGTTTAGCAGTCAAGATGGAAGGTGATGCCATGAGGCTTACAGGCTAGTAATGTTCTAGTGAAACCCAGCCTTCCTAAAGAAGCCTGCCTGAATAATTCCTGTGAATAACAGACTGTGTTCAGCTATTTCCTAACATAGAAACGGTGCTGACTGCTTCTTCAGAGTAACATAAGTTAGTGATGCTACTGAAATAGTTGTGGTTCAGACGTAGATCTAATTTCTCCTAAGCACGCTGAATTCACAGCTGTTGATCCTCCAGAGGAGGCTTTGCAATTGAACACCTGGAGAATAGGTAAATTTCCCGCTGCTGTTCTCCTCTCCTCTTGTTTTGTTTTGTTTTTCTTAGTAGCATAGGCTTAAGACTCTGAAGAAAGAGGCTGCTTTTTTTCATTTCCAACACTGGCTGTTCCTCCTGAGCCCTGCCTTCTATTTTTGCAGTCACAGGATATGTGAATGTAAATTTGTGGGAGAGAGGTAGAAAACTCTGTTTCAACTGGTGTTTTTTTTCGGCTATGTGGGGAGACCAAATCAAGTGGTTTTGAACCTTCTGGCTCTTATTCAGAGCCGCAGCATGTGGAGGGAGACAGATGCGTTTGCTTTTTTAGTGCAATGGCTTCAGAAGCACGAGGGGAAAAAACACTTTCTCTGGGAGCTGGAGAAGGTGTCCTAATCGCAGGAGAGGTTTCTAAATGGCATATCTTTGCGAGTGTTCCTGTAGTCCGGAGGTTTTTGTTTGTTTGTTTGCCTTTGGAAGGTTTTACTGTTAATCTTCACGTCCTTCAGCAGAAGTGAGAAATGTGATTTTATTTTGTGCAGTGTCGCGGACCCTCCGAAATCTGCTGGGAAGGATGAATACCTCGCACAGTACCAATGTGATGACGGTGGAGACAAGGAGAAACCAAGAAGATCAAAAGAACGTGACCTCATTTCAAAAGAAAACGTTTTGTACGGCAAAGAGCGTGGTGAGAAATTGCGGCAAACTTCCTCTCTCAAGTGTGACACTGAATGTAGCTCTAAAAAGCTTTCCCCCTCAGCTATTGCAGAGAGATGCCAAGGTAGAAAGGCCAAGACTAAAAACACTGAGAAAGAGCATTACCAAAGCAAGAGGGAACATGCTCCTAGTGAAGAGAAGGAGAGTCAAAAAGCAGGTCCTTCCAGCAAGAGGAGGTGTTCTCAGAGCGTGGAAGTTGTTGAGCAAAAGCGTCACAAGCAGGAGCACTGGGAGGGAAGCAGGTGCAGATCTTTCCCTGGTGAAAGAAACAGCCCTGAGAATGGCAGAAGAGCAGTCAAATATTCAAAGTCCAGATCTGGCAGCGGAGGAAGATCAGAACAAGGTAGCAATAGATATTACCGATCCAAAGGGGAAAGAAGTTGGAGCAGAGAAAGATACTATCGAGATGAAGCACGGAGATGGGAAAGATGTAGCTATTCCAATGATTACTATTCACCTCATGCGACAGGAGTCAGTAGAGAGAGAAAGTTCTCTCACGGCGATGCAGCCTTTGACAAATGGACTGCAACTTACTACGGCAGGTCACATAAGCATTATCATTACAAAAGTGGATGGCCTCACGGTTCCCTCTTGAGAGATGAAGATGTACGTCGCTTTAGCACACCCCGAGCAGACTTGCATCGTTGCTCGGTATCTCAGCAACATTCTGGAAGACATTCTCGTGAAAGACATGCGCTTCCACCTGTGTCAGCTCATTTGGAGAACTGTCGCCAGAAAAATGAAACAGAAGGAAACAGAAAAAGAAAATCTACCCGTGCAGAAGGTAGTGAAAGTGAAATAGAAAGGAAAGACAGAAAGATAGAAAAGGAGCTTTTAGGTGGTGAAAAAAATGCAAAAATATCACAAGTTCTAGAAGAAAAAGAAGTCTAAGGATAAACATGGAGAGAAGGATTCCAAGTAAGCAAGGATTCCAGCATACTCCGCATTTTTTATCCTAATTCTTTTCTGGGTGCTTCTCATGTATTCCTTTTTTTTTTCTCCTTTTTTTTTCTTCTCTATTTTCTTCTTCTTTTTTTTTTTTTTTTTTTTTTTTTGGTTCTGGTAGTTTCTAAGTTACTTAGATAGCATCAGCTGGCTGGGGATCATGTTGTTAGGTTGATCGGTGAAGATAGGAAAGCTATTGCTGAATTGTGTCAGAGCACTGGCTTTGGACCACATAGTTGGAAACACATCCGTACACCATTCTGGATTAGGTTAAAAGTTTTTTTCTGCTTGCACGTATTCCAGAGCTAGCCATTGTTAATGATCTGTGTACAAACCAGGACCTATGGTCCTTCAATCTGAGGGCTTAAGTTTGCTACATCTAAAGTAAGTTGCGTGTGCACAAAGCACCACAAAATAGCTGACATGCTGCAAATCATCACCTGTGGTAAAATAAATAAAGTTTCATATAGGCAACAAGTGCCACATCTTTTTTTCTCTTTTAAACTTGCATGTTTCTTTCAGACTTCACGATTTGTGTTTCTGTGCGCTCCACTTTGACAATGCCAATCGCAAGCGTAAAAAAAGAAGAAAAAGGAGAAGAAAAAGAAGAAAAAAGAGAAACACCAGGAAAGTGAAGGGCTCCTTGGAACACTTAGATCCTCGTTTCCAGAAGATAACGCGGGAGAAGAAGGAAGAATCCCATCCTCCAGATGGCTCTTCATGTGAGCAATGCACAAGTGAGAGCAGTAAACAACCTTACAAGGAAGGGAAGCCTTCCAGTGCAGGCGAAAGCAAGAAATACAGCTCCGTCTCATCCAACGAGTGTATTAAAGGTAAGCGGCCGCAGTGTGTCTGAGGAATTCCTTTTCTATTAATGTAGAGATTATTTCAAACAGTCTTGAAGTGCTTGATGACTTAAGAGTCTGCTGAATATTAAAAAAAGAAAGTTGATGGACTTTTTCTTTCCGTTTTTAAATGACCACTAGGAAAGAAGGCCTGAAATAAAGAGGTGAAAGGCAAATAGTTTTCATTTGGTGTGATGATTAAGTGGCAAACAAGAGGAAGAGTTGCAAGATCCCTTCTTAAATTCAGTCCAGCCAAGTAGGAAAAGTAAACGTGGACAGCTGTACCTTGGCAAAGAAGATAGTAGGGAGCAAGGAGGTTTAGCAGTCAGGATGGAAGGTGATTCCATGAGGCTTACAGGCTAGTAATGTTCTAGTGAAACCCAGCCTTCCTAAAGAAGCCTGCCTGAATAATTCCTGTGAATAACAGACTGTGTTCAGCTATTTCCTAACATAGAAACGGTGCTGACTGCTTCTTCAGAGTAATATAAGTTAGTGATGCTACTGAAATAGTTGTGGTTCAGACGTAGATCTAATTTCTCCTAAGCACGCTGAATTCACAGCTGTTGATCCTCCAGAGGAGGCTTTGCAATTGAACACCTGGAGAATAGGTAAATTTCCCGCTGCTGTTCTCCTCTCCTCTTGTTTTGTTTTGTTTTTCTTAGTAGCATAGGCTTAAGACTCTGAAGAAAGAGGCTGCTTTTTTTCATTTCCAACACTGGCTGTTCCTCCTGAGCCCTGCCTTCTATTTTTGCAGTCACAGGATATGTGAATGTAAATTCTTGGGAGAGAGGTAGAAAACTCTGTTTCAACTGGTGTTTTTTCGGCTTTGTGGGGAGAACAAATAGGGTGGTTTTGAATCTTCTGGCTCTTATTCATAGCATGTGGAGGGAGACAGATGCGTTTGCATTTTTAGTGCAACGGCTTCAGAAACAAGAGGGGAAAAAGCACTTTCTCTGGGAGCTGGAGAAGGTGTCCTAATCGCAGGAGAGGTTTCTATATAGCATTTCTTTGCGAGTGTTTGTTTGGGGAAGGCCATGTCTTGCGCTGGGCAGCCTGCTTGGCTCCAAAGCCTGCAGTCCTCCCCACGATGTCGGCGAGGGGCTGGTCAGCCGTTGGGACGGAACCCCTGTTGCTCGGGTTCCCCAAGCAACCGCCCCACTCTCCAGCCACCATGGCAGGTCCAGCAGCTGGCTCCCGCTCCTCCCAGGGCTGCGGCCCTGCTGTTTTGGCCCCCCTTTGCTCTTCTTTCCTTCCTTCTGGATTAAATTCCTCTCCTTAGGTGGTCACTCAGCAAGGCCTCTGCCTGCAGCACTTCTTGCACTGGGATGCCGAGGGGATAAGAACTGGGAGGTTTTTGGGATAGCAGATGATCAGTGGGATGGGAAGTGATGATGGGGATAGGAATTCATTGGAATGGGAAAAATGGGTTTTATTTTTATTAAATTTAAATTTGTTAATTTTCCTTTAATTTGTTGGTTTTATTATTTATTTAATTAAATCCACTTTATTGACTGTGTTGTACAGTATGGCATTGTTTTATTATTATAAAATTATAAGTCTTAGTATTTATTAGTATTAAATAGTTTTATATATTAATATATTATAAATTATAAATATCATTATTTATTATTTTGTTTGTTTCTCTTCCTTTTCTACCCTATTAAACTCTCTTTATCACAACGCATTGGTTTGGACTTTATTTTTCCTTCGGAGTCGTTCTGGATTCACTCTGGATGGGGTACATTAGCGAACGCCTGTGTGCTTCAGATCCAAGGTCACCTTTGCCCTCAACTCAAGATACATATTTGCATCTGTTGTTGTGAAACAAAATTAACAACAGGAACAATAAAGTTACCTACTTGCTAGCAGCAGCTCTACGTTTGCTGGGGTTTGCTCTGTGCATTTTGAAGACCATTCCATGCTCTTCAGCCCCTTCAGGAGGAAATGTCTGGTTATAGGAAAATGCGTCTTGACCTGATGCAAAGCTGTGACGCACCCTGCAGCCCCCGCAACCCCTGGCATTTTACCTGCAGCCCCTCCAACAACTCTGATGTTCCCTGCATCGACTTCAACCACTGCGCTGGGACCTGAGGCCCCTCAAAGCCTTGTCACTCGCTCTGCAGCCCCTCGAGCCCCTGGCATGTTCCCTGCAGCCCCTCCAAGCCTGGCACAGGCCCTAAAAGCTGGCTCCGGGGACTACCCCGGTCCTGTCTCAGGCGCCAATACACACAAGGGGAAGGAATGCATGCAGAAGTCATCTCGTTTCGGAAGGGCAGAAAGTCCTCCCAAGAAGGGGAAGGAGCAAGAGGAAGGCAAGGCAGCCTACCCCAAGGTAGGGCCATCCCAGGGAACAGGAGGCTGTTGGAAAGGAGAGCAGAGAGAAAAGCAGCATCAAGCAGGTGATCCCCATCCCTGGGCGAGCTGCGAGCCATGGGACAAGATTGCAGCTGTCCTCCAGGCGAGCACATTGTCAGCTGGCTGCTGCGCTGCTGGGATAGCAGCTGCGGGAGCCTGGCAGCAGAGGGCAGGGAAGCCAAGCAGCTGGGATCCTTCTCTGGGGAAGGGGGCACTGAGAAAGCGCTTGCAAACGGGGCACAAGCCCTCAGCCTCTGGAGGCGGCGCCTGGCAGGTGTGAAGGAAAGGGATCCCTTCAAGGAAGATGCTGTGGGCTTGCTGAGGCTTGAAGAACAGACGCTGCTGGCTGCTACCAGCGTGCTGCAGCAGCGGCAAGAGAGAGCAAACCGCGGTGGCTTTCCTCAGCTGGGCAGCTGAGCTCCAGCACAAGCGCTCTCTCCCTGCCCCTCCTCCAACGCCAAGGGGAGAAAAGAGGCTGGAAAGGGCTCAAGGGCTGCCAGAAGGACAGGGAGATCACTCCACAAGGAGCGTCACGGGCAAAGCAGGCTCAGCACAGCCTGTTCCAGTCCAGCCCGGGGCCTGCTCCTGCGGGGGCTCTCCACAGGCCGCGGCCTCCTCCAGGCCACAGCCACCTGCTCCACTGGGGGCTCCTCCAGCCACAGGGGGGCTGCAGCGTGGAGATCTGCTCCACGGGGGACCCATGGGCTGCAGGGGGACAGCCTGCTCCACCAGGGGCCTCTCCCTGCACAGGCCGCAAGGGAACTGCTGCTGTGAGCCTGGAGCACCTCCTGCCTCCTGCTGCACTCACCTTGGGGGCTGCAGGGCTGCTTCTCACTCCTTGCTCTTCCAGCTTCTGTTGTGCAGCAGTATTTCCCCCTTCTTACATCTGCTCTCCCAGAGGTGCAAACAACATCGCTTATTGGCTCAGCTCTGGCAAGCGCCGGGGCCCTTTTGGAGCTATCTGGAGCTGGCTGTTGTCTGGACTGTTCTCACAGACGCCATCCCTGCAGGCCCCTGCTACCAAACCCTTGCCACGTAAATCCGATCGAAGTGTATGCAGCAATTACAAAGCCGCTGTACTTTGGGCTGTCACGATCCTCCTGCAAGTGCAGGGGAGGTGCAGGGTTGCTTTGCATTTCCAAAAGGAGGAAGAAAGCCTCCAACCCCACCGGACCTCAGCCACTTGCAGGATCCAAGCAACGCTCCCCACTTTCAGTTATCTCCCTCCCATGCACACAGTGGGAGCAAGGTTGAACAAGCACATTTTTGAAAATGTTTATCTTAATGAAGAATAAAAGAAGTCTACAACACCCAATCCCTCTGTGCACCCAAGGCAAAAATCGTGGACTATTCTGCCTCAACACTATTTTCAGACCCAATTTGTCAAGTCATCTAGCAGAGGATTTCTCTCTTGTTCACTCACTAGCTTAGTAGAGCACCAGTTTACATAGGTGCTGGAGCAGATTCCTCAACCATCTGAAGGGACTTGATCCCAGAAAAGTTCAAAACTGCAGATGACTCATGATTTTGTGGTGAAGCATCTATTAAATGAGAGCTGTTCCGCTTAGGGCACAGTGAGACAATGTGAGAAGAACCCTGTATCTCACTGATTGAGGCTTTATAACTCTACAGAATTGTCAGTCAACAATAAATGGAAAGTGCAGGAGATATGTTCTTTCTTCCTCCTTTCCCTGCCATACATTAGCAGAGAGATTGTGGTGGGATATAGGTTCAGAGCCTCACAGAAGAAGGATTTGAACCCAGGCTCTCCACAGTCTGCACCACTGCCTTCCTGATGGCTTTTGACTATTTTATTATTTTATTTTATTTTATTTTATTTTATTTTATTTTATTTTATTTTATTTTATTTTATTTTATTTTATTTTATTTTATTTTATTTTATTTTATTTTATTTTATTTTATTAGTATTATTATTCTTCTTTTTCTGGGTGGTGTCTAAGTCTTGGGGGGAAGAACCAACTGTGGGAGGAGGGAATGCTACTACTGTCTGTGACAGTGGTGATTTCTGGACAGTGTTAGCAACAGAGCTTCTGCAGAGAAGAGAAAATGCCAGGCAGTCTCTGTTGGTATTCCATGTACTGAGTACTGAGTGCAGTTTTGGGCTCCGCAGTATAAGAAAAAGACATAAACCTGTTAGAGAGTGTCGAAAGAAGGGCAACAAACAAGAGGGTCTCTTTTAACAGGGGGATTGAGGTTTGTGGCAAGGTTTTGGTAGCAATTTAGGGGCTGCACTGTGCTGGACACAGCAACAGACGCACCATAAGCCAAAGTCAGACAATAAGCCAAGGTGTGTTCACGTGTGGTTTACTGTGGTTTACGTGTGGTTTACGTATAGAAGAAAGTTTTCGCCTATTGGTGAGTATACTGCAGATTTGCTGCATTGTTCTAAATTAAATAGCAAGATAAGTGATGGCATCGTAGGCTGGGGAAATATTTCTAGAGTATCAGCGCATTTTGAGCATCATTTTAACTGTTTATGCAAACATGAAGATTATTAAAATCAGTGTTTATTTATGTCTGTATGTAAACAGGTGATCATGTTGTATAGCATGCAGTAAATCGTTTGTGAATGCTGCTTGAAGAATGAAAAGAGTAAGTCAGCTCCACAAGGAATAAATGAATTGTGTTTATTTGTGCAATGCAGAGATTAGAATTAGACCAACAGCATGGAACCAAAGTCTTGCTCTGTGCCTTTTATCTGTAGGACAGTTCATGGAGGCTTCAGCAGCCCTATCTGTTTTCTAGCACTCTGAAATGTCCTCTGTGGTGCTGCACCCAGTTGAAAGCCTGCACTGATTGTGATGAACTTTCCTAACAGGAGGCACGGGTCCTTCGTCGGACGCTGGCTGGGGATGTATGCTGCGATGCGGGCAGATGATGCTGGCCCAAGCACTGATCTGCAGACACTTAGGGAGAGGTGAGTGCTGGTCCTGAGGGAACTTCGGTATTGTCTGCAGACGCTTCTTCGTAAGTACTCCATTAAAAGCACAAACCCTGAATTTATTAGTGAGACTTTCTTTGATGCCCTGGTAACAGTTCCTAATGAATCAATTCATATTCAGCTGGGTGAAATCATCCCAGCCTGAAGCAGAGAAATAGGCATAGAAGGAGAACAAATGGGGAATCCTGTCACCATTATTTTATAAACCTTTTAGTGTAACACCCAAGTTGAGGCCAAGGGAAAACCTGCCACCGTGGGACAGTGCTCTTAACCCTTCTCTTCACTCCTCACTTGTCAGCAGCACGAGGTCCAAACCCCCCTGGTGAAAGCTCTTAAGCATGCATGTCACATCCCAGGATGCTGCCAGTGGAGTGTTTGGACTTTCTGTATGGATCTTATGTTGTTATTTAATGGGTGCTTAGAAATCCAACAAGGTCTAAACACAGCCTGTACTTTTAAATAATCTTGGAAGCTCAGAGATACTGGAATGGCTATCAACACGCAGCATGATCCGTCAGAATATGTTTGCAGTTGATGTTTTTGTTTTGTTTTATTTTCCCTGTTTTTACAATCTAGCCTATGATGATAAAGGGCAGCTTGATGATAAATAACAAGCTTGGAATTCTAGGAGCTCTACACAAAATGTAAATATTCGAGATGAATTGAAATGTCTTTTAACATCTCATTATAAAGCTTTCTGCTGTCTAGACATTTGATCAGTGTAATGAAAATGTCACCATTTTTTATTCTATATCAATTTTTCCTTTCAGATTGGCAATGGGAAAAACACAAAAAACAACCAGAAGAATATCACAGAATCCTACGATGCTTTCTCGACAGGAAGGCTTGCTGTTAGTCAATCCACCAGATGGGTAAGAACAAACATAAACTTTCAGGTTTTTTTCCACTGAAATTTCTACTGTGTTGAATCACTAATTTGCAGTATGTTAATTCATAATTTTAAAAAGTGGATGTGAAGACAATGTGTATGCTTATATAAAAATAAAAAGGTATGCAGATGGGCGCAAAGACTAGTAGTACAGAAACATTCCCTGAGACCTAAATAAAGCCATGTACTAGAATCTAGCTCTTGATAAACTCTGTAAGCCTTGGGTACCAGAGTCAGTAATGTTAGAATAGACAGTCTTGTAGCTTATTGCTGTAATTTGTAATAAAGGGCACTAACATTTGTTAACTTGTAATTCTCATTATAGTTTAGAAGCCTTTTGTTTATTAAAGAAACTGGCACTCCCTAAGTTTTGAAAAGAGCATAGATTGAGAAAATAATTGTTATTGCTAAATACAGGTTGCAGTTACTCTAGAATGTTTGACAGTCACGATATTTACTGTATATTGTTCCCACATTCTTTATGGTCTCATTTTTCTTTGATTTTGTGTACGTGTGTCTTTTTTTCACTGTGAAAACAGCACAGGTGGGTGTTGGAGAGGGGAAGTCAATTGGAGAATGGTTTGGACCAAATACAGTTGCTCAAGTACTAAAGTAAGTGAGATCATACCAGTCTCATTCAGAACGTATTCCCCTGGGGCAGCCAAGACAAGGCCCAGGCAGAGTTTTGAAAGCTGCATCTCCCCCTGTCCCACAGTCAGGAATGTACTTGCCATCTCTTTACAAGTGCAGCATGGAATGTCATGCCACAGCTGGGTGTGCAGGTACTGAGTTGGGAATGGGTGACCTCTAAATTTTAATAAAGGAAGAGCCTGAGGAGAAGAAACTGCAGGAAAGTCTCCTGCTATGCCGTCTGCATGCCCTCACCAGTCACACCACAGATGTATATTCCTTTCTGCACAGTGGCACAGCTCTGGCAGGTCGAGAGTGCCACCGTGTAGGTCGGAGTGGTGGTGTGAAACATCAGAGAGAAGCCATCTCGGCTGAGGAGGGAACTGAGCTGCAATTCCTCCCTTTCTGAGCAGCAGTTCTGCCAGCAAGGCTACTGGATAAAGACGGGCAGCTCCTCATAGTCTGGGAGCCACACTGAAAGGAACTGAGGCTGCTCAGTTCTCCAGGGGTACGTGGAGGTGTCTTACCTCAGGCAGGGGCTAGGCTACAGGTCCTGCGAGCTCAGCAGCAAGTCTTTGACACCCTGGAACAGGCACATGATCTGAAGAGGGAGGGGAGCTGAAGCATGCCCTGGACTCCAGATCTTTCATGGCCAAGTTTTTCATGGTGAAACGCTCACCCCCATTTCTTTCTGGCTTATTTGAAACAGCTAATTCTGCCAGTGCAGCTTAAGAGTGTAGCTCCCTTCCCCAAAGGTTTGGATTTTGCAGAAGTGGACATAAAACTGTGTGCTGCTGTCTCCCACTGAAGTTTTGGTGCCCCAAACCCTTAGCTGATTTAGCTTTTAATGCCCCATTTCTGCTGTGCACGCAGGCTCAGGCAGAAGTAATTCCACTGAATTCAGTGGAATTTCTTAAGCAAAAAGTAATCTGCAAAACTGGCATAGGAATTTTTTTCTTTTCCAGATGAGAAAAGACACAATTGGGCAAGAACCCATTGCAGAGACTGTCGAGTGCAATAAAAAGTAATAAACTTGATGTAGTTGAACTGTTACTGTCACTGCACTTAGCAGTAAGACAAAACAGTTTGCACATGGTGCAGCACATATGTTTTTCCTGGTACCACTCAGTACCTATTTTTCTAAAGATATTAAACATTTAATGTTTAAAGTTTTCTTTTTCTTACATGGAGACTTTAAAAAATGCAGAAAGGATGTTTTTTCTTAAGAAAAAAAAATAAAATAAATGGTTCTGAGCGTAAAGCTACCCTTTTGATCCAACTAGTTTATATTAATTAGTACCTTAATGTTTTCTAGGAAGCTTGCTTTATTTGATGAATGGAATTCATTAGCAGTTTATGTATCTATGGGCAATACGGTGGTCATTGAAGACATCAGTAAGTGACACCTCATCAGTTTTCTGGTAACAGTTTCTGATTTGACTCCATTTGCCAGCATGTATCTAAACATGAACAAATACTTGGGGGGCCATGGGTTTGTCTTGCAAGGGTAAGAAGAGGGAAGAAGGACATACAAACTCAGTTGTGTTTTTTTGATCCCTGATGCCAACTTCGTGCTCACATCACTGGATGTGAAGAGCTCCTTGAAGAATTTCTACTGTCATCATTGCTGCCATTTCATTTCTCTGGCGTTTTATAGGCAAAGCTTGACAGTATTAATAACATTAATAGTACATGTCACTGCAGTCTTAAATTGTCATCCCCCAATCATTGATCTAACGTCTCACTTGGACGTGCCAGCACATACTGTCTGCTAGAATTACTTCTACTAAATAGCTGTAATTGCCATGCCCGGCTCGTTTTGTCTTGGGTGCCCTATAAAGATCGCTGGCAAACTAGCTTAATTCACTACTGAGAGGAAGATCTGCTTTGTGTTCCTCTGTGCGTTGACTGATTTCTAGTTTTATTCCCGCAGAAAAAATGTGCCGGTGCCCTCCTCAGAGCAGCAGCGCGTCCCACAGCAGTGCACATTTGCACAGAAGTGCTCTTGGCCGAAGCAAGAACGCAGGAGGACTCTGCACAGGCTGGAAAGCCCTCTTGCTTATTATACCTCTACGACTAGGGATAAATCACATAAATCCCGTATATATTGATGCATTTAAAGTAAGGTTTTCTTTCAATTCATTGCTCGTTACTGTCAAATAAGTTTGGGTATCTGTGATGTCAGTAAAGAAATGAATTACAATTTCCTTTATTCCTTTTGAACTCCTAGGAATGCTTTAAGATGCCACAGTCTTTGGGAGCATTAGGAGGGAAACCAAATAATGCCTATTATTTCATAGGATTTTTAGGTAAGGAAAAAAGAAACTTATTCCAAATGTGCAGATGATCAAAAGAGAACATTTTTTGAAGGGGAAATAGTAAGGAGTCTAAGCGTGAACCTCTAGAAGTAAAGAAAGATGAGAATAGAATAAAATAAATGAAGAAGCATATCTAAAAGAGTTTAGAAACAGTATGAGATGATCCTTAACAGGAGCAGAAAGTTAACAGCAAAGCTAGGTGTAAAAATAAGTGATGACATCAACAAGAGCAACATACTGAGAATAGCTGATAGCATTTGACAAGTGTATTGGTCAAATGTCACTCTTATTTTCTTGTATTTCAAAACTGCTTCTGATAGCAGTATCTTTTTCACCTTTTGCATACCTTCTGTTATTAAGTATTGCTCTAATTAATTTAAAATGCATTCCTTCAGATTTCACCCCACTTTGGGCCAAAATTTTGCAACCCTATTTTGTCCTTTTGTAAAACCTAACCTGTTTTAGTTAGGCTTTTTTGTTCCAATTTTTGAATGAATGCCTAATGGGATTACAGATTGCATCTGTGAACATCCTGTACCTTTTAATCTGTCAAATGTTAGTGTTTACAACACTTGAGATTTTTTTTTTTTAAAAAAAAAAAAAAAAAGTACTGGATCTCACATGGAAAAATAAAAGTATGTGACAAAGATAGAACATAACCAACCAAAAAATTACAGTAATAGGTCACAATAGGAAGTTATACTAAATACCCTGTGGGAAACGCTGTGTCTAAACCTTCCGATTCTCTTAAAGAATCCCTAGCTGGAAAGTCTAGATTATACTGACTGCGATGGCAATCTAATTTCTATTTTACAGTTCTGGACCAAGTGCTTATTAATGTCACTTGCTTATTTTTAACATACGGCTTTTACCCATCCAGGCAATGAGCTGATCTATCTGGACCCTCACACCACTCAAAGCTTTGTAGATTCAGAAGAAAATGGCACGGTTGACGATGAGAGTTTCCACTGCCAGGAAGCCCCACATAGAATGAAGATCATGAATTTGGACCCTTCAGTAGCTTTAGTAAGTGTCAGGAAATCTTGAATGCATGTACTTTATCTCGAAGTAATGTCTCTCTACATTGGTAAGGGCAGCAATGCATCTCCTTGAACAGAACCAAGATCACAAAGCTGTCTTCTGTGATCAACACATAGTAGTTTGTACATAACTACATGGAGAATCTTAGGGCAAGTGGGGAGCTGTCTGTACTGTAGGGAGCTCGCTTTGTTTTCTTTACTGAGCAGCTTTTACTTCTTTCATGAGGCATTATAATGGTCAGAGCAAGGAACTGAAACAGGTTTACGTGTTTTATTCTATCACTACTTTATGTTTGGTCACCTCTAGACAAGTTACTTAAACTTACTTTATATCATAAGTTGAAAATGTTTAAGTGGAATTATTGTATTTCACCCAAAATTACAAATACAAATGTATTATTTGTAATTCACCCAAAATGTCATGGGGGTACTGTGGTATTTGAAAAAATTGGATCTGATCCCATGCCAGTATCCTGTGATTGGGTGATTGGCAGTTGTCACCAGTGGGATGTGTTTCTAAAGCTTTAAACAATCTGTAAAGATACCGGTATCTGTCATTCATTCACATACCTGTTTTTTAATACTGCTGCTTTTTAGAAAGTTTTTTTGTTTTGTTTTGTTTTAATACTTTACTACGTAACTGTGCAAAATGTGGCATGACGCAACGAGACAGACAAAATCATAATGAAGAGCAAATATTTTCAGTATAGATACCAGAATGGAAATGTTCCTTAGGTGGTCCATCATCTACAAGTTTTCAGCTTCTGCTGATACCTGGACTGTAGGAACTGGGTGGCGCTCCATGGAGGAGCACACAGGAGCTGCTGCTATTTTTTGCTTGACTATTTCGTTAGGGGTTTGCAGGGCCTTGTTCTCCCCGTGGGTTCTCTCCCTAGAGCTGCCACATATTTGGAGTCTTATATCTACTGATCGTACAGGGCATTACTGTATCAGAGGTCAAACCGCCTTACCTGCTGGTACCACATACCTACCATCTGCAAAGGTAAAACTCTGTGTGTTTGTTTTTTCCCCTAAGGGCTTCTTTTGCAAAGAAGAATGTGATTTTGATAACTGGCGTAGTCTTGTACAAAAGGTAAGAGTGGGAACTTAGCATCTCGATTTGTTCTTTATAAAGTCTGGTTTTTATTGTCTGTTTTTTGTAAAATTTTCCTTTGCATTTTCCTTTGTATACAAATTGTATGAGCCATAAGAGAAGAATGCATTAAAGCATCAGGGTAAGGCAATACTACTGAATTGCTAATTGGAAATTGTTCAGCACTTTACCAGCCACAAACCCTGCCAGTTGGAAAATGGGTGTAAACATACACACTTGAAGGTGTTACTGGGTGACACTTGCTTTTAACTTCTAATTCTCACTAAATGACTAAGGTTTAACTGCCATATTGTAGTGATGTATCAATGATTTGCTTCCTGATCCTTTTTTATTGTTTGACATAATAGATTGCGTGTTCTAATTATGACTGTTAGTCCCTGCTATCTTAAAGATCTGATTCTGTAAGTGCTGCTGCAGGCCTCTAGCTCCTGCTGATCTAGGGAGAACAGAAGGTGCTGGCTGCCACAGGAAACAGACTTGAGGATGTTTCTGCATGCAGCTGTTAAGCTAAGCACCAGACGTCTGAATGTAAAGTACCATCAACCTCTAAAGGCATTTATTTAAAAAAAAAAAAAACAGTTTGTAAATAACTGAAATACAGGACAGAAGGTAACTTCTCTTTGAAGAGGAACACCTTTTTTCCTGACCAAAACCTGTCCTTCAAAATCTGATGCGTTTTTTTTTTTTTTTTTCCCCCTTTGGAGGAGCTGATAGATCTGTCTTTTGTGCTATTGATCAACAGAAAACTTGAGGAGAGTTCTATGCAAGCAACTTTCTTTTAAAAAGCAGAAAATATTGTTGTAAATAGCTCAGGATTCAAATTAGGATTAAATAAAAAAATAGGATTTATTAAAAGAATATAAAGGAATAGAGGTAAGCAAACAGCGCTGGGTGCACCAGGAGTCTCTGCTCCACCAGGACGCACACCAGTTACATCAAGCAGCTGATTTTTATGCGCCTAGACTAATACATATTCATTACAACTTCTAAAAAAAATAGATTATTATAATTAGCTTCCGGGGTCCAGTTCCTCCTACTGGAGCATGCGCACCAGTCTCCTCTGGGGGTCTCTAGGGGTCTTTCATGCTGAAGGCTTGTAGTCTTCCTCTCACCCTTTGTACTTACTCGGCACTATTCCAAGTTTATGGAACACTCTCTGTACACTCTCCACAGGTCTTGTCTCCCAACCGCCCTTCAGCTTCTTTTTTCTTCCTCTTAATCTCTTGGCCCCCCTAACCAGATACCAAGGATCTCATAACAGTCACCAGCAGTCACCAGTTATTATCAGTTGTTCTGAAACTCCCAAACAGGTTGACGACTCACGAGCAATTAAAACATTCTTTCCCAGCTATTTACAGTCATCTACATAACATCTATAGCAGTGTTAAATCAATCTCGAAGAAGACAGAAAAAAAAACTGTAACTGTTAGAACTAGAAGTCAGGAATAACAAAAGCAAACAGGTTCATAAATTTAAGGAGTGTTTTCTGAAGACGTGATAAGTTGACTAGAATGAGGGGGAGACTGGGACACACTGCATCTGTGGTTCAAGAACTAAATTGCCAGTGCAGGGCCCAGAGGCAGACAGGATTCAAACAGAATTATTCTTTATGGACACGAATTTATGGACATGAATTGGAATTGTTAAAACATTCCTCACATCAAGAACTATGCTTTCTCTTGACTAAATGGTATTTACATGTAGTACAGTGGAAGATCAAGGAAAACCTGTAAAAAGATTTCCCCAGTGAGAAGCAAGATTTCAGAAACAGGACGTGTACAGAAAATCCACAATAACATCGAGGCAAATACAGTAATGAACTACTACAAAACCAAGGATAAAAAAAATTAAAGAATATTTCAAGGTTCATTTCTTAAGATTTATGGCACCACCTGTGAGGTTGTCTTTTAATTAAACAAATTAAAAAATCTGGATTTCTGAGTACACCTTTAGTTTATTTCCGATGAAAAATATGATTTAAATTAGAGTATTTTACAGGAAGTTTTTTTTTTTTTTTTTCTCCCCAGAGTTCAATTTTGTTCCTAAGAAAAATCAAACAAAACCCTCAGTTTTGTAAATAACTAACTCTAATGTAAGCAACAGTTTAGTGGAAATACCTGCTTTTATAAATGAAACAATCCCATTAAATAATGCACATCAACGGAACTCAGCAGCATTCTACCACTGACATGCTGAAGGTCTTTGTTATAATAAATTAGTAACCAGTAAGCAACAGAAACTTATTCTGTAAAGGTTAACATTCCCCCAAAGTCTTAAATGGCTCAAGACTTTAAACCGTATGTTGTTTTTTTGTTTGTTTTGTTTGTTTGTTTTGATAGAGATGAAAATTGACAAAACTGAAATTTAAGTCACATACAAAACAATTTTCAGAGGACATTTTTACCAAGTAACTCAGTAAAACCGAAGGTCAGGGGGAAGAAAAGAAGGGTTTTCTTCTAAGCATTCTCGTCATCTAAATAAATGAGGAATATATGTTCTTTAGGCTAGTTATTTTTTAGTTCATATTCTGAACTACACAGATATATAGGCAAATTGAGAGATTCATCTTACATATCTGTGACAAACATTTTAAACATAATTGCTAACAATGAAAGTCCAGCATTATTTGTATTGGAGCAAATGAACGTCAAAACAGAGATGAGCTTTTAAAAAAAGAGAAAGGTCCCCAAGTTCAGTGATCTAATGGCAATTAACAGAAAAACGGTAGTAAAGGATTACTTTATTTCGGAGAGTTTCTGTAATATAAAACAAATCCTTTCCAAAATCGAAATGTCTAGCTCGCGATTCTGAAGCAATGCAGCCAAAGTATCGAAAAAGCGTTCATTATTGCAGTCTTCCAGGAAAATCTTTAAGTAAACTGTAAAAGAAAATAGTTAAAAAGTTTAATCACAGCACTTGGCTCATGGAAAACTAAATCATTGATTTATAGCTTTTGAGGGTTTTATATGCGCCTCATGCTGTGCAACCATGAGAACAATGTACTAACTGGGTATATTCTAGGCATGTGATGCAAAAATCAGGTAAAACTGCGAACAAAACTCACCCAAGTTCCTAAGAATTCTGATATTACCAGCACTTGTGGTATTAAAACAAGGCCTATTCCCTTGAGAACAAAGGAAAACAGGACACTGAGCAATTTTAAACTCAGATAAAAAAATCTCATCTTCAACATGTTTATTCAATGCTCCTTTTCTTATGATGACATGAGGAGAACACTAAGCTATGCTAAAAAAACTGACAAGGAAATATTTTAAGCTGCTGCAAAATGACGTACGGAAATAGTACATGTAGACACTGATGACTAGACAGCTTTTCATTATCAAAACTGTCACCGTACCGTTTCAAGACAGGCAGAATCGTAATTGAGAGGTCAGAGTTGGATAAGAACACCTGAATATCAAAACAATTCCTGTAAAATGCTGGATAATTTTTAAACATGGCCATATAGTATAATCTTTTCTATTTATCCTGCTCCCCAAAACTTAGTCAATTCAGAATAAAGTAAAATCTGTTCCCTTGTGTTATTTCACTCTTGATTCTAATAGTACAGACTGATTTAGAGCAACACCATAAAGAACATAAGTACCAATTTAATAGGTCACAGAACTGAACACATTTGTTAGGAATCCAACAAAACAAGTCACTATTCACTGCACTCTGCCCTTAGCGTATAAACACACTTGGTATGCCCCAGGATATAGTTACTTAGAATATGCCATTAAATTAATAGTTATTGTAATATTATTCTACTTTTACTGTAGAAGAAGGAGGTCCTACAATTTATTCCTATAAATATCCTTAAATATCTAAAAATGCCTTAAATTCCTTTTTGTAGGTGTAAACAAATACCATATTCTGCTTACTTGGGCATTTCTTTGCTGGCTTGTTCTTACTGGTCTCAATAATACTGTATTATTTTATTATTAAAAATACCGGTCTTAAGGTATCTTAAAAAAACTTTATTAATATATATACACACACATATACATACAGATACACTGTAAAATGTTTTAACTGTGAGGTTTATAAAACAATATAAAAAATACGCTGAGGGAATTTTACCATAAAGCAGAAGAGCCAAAGTGGAAATAATACCTCAAGTTTCACAAAGTTCAATCACATGAAAGCAAACTGATAAAGACATGCATTTAAAGAGATTTTTCCTACGTTGTTTATCTATTCATTTTATATATTCATTTCAAATAAGCTTTTGCAGAATAGATTTTAAATCATCACAAATGTACAAAATAAGCATATAATTTAAATGCCTGTCTATCTGATGAACTAGAAGAATAAAAACTGTGTATTTTTACATATTTTTCTGCATCATCTCTGCACAGATTTTGTTTTTATTAACTACTGTAGAAAAACTAACTTGGAATCTATCCTGTCAGGATTTGACACAATTTTAAATAATCTGCAAAAGCCTCCCATAGGAGCCATAAAAAATTGCAGCATTTGGTAGTTACATTAACTTAACTTCATTGGTAGACTGTAATGAACAATGAGCAATTTATCACTGTTGACAGAACTCATCTGAAATTTACCCTCAAAGTGATCAGTCACTCACAGCATCAAGTCTCACCAGCTATTGTCATTCAGAAATTTCTGTTTTATAGCTAAAGCTCTGTCACCTCAGAAAATGAAGACTGTCAGGAACACCAGCTTGAAGTTCATGTTTTAACAAATTAACCATTACGATTTTGCCTCGTTTCTAATTGCATGTGGATCTGCCAGGAGACCGGACCAACCCAACAGAGTGATGGAGAGTTAGCTTGTGGAAAAGTTACATAAGGACCACAGAAAAAGAACCAGTAACAACACTGAACAGCTTGCTGATGAGCTGCTGTCTCTTACACAGTCACTGGCAAGATTGGAACCATTTGCTGAGTTTAACTGATTCTCGTCGTCAACAGCTGGGCCTGGTAAGAGCCAGTGGTTATAGCACAACGGAGGGCAGGCGAGGTAACAGTCAGTGCAAGGCCCCTCGAGTGTGGATGCCTTCGTGGGTGACCCCGAGTTAAGAGAGCCCAAGGACAGGTCCAGCCCATCACCCAGTACATGTTGACCTCAGGATGGTATCAATTGTTCTTCAGCTTCCTAGATGTGCAAGACCTTCACGCAGCTATGACACAGGATGTACGGGAGGCCACCATCATTCTTAAATGACCATCACAAACATACACACACAAAAAAAAGCAATAAAAAAGGTTAAAAATAGAACAGGATTCCTTATGTCACAGAAGTAAGTTGGACTGAACAGAAGTTTACAAAGATCAGAAAAGACCAGAACAAAAACCTACACCTTGGAGGCCAGGAACTACCTTTATAACAAGACAGATTGACAGGATTCTGGATGTGAAACACCTGAACCAAACAGGGATGGGCTACATGAAAAGCTGCGTGCCAGTAAAGATGAACAGCAATAAGACTATTAATTCTAATTTGTCATTAAGATACTACGTATAGATAGGAAACAGATGGTACCAATACCTGAACGGTTACATTTGACATGCAACAAGGTTACAAGCAACATGGCAAAATGTGAACTTGTCACAATTTATCTCCATTATTCTTCCAAATCTAGGCATCCAGCAGATCGAAATGACTACTACTAGATAACAGAACATGTACTGTTAGTGGAATTTTTCTTCAAAGTAATGTCAGATACCATCAACCCTGCTTAGGTTTTTCTTTCCCCGTTACTATACCGATCAAAATTATGATGATTAGAAATACTTTAGTGTAAAAAAAATAAATAGATAAACTAACCACACGGTCTGAAAGGATGAAAACAACATCAGGTAAATCTTTCTGCCACTTATCTCACTACAAAATGCCTTCTAACTCAACGTTGTTCCATCCCAAGTCAAACACGCTTTCTGTTTTTGCCCCTATAGTACATGGTAACAAAATACCCCAAGCCAACAATATACATTTCACAAATAGCAGCAGTCCCTTCTCCTTCCCTTTTCTGTTCCAAAAAGCAATGAATAATTTTTATTTTAAGAAAATTAACAAGGATTGTTCCACATGACACTGGAATGGCTCACTACTTGTGTGTTCATCCAGATTGTTATCAACTGATTCTTTGCCTGTGTCACCTGGAAAACCACTGTGAAGGAGACTATTAACCCTTTTATAGGACCACACCACAGTACAACTCATTGAAACATAACCATCCCTTACAGATGTGCCATTTCCAATTAAAGTGAAAAATGGCTAGGGGTGAGCTGTTCACATTAGGGGGGTAAAAAAAGATAAAAGTTTATTTATTTATTTATTTATTTTATCTCCACCTGCTAACATGAAATGGCTGCCCTGGCACAGCCTTACTTCAAAAGAAAATTACTCATTGGCAAAACATCAGCAAGGTAAACCAGTGGAATAAACAGAAAAGCTAAACTAAACATCAAAAAAAATCACACCACTAAGAAAGCAACCAGGACAAGATGTAAAGCTTGGATGCTGACAGTGAGAAGAGACGGACAATTCAGAAACATACTTTATATCTCTAATGAATTTAAATGACACAAATGAATGCTAATGCTAGATCAGGTTATTTATAGAGAAGCAGCACGTTATTTTTGATTTGGTATTTATGCTTACCTCACCTACTTTCATCATAACTTTGTATGTATTTTTTTCAATTACTCACTTTTATCGTTGTTCATGGCCATCTCAACTAATGCATTAAGTGCAATAAAAAGGAGACATTTTTTGGATATAGTTAAGTGGCTTAGTATGATAGGCACACATCGGTATTGCAAAAATAAGATCTTTCCTTCATCTGTCTTCAAGTCCACGCAAAGGGAACGAAATGCCTGAGTCAGGTAATCCACTGAAAGATAACAGAAAACAGGGAATAAAAATTATGTAATCACAGTTCCATTAGATGATCACAAATACATGAATATTTATCCTAAGAGTTACTGTTGCAGATATATACTAATTAAAAAAAAAAAAATTAAATGGCTGAAAATATTAATTTACTTATTTGTTTAAATGCATCTTCTGCCTATTTTTATTCCTTACAAAAATTGTTGTGAGTGGAAAAAAAGACAAGTTACAACTCACAAATTGAGCAAAATATATTTGCAAATATAACACCTTTCTAATCTCTTCCTTAAGAGAGAAAAGAAATCACAAGCTGCATAGTTTGGGACTATATTGGTTTCAACATCTGGGAAGCCTCTAATAAAGGAGTAAAAGGCTCATTCATCTGAATAACTGCAATTACTGTCATGACAGCAACTATTCACATTTCTTTCCATAAAAAGCTGTAGTTTAAGTTATATATGCATCCACGTTATATATGCATCCATTTTGGAGAACACTAAATTATTCAGAGAATTTAGATTAAGTGAATCAATTCAGTTTTCTTAATTTCATGATGTCAAATCTTCCTCAATATCTTGGAATAGCATTGATCATCTGGAGCACAGAAAATTAAGAGTAAGGGAAAAATTTATCACATAGCAAAAGTTTAATTACAGTGCCATCTGCTGGATATTAGCATCTTGAAGGGAACAGGATATATATGTTTAAACTGAATGTGCTGCTTTGTCATCGCTAGATCATTAGACATGTGGTCAGTGATGAAAATTCATACATGGTAAGTTTCAACATAAATTTAACAGGTAATTTTTTTCCATGTTCTATAGGCTCGCAGTAAAAACCGACCATGAGAAGCTAAACTGATTCATTCTGATCAACAGCTTTCATCTGCTTATAGTTAATCTCTGCAATAAGTACTTTTTTTGTATTGTAATTCATTTGCATCATTTTCATCAAACATTTCTAGAAATGTGAGTTTCAATTTCAGGGTAATCATGCTTCACCAAAATATTCTGACTGAAACTATATGATACTGAAATTAAAAATACACTGATTCTTCCCTCCAACAGCTGAAATACTGTATTTGTTTATTAATGGTGACAGGGTGGTCTTCCAGAATGTTTAAATCCTACTTATTCTAAGTACTACCAGTATAAATACTGCACAGGTGTCGTGGTTTAACCCGGCCGGCAGCTAAACACCACGCAGCTGTTCGCTCACCCTCCCCCCTCCCTCTCTGGGACGGGGGAGAGAAATGGAAAGTGAAGCCCGTGAGTTGAGATAAAGACAGTTTAATAAGACAGGAAAATAATAATAACAAAATAATAATAAAATAATAACAATAATAATACAATGGTGATAATAGGAAAGTAATAATAGTATGTACAAACAAGTGATGCACAATGCAATTGCTCACCACTCGCTGACCGATGCCCAGCCTAACCCCGAGCAGTCCGGCCCCCCTCCCCCCAGCTAGCCACCCCTATATATTGTTTAGCATGACGTCAGATGGTATGGAATACCCCTTTGGCTAGTTTGGGTCACCTGTCCTGGGTCTGTCCCCTCCCAGCTCTTACTGCACCCCCAGCCTGCCCGTTGGCAGGACAGAGCAAAAGGCTGAGATGTCCTTGGCTTAGTATAAGCACTGCTCTGCAACAATTAAAGCATCGGGGTGTTATCAGCACTCTTCTCATCCTAAGCCAAAACACAGCATTCCACCAGCTACTAGGAAGAAAATTAATTCTGTGCTAACTGAAACCAGGACAACAGGTCAGTATTTTTGTCATCACTTCAAAGAAAACGTTTTTTGTCTTTTCAGGCCCTGTTTGTTTTTAAAGAAACTGCTGCTGAGAAGAGATACTACGGCATCCTGGAAATTGCACAAGTGGAGTAACTCTCATGAACTGAAGCAAAAGTCACTAAGAACTGCGATATCTCCAGACAAGTACGACCTCGTTTGCTTTTGCCTGTTAACAAAATACATTACTATACTGCATCAGCATATGGTAGCATTCTTCAATGCTGATAATGTTTATGGGTAGCCACTTGCAGTGACAGACTTGGTAGGAGAAAAGGGGAGACAGCAGAGAGGTAAGAGCTAGATAGAGTATGAGCTTTACATTAAACTTTGACAAAGCAATGAAATTCTAGAACTGTTCTGAATTTGCTACTGATTTCAGTTTACTGAGGAGCAATTAGCTGTACCATTATATGCAGTGCAGATCTTGACAAACAAATCACTGCTACGGTGATTGCTTGAGAGAATTACCAACATCTCTTTTCCCCTTTGTCACAAAATACGTTGATCTCACTGACATAAATAAAGCATATTAAAATGACCACACAAATTATGATATGAATAATAGCAAGGTTCATACTTGCTTCCCTATATTATGCTTCATCAGGTGGTAAAATTCAAATAAAACATCCTTTACTACTAAAGCATTACAGATGCTACAGTATCATTGAACTGCTGCATTTTGTACATTTGTTTTTTTGTCTGGGCACATACCTGAAAATAAGATTTAAAAAAAAAAAAAAAAGAAAAAGAAAAAGATAATTTAAAAAAGACATAATAAAAACCAGAACTTACTTCGTTTTGCTGTTCTAAGCACAACTAAAGTTGACAGAAACCTCAAAGGCATAGAGGAGCTTTTAAAGAAATGTGCAGCTTTTGGTTTACTCCGTGTAGACTTTTTAGTCCATTTTTGCATGCTTCCCTTTTGTACTGCGCCTTTGAGAATAACTTCTGCAAGTCTCTCCATTGTTGCTGTCATGCTTGCATCCTGTTTCAAACAACGTGCACATTTAGCGTAAACATTAAAATACATGAAAATCCTGTCTGCTAAGTACGTATGTTCCCCTAAGGATTAAATATTAAATAGCAGATGTCGTGACCGTGTATTGTAATATAGTCTGTACATGGGATACTACTTTGCGTTCCACAAGCAGTTGAACAACATTAGCACAGGGCCTAGTCAACACACACTTCACAAAGAAACAAGGTAGTCAGGGCCCCTGATATGCTGACATTATTTAATTTGCCTCTGGTTCCAGAATAAAGTCAGTTCAAACTCAGCTTTAATCAGTGCTGCCTACTACACTACCCTCTTTTGTGAAGATGCCTGAAGCTAGGTCCTACAAAAGCGCTTACAGAACTAAGGTCTAAACATGACCCTTAAGAATACTGTACAGGTAAGATGTATTGGACTTTTCAAAAACCGGTGCAGAAATATTACTTCAGAATCAAACTTAATAACATGCTCATTTAAAATACGTTCTCATTAGCACTGGAACCACCAGCTTAGTTCTATTCAGTTAGACACTGAGTAGAGAACAAAGAAATCAAAATACCTTTGCTACTTTGCCACACGTTGCCATCAATTTCAACAAATCTCATGCATAAAGCGAACAAAAATATATTTCTTTTCCTAGTTCACAAGTTTTGTAAGCACATATGGAAAATACCATTTCTGAGATGCTACACACTACTGCAACAAAGATCACATATGTGTGCAAAAATATGTTTACAGACACGGTGCAAAATATTACAACGAATGTGAGAAAGTTAATTTGGTGAGAATTAGTTTTTCATTTGCTATGTATCTGTGGTAGGCATTTATGCTTTGCAAAGACAGCAAAGTTTCTTTTATATATACTCCCTGAAAATATCTACTTTTCATACTCATTTATAATACAAAATATCTCTTGGGAATTTACCTGACTACCAGTGTCTATCTGCCTTAGAGACCAGTAGATAAATTGAATCACAGACATATGTAGTTTAGGATCCACAAATGGCATCCACTGGAGCTGTCCAGTGACCATAGGCAAAAGCTGTAAAAATACAGAATGGCAAAGTTACGTGCAGTATACGAACTTACAGTACAAGCTAACCACAAGTAAAAAGCAAACTAAGCAAAACTAAACCAAACTAAAATCAACGTATTCCCGGAGTTTAACAGACTACATGTACAAATACTCACTGGGCAGATCTGGTACAGGTAACAGAATTATATACTGAATTTACATTTTACACAGGTTTACACAAAAAGTGGAAAGACATTGTGTGAGCTCAAGCTCTGAAGTCTAATACCAAGGGCTACAAATTTTAGATAGAATAATAATTAAACAAACAAACAAACAAACAGAAAAAGCAGATTTCCTGAACGCTTCACTGATTTCCAAGCCTCGGTATCCCAAAAAAGCGTTACAAGTATAGCACGGTATCATCTTTTATAAGACATAACTTGAACTTTTAATACCTAGTATCAGCACTAAAATACTTTAAATTAGACGTGTGTATCTCCTTAGGAAAAAGGAATTACATACAGTATTACAGATAAAACACGAGATAAATTATCAGCTGAGAAAAGTGACTTAAAATAGAAAGACAGGTGGAATCTCAAGGTCAGACTGCACACTACACATTTCCTTAAAAATGATCTGTATAAATATCTGTATGAAAAATTATCTATTACATCTCACTGTTGGAATTAATACTGATGGATTAACTGCTGTTTTCTTTTAATTCATGGATTCAAAGCGTGTGTAAAACAGGCAGACCTGTTACACTCAGAAATAATACAAAGAATCTTAACATTTCAACCTAAACAAATTCAAATGCCTTTACCTTCATACAATTTTCTAGAGTGTAGTTTTCTTTAGCACACTGAGGTTTCTCACTGCCCTCTCTCTCTTCTTGTATTTCTATTTTGCTAAGGTGTTGGTCTGAGATCCAGTCCATAAGAATAGTTAAGGGGTCGTAAACTTTTGAAATCCGTAGTAACTGTAATACATCCACAACATCAGTTATTTCAGTTTTCAAGTCTATGATTTTCTAAACCACAATACCAATAGACTAAAATATACGAGTACATTAGTAATACGCACATGCTTTATTTTGTGCTTAAACAAATGTTTATGAAAGCCTTGGGAAGAGATTTTCACATACAAAATCACTCTATTTTATAATTCTAACTAAATGGATCATAGGAGAAAGAAAATATTTAATGATCTGTGCATGATCCTCATTTTAATACATTTAATACACTCCTTTGCTTTATTTCATACAATCTACTTATGCTAAATTTTAACTGTGTAACTAGCATTGTTGGAAGAATAAAGATTTCGTGAAATTCTCATTCTGTCCCTCTGCTAAAACTGTACAGAAAAGCTCTGTGAAAGGTATCCAGACGTTCCTGAAGACAAACTACACGAACATCTCTCTAAAACCTTCACAAGTTTTCTTGTATCTACCTTCAGACAACTGTTCTTCTCTACACTCAGAATTCTAACTACTGATACTGCTCATATATCACTTGCGACTGTGAGAAAAGAATATGGGGCAAACTATAACCGCCATTTAAATATAAGTAGCATACTCTATGGATACAACAAGCATCCTGATCATCATGTAAGTCCTCTATGAATACTTCAGTTTGCACAAAAGAGAAAGAGAAAGAAGGATTTTACTGAGACTAGGAAGCAGATGATTTTAATCATACTCAAGAGCATCAGAACTGCAATTCACTGAAGGAGCAATGGTCAAAAGAGTTTAGGCAGCAATTTGCTTGTCAGCACTTAGGTCAGATTTAAGTCAAGTGAGAAGAAAACTTTAACTTTGTATTCTTGTGAACCACTGTCTCAGCGTGCCTTTAAGAACAGAGAAAATACTCCTTTAATTAACACTTTCAAAAATAACTAACTCTAAAGTCTTTAATACTGCAAAAGCTCTGAGAGACTAAATTTCATGTACTAGAAAATGAAGCAGAAAGTATTTACAACCATTCACACAATTCTTGTCTTAAAGAAACAAAATCAGCAATTTTGCAAACAACTTGTTCAAACATTTAAAATTGTTGACTGTAACTTGCAAAGCTACTTATAAACTTGACTGTACTGCTTGACTACTTGACTGTAACTCGTAAAGCTAGTAACAGGAAATAATTAATCTTGCCTGGGTTTTTAGGAATTCGATATTTTCCCTCAGAGAGTTAAGCGATGACCTCAGTTCGTTATTTTCATCAGTCATTTTTCTCAAGGTTTCTCTCAGTTGGCTCATTTTTGTCTCATGCTGCAAGAGAAATATCAAATTTTAAAAGTGATTAACAAGAGAGTCTTTTTAGAAATAATTCTCAACTAAGTTCCATTTCAGTGTTAAAAAATAGGACAAACTTTCAAAGATCAAATTTGTAATTCTTCATGGTCCAATCTGCACATACCACCAGTAGTGAAGAAAGCAACATCCACACCACATATTAAGAAGAAATATAAAGAAAATGGGAGCCATGGTGTACAGCCTATGGATCTTTTTTTTTTTTTTTCCAGAAAATACCTAGATCTTCTCATTGATCCTCTTGTACATTCCTCAGTTAAGTCAGGTGTGGGAAAGAATTGTGAATGAAAACAAATGTCAAAGCTTTTGTTTACACTTAGCTCTTTTTTCTTTTAGCATCCATTTTAACCACAAATATGCCCAATTCTCCCTTTTTTGAATCTTTCAAATATTCTAACTATTCACTGCTGATAGTTAAGACGCTTTAGTTCACCTGTACTTAAACACCTGTCCTGCAATGTCCAGGAATGTATCCAATACGTGCTACATTTCATGGAATTGGAAAAAAATAATTGTGAAACTCAAGATAGTAATCTTTTAATATTTGTTATTATTATTAGTCCACAATATAATTTAATACCAGTACATACCATTAAAATATAAGCAAAAACAGACAAAAGAAACTGCAACAAAGGAAAATTGAAGCGACAATTACTTGTAACAGTCAAAAACCTGCGTGCCTTGAAAAAGAACCAAAGGAATGTGTCTTTTTTCCCCTTCACTGGAAATTTGTAATATATTTAAATATTTTCCAGCAGATTCTGAAAAAAAAACCAACACTGAGGCTTTGAAGCTGAGTATAAAACAAATGTTTTCAGAAAATAACACTGTTACTGAGCATGATCTGTGAGAAAACAATATGGGGCAAACTATAACCGCCATTTAAATATAAGTAGCATACTCTATGGATACAACAAGCATCCTGATCATCATGTAAGTCCTCTATGAATACTTCAGTTTGCACAAAAGAGAAAGAGAAAGAAGGATTTTACTGAGACTAGGAAGCAGATGATTTTAATCATACTCAAGAGCATCAGAACTGCAATTCACTGAAGGAGCAACGGTCAAAAGAGTTTAGGCAGCAATTTGCTTGTCAGCACTTAGGTCAGATTTAAGTCAAGTGAGAAGAAAACTTTAACTTTGTATTCTTGTGAACCACTGTCTCAGCGTGCCTTTAAGAACAGAGAAAATACTCCTTTAATTAACACTTTCAAAAATAACTAACTCTAAAGTCTTTAATACTGCAAAAGCTCTGAGAGACTAAATTTCATGTACTAGAAAACGAAGCAGAAAGTATTTACAACCATTCACACAATTCTTGTCTTAAAGAAACAAAATCAGCAATTTTGCAAACAACTTGTTCAAACATTTAAAATTGTTGACTGTAACTTGCAAAGCTACTTATAAACTTGACTGTACTGCTTGACTACTTGACTGTAACTCAAAAGCCAGTAACAGGAAATAATTAATCTTGCCTGGGTTTTTAGCAATTCGTTATTTTCCCTCAGAGAGTTAAGCGATGACCTCAGTTCGTTATTTTCATCAGTCATTTTTCTCAAGGTTTCTCTCAGTTGGCTCATTTTTGTCTCATGCTGCAAGAGAAATATCAAATTTTAAAACGTGATTAACAAGAGAGTCTTTTTAGAAATAATTCTCAACTAAGTTCCATTTCAGTGTTAAAAAGTAGGACAAACTTTCAAAGATCAAATTTGTAATTCTTCATGGTCCAATCTGCACATACCACCAGTAGTGAAGAAAGCAACATCCACACCACATATTAAGAAGAAATATAAAGAAAATGGGAGCCATGGTGTACAGCCTATGGATCTTTTTTTTTTTTTCCAGAAAATACCTAGATCTTCTCATTGATCCTCTTGTACATTCCTCAGTTAAGTCAGGTGTGGGAAAGAATTGTGAATGAAAACAAATGTCAAAGCTTTTGTTTACACTTAGCTCTTTTTTCTTTTAGCATCCATTTTAACCACAAATATGCCCAATTCTCCCTTTTTTGAATCTTTCAATTATTCTAACTATTCACTGCTGATAGTTAAGACGCTTTAGTTCACCTGTACTTAAACACCTGTCCTGCAATGTCCAGCAATGTATCCAATACTTGCTACATTTCATGGAATTGGAAAAAAATAATTGTGAAACTCAAGATAGTAATCTTTTAATATTTGTTATTATTATTAGTCCACAATATAATTTAATACCAGTACATACCATTAAAATATAAGCAAAAACAGACAAAAGAAACTGCAACAAAGGAAAATTGAAGCGACAATTACTTGTAACAGTCAAAAACCTGCGTGCCTTGAAAAAGAACCAAAGGAATGTGTCTTTTTTCCCCTTCACTGGAAATTTGTAATATATTTAAATATTTTCCAGCAGATTCTGAAAAAAAAACCAACACTGAGGCTTTGAAGCTGAGTATAAAACAAATGTTTTCAGAAAATAACACTGTTACTGAGCATGATCTGTGAGAAAACAATATGGGGCAAACTATAACCGCCATTTAAATATAAGTAGCATACTCTATGGATACAACAAGCATCCTGACCATCATGTAAGTCCTCTATGAATACTTCAGTTTGCACAAAAGAGAAAGAGAAAGAAAGATTTTACTGAGACTAGGAAGCAGATGATTTTAATCATACTCAAGAGCATCAGAACTGCAATTCACTGAAGGAGCTACGGTCAAAAGAGTTTAGGCAGCAATTTGCTTGTCAGCACTTAGGTCAGATTTAAGTCAAGTGAGAAGAAAACTTTAACTTTGTATTCTTGTGAACCACTGTCTCAGCGTGCCTTTAAGAACAGAGAAAATACTCCTTTAATTAACACTTTCAAAAATAACTAACTCTAAAGTCTTTAATACTGCAAAAGCTCTGAGAGACTAAATTTCATGTACTAGAAAACGAAGCAGAAAGTATTTACAACCATTCACACAATTCTTGTCTTAAAGAAACAAAATCAGCAATTTTGCAAACAACTTGTTCAAACATTTAAAATTGTTGACTGTAACTTGCAAAGCTACTTATAAACTTGACTGTACTGCTTGACTACTTGACTGTAACTCGTAAAGCTAGTAACAGGAAATAATTAATCTTGCCTGGGTTTTTAGGAATTCGATATTTTCCCTCAGAGAGTTAAGCGATGACCTCAGTTCGTTATTTTCAGTCATTTTTCTCAAGGTTTCTCTCAGTTGGCTCATTTTTGTCTCATGCTGCAAGAGAAATATCAAATTTTAAAACGTGATTAACAAGAGAGTCTTTTTAGAAATAATTCTCAACTAAGTTCCATTTCAGTGTTAAAAAGTAGGACAAACTTTCAAAGATCAAATTTGTAATTCTTCATGGTCCAATCTGCACATACCACCAGTAGTGAAGAAAGCAACATCCACACCACATATTAAGAAGAAATATAAAGAAAATGGGAGCCATGGTGTACAGCCTATGGATCTTTTTTTTTTTTCCAGAAAATACCTAGATCTTCTCATTGATCCTCTTGTACATTCCTCAGTTAAGTCAGGTGTGGGAAAGAATTGTGAATGAAAACAAATGTCAAAGCTTTTGTTTACACTTAGCTCTTTTTTCTTTTAGCATCCATTTTAACCACAAATATGCCCAATTCTCCCTTTTTTAAATCTTTCAATTATTCTAACTATTCACTGCTGATAGTTAAGACGCTTTAGTTCACCTGTACTTAAACACCTGTCCTGCAATGTCCAGGAATGTATCCAATACGTGCTACATTTCATGGAATTGGAAAAAAATAATTGTGAAACTCAAGATAGTAATCTTTTAATATTTGTTATTATTATTAGTCCATAATATAATTTAATACCAGTACATACCATTAAAATATAAGCAAAAACGGACAAAAGAAACTGCAACAAAGGAAAATTGAAGCGACAATTACTTGTAACAGTCAAAAACCTGCGTGCCTTGAAAAAGAACCAAAGGAATGTGTCTTTTTTCCCCTTCACTGGAAATTTGTAATATATTTAAATATTTTCCAGCAGATTCTGAAAAAAAACCCAACACTGAGGCTTTGAAGCTGAGTATAAAACAAATGTTTTCAGAAAATAACACTGTTACTGAGCATGATCTGTGAGAAAACAATATGGGGCAAACTATAACCGCCATTTAAATATAAGTAGCATACTCTATGGATACAACAAGCATCCTGATCATCATGTAAGTCCTCTATGAATACTTCAGTTTGCACAAAAGAGAAAGAGAAAGAAGGATTTTACTGAGACTAGGAAGCAGATGATTTTAATCATACTCAAGAGCATCAGAACTGCAATTCACTGAAGGAGCAATGGTCAAAAGAGTTTAGGCAGCAATTTGCTTGTCAGCACTTAGGTCAGATTTAAGTCATGTGAGAAGAAAACTTTAACTTTGTATTCTTGTGAACCACTGTCTCAGCGTGCCTTTAAGAACAGAGAAAATACTCCTTTAATTAACACTTTCAAAAATAACTAACTCTAAAGTCTTTAATACTGCAAAAGCTCTGAGAGACTAAATTTCATGTACTAGAAAACGAAGCAGAAAGTATTTACAACCATTCACACAATTCTTGTCTTAAAGAAACAAAATCAGCAATTTTGCAAACAACTTGTTCAAACATTTAAAATTGTTGACTGTAACTTGCAAAGCTACTTATAAACTTGACTGTACTGCTTGACTACTTGACTGTAACTCAAAAGCCAGTAACAGGAAATAATTAATCTTGCCTGGGTTTTTAGCAATTCGTTATTTTCCCTCAGAGAGTTAAGCGATGACCTCAGTTCGTTATTTTCATCAGTCATTTTTCTCAAGGTTTCTCTCAGTTGGCTCATTTTTGTCTCATGCTGCAAGAGAAATATCAAATTTTAAAACGTGATTAACAAGAGAGTCTTTTTAGAAATAATTCTCAACTAAGTTCCATTTCAGTGTTAAAAAGTAGGACAAACTTTCAAAGATCAAATTTGTAATTCTTCATGGTCCAATCTGCACATACCACCAGTAGTGAAGAAAGCAACATCCACACCACATATTAAGAAGAAATATAAAGAAAATGGGAGCCATGGTGTACAGCCTATGGATCTTTTTTTTTTTTTCCAGAAAATACCTAGATCTTCTCATTGATCCTCTTGTACATTCCTCAGTTAAGTCAGGTGTGGGAAAGAATTGTGAATGAAAACAAATGTCAAAGCTTTTGTTTACACTTAGCTCTTTTTTCTTTTAGCATCCATTTTAACCACAAATATGCCCAATTCTCCCTTTTTTGAATCTTTCAATTATTCTAACTATTCACTGCTGATAGTTAAGACGCTTTAGTTCACCTGTACTTAAACACCTGTCCTGCAATGTCCAGCAATGTATCCAATACGTGCTACATTTCATGGAATTGGAAAAAAATAATTGTGAAACTCAAGATAGTAATCTTTTAATATTTGTTATTATTATTAGTCCACAATATAATTTAATACCAGTACATACCATTAAAATATAAGCAAAAACGGACAAAAGAAACTGCAACAAAGGAAAATTGAAGCGACAATTACTTGTAACAGTCAAAAACCTGCGTGCCGTGAAAAAGAACCAAAGGAATGTGTCTTTTTTCCCCTTCACTGGAAATTTGTAATATATTTAAATATTTTCCAGCAGATTCTGAAAAAAAAACCAACACTGAGGCTTTGAAGCTGAGTATAAAACAAATGTTTTCAGAAAATAACACTGTTACTGAGCATGATCTGTGAGAAAACAATATGGGGCAAACTATAACCGCCATTTAAATATAAGTAGCATACTCTATGGATACAACAAGCATCCTGACCATCATGTAAGTCCTCTATGAATACTTCAGTTTGCACAAAAGAGAAAGAGAAAGAAGGATTTTACTGAGACTAGGAAGCAGATGATTTTAATCATACTCAAGAGCATCAGAACTGCAATTCACTGAAGGAGCTACGGTCAAAAGAGTTTAGGCAGCAATTTGCTTGTCAGCACTTAGGTCAGATTTAAGTCAAGTGAGAAGAAAACTTTAACTTTGTATTCTTGTGAACCACTGTCTCAGCGTGCCTTTAAGAACAGAGAAAATACTCCTTTAATTAACACTTTCAAAAATAACTAACTCTAAAGTCTTTAATACTGCAAAAGCTCTGAGAGACTAAATTTCATGTACTAGAAAACGAAGCAGAAAGTATTTACAACCATTCACACAATTCTTGTCTTAAAGAAACAAAATCAGCAATTTTGCAAACAACTTGTTCAAACATTTAAAATTGTTGACTGTAACTTGCAAAGCTACTTATAAACTTGACTGTACTGCTTGACTACTTGACTGTAACTCGTAAAGCTAGTAACAGGAAATAATTAATCTTGCCTGGGTTTTTAGGAATTCGATATTTTCCCTCAGAGAGTTAAGCGATGACCTCAGTTCGTTATTTTCAGTCATTTTTCTCAAGGTTTCTCTCAGTTGGCTCATTTTTGTCTCATGCTGCAAGAGAAATATCAAATTTTAAAACGTGATTAACAAGAGAGTCTTTTTAGAAATAATTCTCAACTAAGTTCCATTTCAGTGTTAAAAAGTAGGACAAACTTTCAAAGATCAAATTTGTAATTCTTCATGGTCCAATCTGCACATACCACCAGTAGTGAAGAAAGCAACATCCACACCACATATTAAGAAGAAATATAAAGAAAATGGGAGCCATGGTGTACAGCCTATGGATCTTTTTTTTTTTTTTCCCAGAAAATACCTAGATCTTCTCATTGATCCTCTTGTACATTCCTCAGTTAAGTCAGGTGTGGGAAAGAATTGTGAATGAAAACAAATGTCAAAGCTTTTGTTTACACTTAGCTCTTTTTTCTTTTAGCATCCATTTTAACCACAAATATGCCCAATTCTCCCTTTTTTGAATCTTTCAAATATTCTAACTATTCACTGCTGATAGTTAAGACGCTTTAGTTCACCTGTACTTAAACACCTGTCCTGCAATGTCCAGGAATGTATCCAATACGTGCTACATTTCATGGAATTGGAAAAAAATAATTGTGAAACTCAAGATAGTAATCTTTTAATATTTGTTATTATTATTAGTCCACAATATAATTTAATACCAGTACATACCATTAAAATATAAGCAAAAACAGACAAAAGAAACTGCAACAAAGGAAAATTGAAGCGACAATTACTTGTAACAGTCAAAAACCTGCGTGCCTTGAAAAAGAACCAAAGGAATGTGTCTTTTTTCCCCTTCACTGGAAATTTGTAATATATTTAAATATTTTCCAGCAGATTCTGAAAAAAAAACCAACACTGAGGCTTTGAAGCTGAGTATAAAACAAATGTTTTCAGAAAATAACACTGTTACTGAGCATGATCTGTGAGAAAACAATATGGGGCAAACTATAACCGCCATTTAAATATAAGTAGCATACTCTATGGATACAACAAGCATCCTGATCATCATGTAAGTCCTCTATGAATACTTCAGTTTGCACAAAAGAGAAAGAGAAAGAAGGATTTTACTGAGACTAGGAAGCAGATGATTTTAATCATACTCAAGAGCATCAGAACTGCAATTCACTGAAGGAGCAACGGTCAAAAGAGTTTAGGCAGCAATTTGCTTGTCAGCACTTAGGTCAGATTTAAGTCAAGTGAGAAGAAAACTTTAACTTTGTATTCTTGTGAACCACTGTCTCAGCGTGCCTTTAAGAACAGAGAAAATACTCCTTTAATTAACACTTTCAAAAATAACTAACTCTAAAGTCTTTAATACTGCAAAAGCTCTGAGAGACTAAATTTCATGTACTAGAAAACGAAGCAGAAAGTATTTACAACCATTCACACAATTCTTGTCTTAAAGAAACAAAATCAGCAATTTTGCAAACAACTTGTTCAAACATTTAAAATTGTTGACTGTAACTTGCAAAGCTACTTATAAACTTGACTGTACTGCTTGACTACTTGACTGTAACTCGTAAAGCTAGTAACAGGAAATAATTAATCTTGCCTGGGTTTTTAGGAATTCGATATTTTCCCTCAGAGAGTTAAGCGATGACCTCAGTTCGTTATTTTCATCAGTCATTTTTCTCAAGGTTTCTCTCAGTTGGCTCATTTTTGTCTCATGCTGCAAGAGAAATATCAAATTTTAAAAGTGATTAACAAGAGAGTCTTTTTAGAAATAATTCTCAACTAAGTTCCATTTCAGTGTTAAAAAGTAGGACAAACTTTCAAAGATCAAATTTGTAATTCTTCATGGTCCAATCTGCACATACCACCAGTAGTGAAGAAAGCAACATCCACACCACGTATTAAGATGAAATATAAAGAAAATGGGAGCCATGGTGTACAGCCTATGGATCTTTTTTTTTTTTTCCAGAAAATACCTAGATCTTCTCATTGATCCTCTTGTACATTCCTCAGTTAAGTCAGGTGTGGGAAAGAATTGTGAATGAAAACAAATGTCAAAGCTTTTGTTTACACTTAGCTCTTTTTTCTTTTAGCATCCATTTTAACCACAAATATGCCCAATTCTCCCTTTTTTAAATCTTTCAATTATTCTAACTATTCACTGCTGATAGTTAAGACGCTTTAGTTCACCTGTACTTAAACACCTGTCCTGCAATGTCCAGGAATGTATCCAATACGTGCTACATTTCATGGAATTGGAAAAAAATAATTGTGAAACTCAAGATAGTAATCTTTTAATATTTGTTATTATTATTAGTCCACAATATAATTTAATACCAGTACATACCATTAAAATATAAGCAAAAACGGACAAAAGAAACTGCAACAAAGGAAAATTGAAGCGACAATTACTTGTAACAGTCAAAAACCTGCGTGCCTTGAAAAAGAACCAAAGGAATGTGTCTTTTTTCCCCTTCACTGGAAATTTGTAATATATTTAAATATTTTCCAGCAGATTCTGAAAAAAAAACCAACACTGAGGCTTTGAAGCTGAGTATAAAACAAATGTTTTCAGAAAATAACACTGTTACTGAGCATGATCTGTGAGAAAACAATATGGGGCAAACTATAACCGCCATTTAAATATAAGTAGCATACTCTATGGATACAACAAGCATCCTGACCATCATGTAAGTCCTCTATGAATACTTCAGTTTGCACAAAAGAGAAAGAGAAAGAAAGATTTTACTGAGACTAGGAAGCAGATGATTTTAATCATACTCAAGAGCATCAGAACTGCAATTCACTGAAGGAGCAACGGTCAAAAGAGTTTAGGCAGCAATTTGCTTGTCAGCACTTAGGTCAGATTTAAGTCAAGTGAGAAGAAAACTTTAACTTTGTATTCTTGTGAACCACTGTCTCAGCGTGCCTTTAAGAACAGAGAAAATACTCCTTTAATTAACACTTTCAAAAATAACTAACTCTAAAGTCTTTAATACTGCAAAAGCTCTGAGAGACTAAATTTCATGTACTAGAAAACGAAGCAGAAAGTATTTACAACCATTCACACAATTCTTGTCTTAAAGAAACAAAATCAGCAATTTTGCAAACAACTTGTTCAAACATTTAAAATTGTTGACTGTAACTTGCAAAGCTACTTATAAACTTGACTGTACTGCTTGACTACTTGACTGTAACTCGTAAAGCTAGTAACAGGAAATAATTAATCTTGCCTGGGTTTTTAGCAATTCGTTATTTTCCCTCAGAGAGTTAAGCGATGACCTCAGTTCGTTATTTTCATCAGTCATTTTTCTAAAGGGTTGTCTCAGTTGGCTCCTTTTTGTCCCATGCTGCTAGAGAAATATCAAATTTTAAAACGTGATTAACAAGAGAGTCTTTTTAGAAATAATTCTCAACTAAGTTCCATTTCAGTGTTAAAAAGTAGGACAAACTTTCAAAGATCAAATTTGTAATTCTTCATGGTCCAATCTGCACATACCACCAGTAGTGAAGAAAGCAACATCCACACCACATATTAAGAAGAAATATAAAGAAAATGGGAGCCATGGTGTACAGCCTATGGATCTTTTTTTTTTTTTTTCCAGAAAATACCTAGATCTTCTCATTGATCCTCTTGTACATTCCTCAGTTAAGTCAGGTGTGGGAAAGAATTGTGAATGAAAACAAATGTCAAAGCTTTTGTTTACACTTAGCTCTTTTTTCTTTTAGCATCCATTTTAACCACAAATATGCCCAATTCTCCCTTTTTTGAATCTTTCAATTATTCTAACTATTCACTGCTGATAGTTAAGACGCTTTAGTTCACCTGTACTTAAACACCTGTCCTGCAATGTCCAGGAATGTATCCAATACGTGCTACATTTCATGGAATTGGAAAAAAGTAATTGTGTAACTCAAGATAGTAATCTTTTAATATTTGTTATTATTATTAGTCCATAATATAATTTAATACCAGTACATACCATTAAAATATAAGCAAAAACAGACAAAAGAAACTGCAACAAAGGAAAATTGAAGCGACAATTACTTGTAACAGTCAAAAACCTGCGTGCCTTGAAAAAGAACCAAAGGAATGTGTCTTTTTTCCCCTTCACTGGAAATTTGTAATAGAATTAAATATTTTCCAGCAGATTCTGAAAAAAAACCCAACACTGAGGCTTTGAAGCTGAGTATAAAACAAATGTTTTCAGAAAATAACACTGTTACTGAGCATGATTTGTGAGAAAACAATATGGGGCAAACTATAACCGCCATTTAAATATAAGTAGCATACTCTATGGATACAACAAGCATCCTGATCATCATGTAAGTCCTCTATGAATACTTCAGTTTGCACAAAAGAGAAAGAAGGATTTTACTGAGACTAGGAAGCAGATGATTTTAATCATACTCAAGAGCATCAGAACTGCAATTCACTGAAGGAGCTACGGTCAAAAGAGTTTAGGCAGCAATTTGCTTGTCAGCACTTAGGTCAGATTTAAGTCAAGTGAGAAGAAAACTTTAACTTTGTATTCTTGTGAACCACTGTCTCAGCGTGCCTTTAAGAACAGAGAAAATACTCCTTTAATTAACACTTTCAAAAATAACTAACTCTAAAGTCTTTAATACTGCAAAAGCTCTGAGAGACTAAATTTCATGTACTAGAAAACGAAGCAGAAAGTATTTACAACCATTCACACAATTCTTGTCTTAAAGAAACAAAATCAGCAATTTTGCAAACAACTTGTTCAAACATTTAAAATTGTTGACTGTAACTTGCAAAGCTACTTATAAACTTGACTGTACTGCTTGACTACTTGACTGTAACTCGTAAAGCTAGTAACAGGAAATAATTAATCTTGCCTGGGTTTTTAGCAATTCGTTATTTTCCCTCAGAGAGTTAAGCGATGACCTCAGTTCGTTATTTTCATCAGTCATTTTTCTCAAGGTTTCTCTCAGTTGGCTCATTTTTGTCTCATGCTGCAAGAGAAATATCAAATTTTAAAACGTGATTAACAAGAGAGTCTTTTTAGAAATAATTCTCAACTAAGTTCCATTTCAGTGTTAAAAAGTAGGACAAACTTTCAAAGATCAAATTTGTAATTCTTCATGGTCCAATCTGCACATACCACCAGTAGTGAAGAAAGCAACATCCACACCACATATTAAGAAGAAATATAAAGAAAATGGGAGCCATGGTGTACAGCCTATGGATCTTTTTTTTTTTTTTCCAGAAAATACCTAGATCTTCTCATTGATCCTCTTGTACATTCCTCAGTTAAGTCAGGTGTGGGAAAGAATTGTGAATGAAAACAAATGTCAAAGCTTTTGTTTACACTTAGCTCTTTTTTCTTTTAGCATCCATTTTAACCACAAATATGCCCAATTCTCCCTTTTTTGAATCTTTCAATTATTCTAACTATTCACTGCTGATAGTTAAGACGCTTTAGTTCACCTGTACTTAAACACCTGTCCTGCAATGTCCAGGAATGTATCCAATACGTGCTACATTTCATGGAATTGGAAAAAAATAATTGTGAAACTCAAGATAGTAATCTTTTAATATTTGTTATTATTATTAGTCCACAATATAATTTAATACCAGTACATACCATTAAAATATAAGCAAAAACAGACAAAAGAAACTGCAACAAAGGAAAATTGAAGCGACAATTACTTGTAACAGTCAAAAACCTGCGTGCCTTGAAAAAGAACCAAAGGAATGTGTCTTTTTTCCCCTTCACTGGAAATTTGTAATATATTTAAATATTTTCCAGCAGATTCTGAAAAAAAACCCAACACTGAGGCTTTGAAGCTGAGTATAAAACAAATGTTTTCAGAAAATAACACTGTTACTGAGCATGATCTGTGAGAAAACAATATGGGGCAAACTATAACCGCCATTTAAATATAAGTAGCATACTCTATGGATACAACAAGCATCCTGATCATCATGTAAGTCCTCTATGAATACTTCAGTTTGCACAAAAGAGAAAGAGAAAGAAGGATTTTACTGAGACTAGGAAGCAGATGATTTTAATCATACTCAAGAGCATCAGAACTGCAATTCACTGAAGGAGCAACGGTCAAAAGAGTTTAGGCAGCAATTTGCTTGTCAGCACTTAGGTCAGATTTAAGTCAAGTGAGAAGAAAACTTTAACTTTGTATTCTTGTGAACCACTGTCTCAGCGTGCCTTTAAGAACAGAGAAAATACTCCTTTAATTAACACTTTCAAAAATAACTAACTCTAAAGTCTTTAATACTGCAAAAGCTCTGAGAGACTAAATTTCATGTACTAGAAAACGAAGCAGAAAGTATTTACAACCATTCACACAATTCTTGTCTTAAAGAAACAAAATCAGCAATTTTGCAAACAACTTGTTCAAACATTTAAAATTGTTGACTGTAACTTGCAAAGCTACTTATAAACTTGACTGTACTGCTTGACTACTTGACTGTAACTCGTAAAGCTAGTAACAGGAAATAATTAATCTTGCCTGGGTTTTTAGCAATTCGTTATTTTCCCTCAGAGAGTTAAGCGATGACCTCAGTTCGTTATTTTCATCAGTCATTTTTCTCAAGGTTTCTCTCAGTTGGCTCATTTTTGTCTCATGCTGCAAGAGAAATATCAAATTTTAAAACGTGATTAACAAGAGAGTCTTTTTAGAAATAATTCTCAACTAAGTTCCATTTCAGTGTTAAAAAGTAGGACAAACTTTCAAAGATCAAATTTGTAATTCTTCATGGTCCAATCTGCACATACCACCAGTAGTGAAGAAAGCAACATCCACACCACATATTAAGAAGAAATATAAAGAAAATGGGAGCCATGGTGTACAGCCTATGGATCTTTTTTTTTTTTTTTCCAGAAAATACCTAGATCTTCTCATTGATCCTCTTGTACATTCCTCAGTTAAGTCAGGTGTGGGAAAGAATTGTGAATGAAAACAAATGTCAAAGCTTTTGTTTACACTTAGCTCTTTTTTCTTTTAGCATCCATTTTAACCACAAATATGCCCAATTCTCCCTTTTTTGAATCTTTCAATTATTCTAACTATTCACTGCTGATAGTTAAGACGCTTTAGTTCACCTGTACTTAAACACCTGTCCTGCAATGTCCAGCAATGTATCCAATACGTGCTACATTTCATGGAATTGGAAAAAAATAATTGTGAAACTCAAGATAGTAATCTTTTAATATTTGTTATTATTATTAGTCCACAATATAATTTAATACCAGTACATACCATTAAAATATAAGCAAAAACAGACAAAAGAAACTGCAACAAAGGAAAATTGAAGCGACAATTACTTGTAACAGTCAAAAACCTGCGTGCCTTGAAAAAGAAACCAAGGAATGTGTCTTTTTTCCCCTTCACTGGAAATTTGTAATAGAATTAAATATTTTCCAGCAGATTCTGAAAAAAAACCCAACACTGAGGCTTTGAAGCTGAGTATAAAACAAATGTTTTCAGAAAATAACACTGTTACTAAGCATGATCTGTGAGAAAACAATATGGGGCAAACTATAACCGCCATTTAAATATAAGTAGCATACTCTATGGATACAACAAGCATCCTGATCATCATGTAAGTCCTCTATGAATACTTCAGTTTGCACAAAAGAGAAAGAGAAAGAAGGATTTTACTGAGACTAGGAAGCAGATGATTTTAATCATACTCAAGAGCATCAGAACTGCAATTCACTGAAGGAGCAACGGTCAAAAGAGTTTAGGCAGCAATTTGCTTGTCAGCACTTAGGTCAGATTTAAGTCAAGTGAGAAGAAAACTTTAACTTTGTATTCTTGTGAACCACTGTCTCAGCGTGCCTTTAAGAACAGAGAAAATACTCCTTTAATTAACACTTTCAAAAATAACTAACTCTAAAGTCTTTAATACTGCAAAAGCTCTGAGAGACTAAATTTCATGTACTAGAAAACGAAGCAGAAAGTATTTACAACCATTCACACAATTCTTGTCTTAAAGAAACAAAATCAGCAATTTTGCAAACAACTTGTTCAAACATTTAAAATTGTTGACTGTAACTTGCAAAGCTACTTATAAACTTGACTGTACTGCTTGACTACTTGACTGTAACTCGTAAAGCTAGTAACAGGAAATAATTAATCTTGCCTGGGTTTTTAGCAATTCGTTATTTTCCCTCAGAGAGTTAAGCGATGACCTCAGTTCGTTATTTTCATCAGTCATTTTTCTCAAGGTTTCTCTCAGTTGGCTCATTTTTGTCTCATGCTGCAAGAGAAATATCAAATTTTAAAACGTGATTAACAAGAGAGTCTTTTTAGAAATAATTCTCAACTAAGTTCCATTTCAGTGTTAAAAAGTAGGACAAACTTTCAAAGATCAAATTTGTAATTCTTCATGGTCCAATCTGCACATACCACCAGTAGTGAAGAAAGCAACATCCACACCACATATTAAGAAGAAATATAAAGAAAATGGGAGCCATGGTGTACAGCCTATGGATCTTTTTTTTTTTTTCCAGAAAATACCTAGATCTTCTCATTGATCCTCTTGTACATTCCTCAGTTAAGTCAGGTGTGGGAAAGAATTGTGAATGAAAACAAATGTCAAAGCTTTTGTTTACACTTAGCTCTTTTTTCTTTTAGCATCCATTTTAACCACAAATATGCCCAATTCTCCCTTTTTTGAATCTTTCAAATATTCTAACTATTCACTGCTGATAGTTAAGACGCTTTAGTTCACCTGTACTTAAACACCTGTCCTGCAATGTCCAGCAATGTATCCAATACTTGCTACATTTCATGGAATTGGAAAAAAATAATTGTGAAACTCAAGATAGTAATCTTTTAATATTTGTTATTATTATTAGTCCACAATATAATTTAATACCAGTACATACCATTAAAATATAAGCAAAAACGGACAAAAGAAACTGCAACAAAGGAAAATTGAAGCGACAATTTCTTGTAACAGTCAAAAACCTGCGTGCCTTGAAAAAGAAACCAAGGAATGTGTCTTTTTTCCCCTTCACTGGAAATTTGTAATAGAATTAAATATTTTCCAGCAGATTCTGAAAAAAAAACCAACACTGAGGCTTTGAAGCTGAGTATAAAACAAATGTTTTCAGAAAATAACACTGTTACTGAGCATGATCTGTGAGAAAACAATATGGGGCAAACTATAACCGCCATTTAAATATAAGTAGCATACTCTATGGATACAACAAGCATCCTGATCATCATGTAAGTCCTCTATGAATACTTCAGTTTGCACAAAAGAGAAAGAGAAAGAAGGATTTTACTGAGACTAGGAAGCAGATGATTTTAATCATACTCAAGAGCATCAGAACTGCAATTCACTGAAGGAGCAATGGTCAAAAGAGTTTAGGCAGCAATTTGCTTGTCAGCACTTAGGTCAGATTTAAGTCAAGTGAGAAGAAAACTTTAACTTTGTATTCTTGTGAACCACTGTCTCAGCGTGCCTTTAAGAACAGAGAAAATACTCCTTTAATTAACACTTTCAAAAATAACTAACTCTAAAGTCTTTAATACTGCAAAAGCTCTGAGAGACTAAATTTCATGTACTAGAAAACGAAGCAGAAAGTATTTACAACCATTCACACAATTCTTGTCTTAAAGAAACAAAATCAGCAATTTTGCAAACAACTTGTTCAAACATTTAAAATTGTTGACTGTAACTTGCAAAGCTACTTATAAACTTGACTGTACTGCTTGACTACTTGACTGTAACTCGTAAAGCTAGTAACAGGAAATAATTAATCTTGCCTGGGTTTTTAGCAATTCGTTATTTTCCCTCAGAGAGTTAAGCGATGACCTCAGTTCGTTATTTTCATCAGTCATTTTTCTCAAGGTTTCTCTCAGTTGGCTCATTTTTGTCTCATGCTGCAAGAGAAATATCAAATTTTAAAACGTGATTAACAAGAGAGTCTTTTTAGAAATAATTCTCAACTAAGTTCCATTTCAGTGTTAAAAAGTAGGACAAACTTTCAAAGATCAAATTTGTAATTCTTCATGGTCCAATCTGCACATACCACCAGTAATGAAGAAAGCAACATCCACACCACATATTAAGAAGAAATATAAAGAAAATGGGAGCCATGGTGTACAGCCTATGGATCTTTTTTTTTTTTTTTTTCCCAGAAAATACCTAGATCTTCTCATTGATCCTCTTGTACATTCCTCAGTTAAGTCAGGTGTGGGAAAGAATTGTGAATGAAAACAAATGTCAAAGCTTTTGTTTACACTTAGCTCTTTTTTCTTTTAGCATCCATTTTAACCACAAATATGCCCAATTCTCCCTTTTTTGAATCTTTCAATTATTCTAACTATTCACTGCTGATAGTTAAGACGCTTTAGTTCACCTGTACTTAAACACCTGTCCTGCAATGTCCAGGAATGTATCCAATACGTGCTACATTTCATGGAATTGGAAAAAAATAATTGTGAAACTCAAGATAGTAATCTTTTAATATTTGTTATTATTATTAGTCCACAATATAATTTAATACCAGTACATACCATTAAAATATAAGCAAAAACAGACAAAAGAAACTGCAACAAAGGAAAATTGAAGCGACAATTACTTGTAACAGTCAAAAACCTGCGTGCCTTGAAAAAGAAACCAAGGAATGTGTCTTTTTTCCCCTTCACTGGAAATTTGTAATAGAATTAAATATTTTCCAGCAGATTCTGAAAAAAAACCCAACACTGAGGCTTTGAAGCTGAGTATAAAACAAATGTTTTCAGAAAATAACACTGTTACTGAGCATGATCTGTGAGAAAACAATATGGGGCAAACTATAACCGCCATTTAAATATAAGTAGCATACTCTATGGATACAACAAGCATCCTGATCATCATGTAAGTCCTCTATGAATACTTCAGTTTGCACAAAAGAGAAAGAGAAAGAAGGATTTTACTGAGACTAGGAAGCAGATGATTTTAATCATACTCAAGAGCATCAGAACTGCAATTCACTGAAGGAGCAACGGTCAAAAGAGTTTAGGCAGCAATTTGCTTGTCAGCACTTAGGTCAGATTTAAGTCAAGTGAGAAGAAAACTTTAACTTTGTATTCTTGTGAACCACTGTCTCAGCGTGCCTTTAAGAACAGAGAAAATACTCCTTTAATTAACACTTTCAAAAATAACTAACTCTAAAGTCTTTAATACTGCAAAAGCTCTGAGAGACTAAATTTCATGTACTAGAAAACGAAGCAGAAAGTATTTACAACCATTCACACAATTCTTGTCTTAAAGAAACAAAATCAGCAATTTTGCAAACAACTTGTTCAAACATTTAAAATTGTTGACTGTAACTTGCAAAGCTACTTATAAACTTGACTGTACTGCTTGACTACTTGACTGTAACTCGTAAAGCTAGTAACAGGAAATAATTAATCTTGCCTGGGTTTTTAGCAATTCGTTATTTTCCCTCAGAGAGTTAAGCGATGACCTCAGTTCGTTATTTTCATCAGTCATTTTTCTCAAGGTTTCTCTCAGTTGGCTCATTTTTGTCTCATGCTGCAAGAGAAATATCAAATTTTAAAACGTGATTAACAAGAGAGTCTTTTTAGAAATAATTCTCAACTAAGTTCCATTTCAGTGTTAAAAAGTAGGACAAACTTTCAAAGATCAAATTTGTAATTCTTCATGGTCCAATCTGCACATACCACCAGTAGTGAAGAAAGCAACATCCACACCACATATTAAGAAGAAATATAAAGAAAATGGGAGCCATGGTGTACAGCCTATGGATCTTTTTTTTTTTTTTTTTCCCAGAAAATACCTAGATCTTCTCATTGATCCTCTTGTACATTCCTCAGTTAAGTCAGGTGTGGGAAAGAATTGTGAATGAAAACAAATGTCAAAGCTTTTGTTTACACTTAGCTCTTTTTTCTTTTAGCATCCATTTTAACCACAAATATGCCCAATTCTCCCTTTTTTGAATCTTTCAATTATTCTAACTATTCACTGCTGATAGTTAAGACGCTTTAGTTCACCTGTACTTAAACACCTGTCCTGCAATGTCCAGGAATGTATCCAATACGTGCTACATTTCATGGAATTGGAAAAAAATAATTGTGAAACTCAAGATAGTAATCTTTTAATATTTGTTATTATTATTAGTCCACAATATAATTTAATACCAGTACATACCATTAAAATATAAGCAAAAACAGACAAAAGAAACTGCAACAAAGGAAAATTGAAGCGACAATTACTTGTAACAGTCAAAAACCTGCGTGCCTTGAAAAAGAAACCAAGGAATGTGTCTTTTTTCCCCTTCACTGGAAATTTGTAATAGAATTAAATATTTTCCAGCAGATTCTGAAAAAAAACCCAACACTGAGGCTTTGAAGCTGAGTATAAAACAAATGTTTTCAGAAAATAACACTGTTACTGAGCATGATCTGTGAGAAAACAATATGGGGCAAACTATAACCGCCATTTAAATATAAGTAGCATACTCTATGGATACAACAAGCATCCTGATCATCATGTAAGTCCTCTATGAATACTTCAGTTTGCACAAAAGAGAAAGAGAAAGAAGGATTTTACTGAGACTAGGAAGCAGATGATTTTAATCATACTCAAGAGCATCAGAACTGCAATTCACTGAAGGAGCAACGGTCAAAAGAGTTTAGGCAGCAATTTGCTTGTCAGCACTTAGGTCAGATTTAAGTCAAGTGAGAAGAAAACTTTAACTTTGTATTCTTGTGAACCACTGTCTCAGCGTGCCTTTAAGAACAGAGAAAATACTCCTTTAATTAACACTTTCAAAAATAACTAACTCTAAAGTCTTTAATACTGCAAAAGCTCTGAGAGACTAAATTTCATGTACTAGAAAACGAAGCAGAAAGTATTTACAACCATTCACACAATTCTTGTCTTAAAGAAACAAAATCAGCAATTTTGCAAACAACTTGTTCAAACATTTAAAATTGTTGACTGTAACTTGCAAAGCTACTTATAAACTTGACTGTACTGCTTGACTACTTGACTGTAACTCGTAAAGCTAGTAACAGGAAATAATTAATCTTGCCTGGGTTTTTAGCAATTCGTTATTTTCCCTCAGAGAGTTAAGCGATGACCTCAGTTCGTTATTTTCATCAGTCATTTTTCTCAAGGTTTCTCTCAGTTGGCTCATTTTTGTCTCATGCTGCAAGAGAAATATCAAATTTTAAAACGTGATTAACAAGAGAGTCTTTTTAGAAATAATTCTCAACTAAGTTCCATTTCAGTGTTAAAAAATAGGACAAACTTTCAAAGATCAAATTTGTAATTCTTCATGGTCCAATCTGCACATACCACCAGTAGTGAAGAAAGCAACATCCACACCACATATTAAGAAGAAATATAAAGAAAATGGGAGCCATGGTGTACAGCCTATGGATCTTTTTTTTTTTTTTTTTCCCAGAAAATACCTAGATCTTCTCATTGATCCTCTTGTACATTCCTCAGTTAAGTCAGGTGTGGGAAAGAATTGTGAATGAAAACAAATGTCAAAGCTTTTGTTTACACTTAGCTCTTTTTTCTTTTAGCATCCATTTTAACCACAAATATGCCCAATTCTCCCTTTTTTGAATCTTTCAATTATTCTAACTATTCACTGCTGATAGTTAAGACGCTTTAGTTCACCTGTACTTAAACACCTGTCCTGCAATGTCCAGGAATGTATCCAATACGTGCTACATTTCATGGAATTGGAAAAAAATAATTGTGAAACTCAAGATAGTAATCTTTTAATATTTGTTATTATTATTAGTCCACAATATAATTTAATACCAGTACATACCATTAAAATATAAGCAAAAACAGACAAAAGAAACTGCAACAAAGGAAAATTGAAGCGACAATTACTTGTAACAGTCAAAAACCTGCGTGCCTTGAAAAAGAAACCAAGGAATGTGTCTTTTTTCCCCTTCACTGGAAATTTGTAATAGAATTAAATATTTTCCAGCAGATTCTGAAAAAAAACCCAACACTGAGGCTTTGAAGCTGAGTATAAAACAAATGTTTTCAGAAAATAACACTGTTACTAAGCATGATCTGTGAGAAAACAATATGGGGCAAACTATAACCGCCATTTAAATATAAGTAGCATACTCTATGGATACAACAAGCATCCTGATCATCATGTAAGTCCTCTATGAATACTTCAGTTTGCACAAAAGAGAAAGAGAAAGAAGGATTTTACTGAGACTAGGAAGCAGATGATTTTAATCATACTCAAGAGCATCAGAACTGCAATTCACTGAAGGAGCAACGGTCAAAAGAGTTTAGGCAGCAATTTGCTTGTCAGCACTTAGGTCAGATTTAAGTCAAGTGAGAAGAAAACTTTAACTTTGTATTCTTGTGAACCACTGTCTCAGCGTGCCTTTAAGAACAGAGAAAATACTCCTTTAATTAACACTTTCAAAAATAACTAACTCTAAAGTCTTTAATACTGCAAAAGCTCTGAGAGACTAAATTTCATGTACTAGAAAACGAAGCAGAAAGTATTTACAACCATTCACACAATTCTTGTCTTAAAGAAACAAAATCAGCAATTTTGCAAACAACTTGTTCAAACATTTAAAATTGTTGACTGTAACTTGCAAAGCTACTTATAAACTTGACTGTACTGCTTGACTACTTGACTGTAACTCAAAAGCCAGTAACAGGAAATAATTAATCTTGCCTGGGTTTTTAGGAATTCGATATTTTCCCTCAGAGAGTTAAGCGATGACCTCAGTTCGTTATTTTCATCAGTCATTTTTCTCAAGGTTTCTCTCAGTTGGCTCATTTTTGTCTCATGCTGCAAGAGAAATATCAAATTTTAAAACGTGATTAACAAGAGAGTCTTTTTAGAAATAATTCTCAACTAAGTTCCATTTCAGTGTTAAAAAGCAGGACAAACTTTCAAAGATCAAATTTGTAATTCTTCATGGTCCAATCTGCACATACCACCAGTAGTGAAGAAAGCAACATCCACACCACATATTAAGAAGAAATATAAAGAAAATGGGAGCCATGGTGTACAGCCTATGGATCTTTTTTTTTTTTTTTTTCCCAGAAAATACCTAGATCTTCTCATTGATCCTCTTGTACATTCCTCAGTTAAGTCAGGTGTGGGAAAGAATTGTGAATGAAAACAAATGTCAAAGCTTTTGTTTACACTTAGCTCTTTTTTCTTTTAGCATCCATTTTAACCACAAATATGCCCAATTCTCCCTTTTTTGAATCTTTCAATTATTCTAACTATTCACTGCTGATAGTTAAGACGCTTTAGTTCACCTGTACTTAAACACCTGTCCTGCAATGTCCAGCAATGTATCCAATACGTGCTACATTTCATGGAATTGGAAAAAAATAATTGTGAAACTCAAGATAGTAATCTTTTAATATTTGTTATTATTATTAGTCCACAATATAATTTAATACCAGTACATACCATTAAAATATAAGCAAAAACAGACAAAAGAAACTGCAACAAAGGAAAATTGAAGCGACAATTACTTGTAACAGTCAAAAACCTGCGTGCCTTGAAAAAGAAACCAAGGAATGTGTCTTTTTTCCCCTTCACTGGAAATTTGTAATAGAATTAAATATTTTCCAGCAGATTCTGAAAAAAAACCCAACACTGAGGCTTTGAAGCTGAGTATAAAACAAATGTTTTCAGAAAATAACACTGTTACTGAGCATGATCTGTGAGAAAACAATATGGGGCAAACTATAACCGCCATTTAAATATAAGTAGCATACTCTATGGATACAACAAGCATCCTGACCATCATGTAAGTCCTCTATGAATACTTCAGTTTGCACAAAAGAGAAAGAGAAAGAAGGATTTTACTGAGACTAGGAAGCAGATGATTTTAATCATACTCAAGAGCATCAGAACTGCAATTCACTGAAGGAGCAACGGTCAAAAGAGTTTAGGCAGCAATTTGCTTGTCAGCACTTAGGTCAGATTTAAGTCAAGTGAGAAGAAAACTTTAACTTTGTATTCTTGTGAACCACTGTCTCAGCGTGCCTTTAAGAACAGAGAAAATACTCCTTTAATTAACACTTTCAAAAATAACTAACTCTAAAGTCTTTAATACTGCAAAAGCTCTGAGAGACTAAATTTCATGTACTAGAAAACGAAGCAGGAAGTATTTACAACCATTCACACAATTCTTGTCTTAAAGAAACAAAATCAGCAATTTTGCAAACAACTTGTTCAAACATTTAAAATTGTTGACTGTAACTTGCAAAGCTACTTATAAACTTGACTGTACTGCTTGACTACTTGACTGTAACTCGTAAAGCTAGTAACAGGAAATAATTAATCTTGCCTGGGTTTTTAGCAATTCGTTATTTTCCCTCAGAGAGTTAAGCGATGACCTCAGTTCGTTATTTTCATCAGTCATTTTTCTCAAGGTTTCTCTCAGTTGGCTCATTTTTGTCTCATGCTGCAAGAGAAATATCAAATTTTAAAACGTGATTAACAAGAGAGTCTTTTTAGAAATAATTCTCAACTAAGTTCCATTTCAGTGTTAAAAAGTAGGACAAACTTTCAAAGATCAAATTTGTAATTCTTCATGGTCCAATCTGCACATACCACCAGTAGTGAAGAAAGCAACATCCACACCACATATTAAGAAGAAATATAAAGAAAATGGGAGCCATGGTGTACAGCCTATGGATCTTTTTTTTTTTTTTTTTTCCCAGAAAATACCTAGATCTTCTCATTGATCCTCTTGTACATTCCTCAGTTAAGTCAGGTGTGGGAAAGAATTGTGAATGAAAACAAATGTCAAAGCTTTTGTTTACACTTAGCTCTTTTTTCTTTTAGCATCCATTTTAACCACAAATATGCCCAATTCTCCCTTTTTTTGAATCTTTCAAATATTCTAACTATTCACTGCTGATAGTTAAGACGCTTTAGTTCACCTGTACTTAAACACCTGTCCTGCAATGTCCAGGAATGTATCCAATACGTGCTACATTTCATGGAATTGGAAAAAAATAATTGTGAAACTCAAGATAGTAATCTTTTAATATTTGTTATTATTATTAGTCCACAATATAATTTAATACCAGTACATACCATTAAAATATAAGCAAAAACGGACAAAAGAAACTGCAACAAAGGAAAATTGAAGCGACAATTACTTGTAACAGTCAAAAACCTGCGTGCCTTGAAAAAGAAACCAAGGAATGTGTCTTTTTTCCCCTTCACTGGAAATTTGAAATATATTTAAATATTTTCCAGCAGATTCTGAAAAAAAAACAACACTGAGGCTTTGAAGCTGAGTATAAAACAAATGTTTTCAGAAAATAACATTCCATTTCTCAGAAACCGTGAGAATCTTCTATGTGAAAATAGCTTTTTGTTCAGAAGTGTTGTCTTCTGCACTAGGAATTCAACCATCCTCTACATTTTCTTAAGCCTCACTCTCAGACTGTTATCATGCTGCAAAAAGGACTTAAGCGGTAAATATAGAAATGATCTCATCAACAAAGAAAATGCTACAGATAGGCTCCGAACGGAGTGCTCAATTACTTCCATTGAAAAGGCCAAACCTTTAGAGTTAACCAAGCCTAGGAAAAGCTTGCCCTGCTTGGGATGGAACAGGAGCAAGGTGGCTTGAAATTGACCATAAACTTTCAAAACAGTCAGGGACAGCAGAATTATAAGTGAAAGGTTTTGAGAGGAAAAAAAAAAGAATTAATATTCTCAATTTCTCCAAACCACATTACACAATGCTTTATAAGGCTTGCATATTTGGGGTTTTGACAATAATTTCACAGTTCTTCAGGGATTTGGCAATAATTTCACAGACCACAGGGCTGTTGTAGGTGGTGCCAGGATGTCTAAACCATCCAATTCCATTATCAAATCGGGTACCATCTGTATCATAATAAAGTGCATCACTTCATTCCTGCCAAATGTTTGTCTAGTCTGTTCCGAAGACCTGCAAATACTGGAAGCACCAGTCTTACTGACCTCTCTAACCCAGTGGTTAACTGCTTCATTTTAATCTAGTTTTCCCAAATTTCAACAGTAATCTGTACCTACACATCCCACAATTCATTGCACCATTCTGAACTGGAAACCACACCAAACTCACTAACAACAGTTTGGCACTTTTTATGCTAAATCTTTCATTTGGGGGTTTCAAACACTTTAAAGAAATAAGCATTATATCCAGCAAACATATGATGGCTTAAGAAAACTACAAGCAAGTTAAAATGTATGGGGAGCAATAAGAATCACTAAGTAAGTTATTGTACTTTTTTCATAGTTCCAAGTACTGCCTAAACGTCTTCATCAGCATCTTTTATTGCAGCGAAAGCTGCTTCACATCTGTGAAGCAATTTTTCTCGCTCAACTAGAGCACGTTCTCGTCTCTCAAGTTCCAGTGCATATTTCTCCTGTGCTGAACGCTCCCTCTATACCAAGGAAAAAAAATGTTGAAACGCCTTCGAAACACATGAAATTACCGATTTATAGTGAACTAGAATTCTTTCCTCTGCAGATATGCTTAGGTTTTGTTTTTAATTATAGTGTTACACAATAGCTGACTAATTAGAAGTATCCTAATGGCCATCTACATTCAATTGGATTTGCGGCAGGACTGCTTGGCCTTCCAAAATGCAGAATTCAACTCTGCATGGCTGTTCAAGTAACAGCATAGACAATTAAAAGTAGGATTTTGTTTCCAGAAGTTTTGGATAATGCTATTATCTGTAAGACAAAAGAGTCCAGTGCCCTAAACACTAGATTGCTGTATTGTTTCTTCAGTTAGTGGAAAGCACCTCTAGGAAAGTGGTGAGAAAAAAGATACGCACAATTCTTTTGATCTTGGATGGTGCAAAAGACAGTCCCAGCAGGAAATCTAGCAGAAGCACAGAAGCTGTTACAGAATAAAACCAATGCAGGTTTGGGAGCTCTTTAGTTAGTGGCCCAAGCCTGCTGGTGGATAAACTATTGGGAGTCACCAGCAGCAGAAAAGTAAAGGCAGAAGGGATGGTCTTCACAGAAGATCAAGTCAAGAGGGCAAGTGCTCTTGAATGCCCAGAGTGAAGAGCATAGTTTCAGGTGCTGTCAGGAAAAGCAGTGCTTGCAGGTGTTTCTCTCCATGCCAACACCGCATCACAAGACACAACTCTTGGAATAATAGCACTGTGTTCAAACTCCCTTCAGCAGAGCAAATATCTGATCTAACCACTACCCATGTCATTACCAAGTCAGTGAACTAATTTAGGGGAAGAGGTGGATGATGACAGTGATATAGTTAGTAATTTCTGAATTCTCTGTCAAAAGTGAGAATCTTTGTAACATTACTGATCATTACAAAATGTCTGAGGCCATTACAGTTCCTACCTGGAGATTCTGATGGGCGACTTCCAGTTCGCTATTACTCTGACTTTTACCCAAATGGGATGGTAAGGTGTTATCTGTGGAGAAAAAGAACACACTTTACATTAAAAATATAGTCTTAAATAAGTAAAGACTGCTTATCCAAAACAGCGAAAGTGTATTTTAAGCGTTTACAGCGACCAGCATAAAGCAAGACATATTGAAATGAAAAAGTAATCTCCTAAAGAATTACGGAGAAATGCTCAAAGTTTTGTTCCATGACTTGTTTGAATCAATCTATGCACAGACTGAAACATGAGGTAGCCAAAGTTTCCTTTTTGTTATGGCTTCAGGAAAGTGATTAACTGCTGAATAGACCCGGACCTCTCCTATTTCCCGTTGAGTGAAACACTTCAGAACTGCAATTTAACAAATTGCTACTGAGTAAATTAAGAGGAATTTAGTTGTATACAATGAGAGTTGATGTACAATAGTCACAGTTTCTCTGTTAAGAATTTAGTTTAGAATAAAGAGAAGCCAGTCCACCATTTAGGGAACCTGAGCACTTTCATTTTTGATAAAGGCTGCCTCACACTCGACTCTAAAAATACTAATAGATACGCCTCTTGCTCGAATATTTAGTCCTACCTAACCGACTACATTAGCAATGAGCGTGAGCACCCATATAGCCCCAATGCAAATTCCTTTTTGTCATTCCTGGTCCTCCCTTGTTCTGTCTTGAAGACCCAAGTGTACATCTTTGGCACAAATGACGATAACACAAACATTACTGCCCATTGTTCCAAACCAGTATTAGTCCGACACTGCCATTATTACAGAGCTGAATTCATTCTTAGGTGGTTAGAAACATATTCGGAGCCTATATTCATAGGTCACATAGGAAGACAGACCTGCCTTCCCATTGACGCTTACCGATGTCCAAACACAAAGAGCTAAACAGGCAGCAGCAAATGAAAATGGATCAGAACAGACTAGAGAACACAGAAAGGATACAAGTAGGGAAGTATGTGACAGATTCTTAAGAACCAAGCATAACAATACTGCTTCTCAGCAACATGTTACAGCATAAATTGAAACTCCTTACATATTCACTCCTCTTTTGGAGTGATTAGGGCCATACTAGCTGTTCAGTGTTGCTATCTGTCTCTTACTGCAATACGAAGTATTTCTAGAAGAACCTCTGGTACAGACAGTCATGTTTATGCTGAGTTTCAGAGAGTAACACCTCTTACCAACATCATATTTATGAAGTTCCGCTAGCGATGGTGCTTTACAATCCAGCAACTGCTCCTATTGAACATGAAGGCAACACATTAATATTTCATCTTGCATGTGGGCCTTTTCAACAACTACATTAACAGACAACTCTTGCCTCCACCACACAAACTACATTACTTAAACTATTAAAGCTGAAAAGCTTCCAGTTATTACGAAGCTTAATGAAACACTCAAACATTTAAAATAGGGAAAAAAAATCAGAATTTGTCTCTTATGGATGGCATGTTCAGCTTGTGAAACCATTTGGTTCAAAGGCAGCATACCCTGCCACAGAATAGCCTGTCTAAAACAAACATCTTAAGACTAAGTGTCATTGCTGCTGTGTTACACAAAACTAATACCTGTGCAAAAGTCAGACTGTGCGACTGAAGGCTTTTACGCAGCAATCGAGAGTTAGAGCATTCCTTACTTTCTGCTCTATTTAATCCAAATTTAGAAAACAAACAAGCAGCATAGAGGGCAAGGAAGTCTGAGTTCTCAGGCCTGATACCTTCCTGCCAGTCACACAATAAATAGAGAACTGCCTACCTAGTCTTAACTTCTTGGATGTGACTACTAACATGATTTTCCTGCATTTTTGAAGACTGTCAACCCTGAAACCTTGACAAGTGTACGAAAGCCTGCAGTTGCAGTTTTCTTGAAAGCTAGACCGAAGTGTCAAATGGCAGAGAAATTAACATTTCTTTAAATAGAAGAATAGGAAATCTAGAAAAATAGAATAAATTCTAGAAGAATTACATCTAAAGAATATTAATTCCATTAGATTTAATACTCAAGATTCTAAAATAATTTAGTCAGGAAGTTTTACAGAAGATGACACGGGAAAAGTGCTCCTCCAGTCAGACGCTAGAAGCTTCTGAACGTCACAGAACAGAGGTTGGAAATTGGCATTTACCTTCAACTTGTAAACAGCAGGGCTTCCAGGAAACAACTTAGCAGATTTTTCAACCCAGTATTTTGCTCTTTCATCAGTGACGGCATTATTGCACAGTAACTCCGCTATCTTCAGTACTAGATCTTTCTGCATTGGGTTCAACTCCACAGAACGCTAGTTTTCCCCATGCACGCACACCGGAAAAAAAGGCAGGAAAAAAAAGGTAACTTGATCTTGCAATCCACACAGAATGGGAAAGAAAATTATAACAGTCATTGAAAAGACACAGGTATTCAAATTAGACAGATCTATTAGTAAATACTTTTTGAATGAGTTAAGAAAGACCTCAGTTGCTAAATGCATCACTAGTCTACAGCACCCAGATACATCTGCTGCAACTCAAAAGAGCAAAAATTCAGAAAAGAAAGAATTTCAAAGGGAAAAAACGCAGAAGCCAGCTACTCTGCCCCCACCACCAGCTATACGCAGGCAGCTGGACTCTTACGTACCTTTAGTCTAACTCCATATAGACATTTTTGAAGAAATATATAATTAAGTCACACCCTACCAAGCTGGGATGTATTGGCAGCAAAACTTTTGAGCACATCCTCTCCCTCCCCAAAACCTGAACAAAGGCATTCTGATGGTGAATTTTTCATTGGGCAATCATATAAATAAATGTCAATTATGTTCGCCCTGCCCCATCTCACACCCCCCCAAACAAAACCCCCCAAAAAAGCAATAAATACGAACAACTAGAAAACACCCTAGGTCTAGTCTTCCAGTAGCAACTAGATTACTGCTGTCACCTGAGCCCTTGCTAAGAATCTGTCACTGCTGTCAAATTCCCTAGTCCAAAGGGCAATGTAAGATATGGAAAGAATTTAGTAGCAGCTAGCACAAAGACCCAGTCTAGGTCACAAAAGAATCATCTTAAAAAAAAATACTGATGAAGCAAAACACATCAAACGAAGAATCCCCTCTGCAGTACGTCATATACACCTTTGGCAACAGAAAGCATACATATTACACTTTTTCCACAAACATGTTTTCTTCTAGGCATTTAAGAAAAGTCCAGAACAGAATGATTTTAAAAGTCCCTTTACAATGGATTAAAGCAGGACATCGGAGGTCGGTGGAGTACTTACCCTGTAACATCCAAAAGCTTTTTCTATGTTGTCCTCAGCTTCATAAATTTGTCCAAGAAATCTGTGTGCTCTCGGATCTCTCTTTTGCACACTGAGGTATGTAGATACATACCTATGGAGCAGGAAAAAAAGGATCAATATTCCTCAATAATACGAGTCCCTCTGTCCTCCCCCGCCCCCCCCCAGTGTCCACGGAAGCAGGGCAGGAATTTAACATGTGATACAGGAAATGCAGTCATGGTTGGTTCCAGATACCTGGTCTGGACCTTAAAGTACAGAACAACATTATTTTTACATGTACAGACGCTACTTATTTGCCACCAAGTATTGGTATTTACTAAAAAAAAAAAAAAAAAAAAAAAAAGAGAGAAAGAAACTGTAACTGTAATTACTTCATAATACAATGGAATAAAAGCCATTTCAAACAGCAAGTTTTTCAATATCACGTAACTTATTATCTAAGTTGCTGTTTTATAAAGATTTAAACAGCACTTGATACCCACATCTACTGCTACTGTAAAGCAGCATGATAGTGATCTTGATTTCTCCAGTCTACTTCATATTCACTTAGCTTTTCTAAAGTACTTTAGAGAACAGAATAGAAGAATACAGCAACGCGTATTACCTTTTAGCGAGTTCATACTCCTTTAGTTCAAAATACAGCTTAGCGAACTGGAATCCTTTCAACGATTTCTGAACGGAAAACACACAACAAGCACATTTTAGATGTACAACACTTTCAAAGTAATTGCATAGGAAGACCCTTCTGATACTTTTTGAGAGACTGAATTTGATAACTAGTTATCAGCTCCAGTCCGCTCCTCATACCCAAAGTTTTGTTTCTGAAAGATGTGGGATTTGGAAAACAATGCTTTTCCAGTAACTGGCCAAGGCTACCAACGTGAAATCGAGGCGGCCGCTGCGCTGAGGGACCGGGGCGGGCGGAGGGGGTTAACGGGAACAATGGCGGGGCCTCGTCCCCTGCTGTGGAGCTGAAACGGGGACGAGCAGGGGAGAGGCTCGCTGTTGGGTTACAGCTCCGTGTAACGCAGGCACGGGTCGAATCTGTGCGCTAGGGGCGTGCAGGGTAATGCTTGTGTAAGCAGCGTTCCCTGGAGAGGCTGAGGGAAGGGTTGCTCTCGCTAGCCCCAGAAGTAAAGCATGATATGAAGATATAGCGCGTGACAGAAACATGTGATGTCTATAGTCATCTCTAACTGCATATATGAACAGCAAGTCGGCTGTTCTGAAAAAAATACTGATAGTCCTGGCGCCGAGCTGTAAGAGAGAAGTTAAAAAGAACTTACCCATGCACGTTCCCCCTCTGCACCACAGCTTCCCAGATAACACTCCAGGAGATGGTTGTCACTAAAAGTTACCAGCCACTTTAACATACCATGTACAAAAACAACGTGGGTCTGGAAGGTAATCTCCCGAGCAAGTATGAACTAAATCCTGTGGCAGACTGCACATAAGAACTGCTCTTTACCTTTCAAAGTACTCAAGTGCCCAAGAGCCTGCAGACAGCACAAAACAGCATCCACCTGACCAGCACCTGCCCAGCTGCCTCAGCTTCCTCACTGCTCATCAGAGGAAGAATGACATTTCAAAGGCCTTCAGTCTACTGACCATCAACATCAATTAGCATGTTCAAAATAAGTACACAACGCGATGCAAATTGCTCTTCAGCAAGCCAAAGTGAAGACAATAGTTATTTTGACAAGACTAAGATTTAATTTGTAAAATTTGACATTCCATACAAATATGTCATAACACAAATACACCCAAAATATGCCAGTGTCTGAACTTATTTAACATGCAAAAAAAATCAATTAGAACACATAAAAAACAACCATAAGCTGCAATTTTACATTTATACATCAGAAGTGTCCTTTTTAAGGAAGTGGAAATAATTAATCAATAACATCTAAATACTGATTTATACTGCTAGAACATCTGTATACTCAAAAGCCAGAATTCTCTATTTGCCCACAGTCTGTAATGACAACTCTTCCACTTACTAACCCGTTGGGAGAACCAAAGGATTCGAGCTTTTTCACAACATCCGTTCCATCTGTCACAAAACCAAACACCACGTGTTTAAAGTCCAAGGCTTCTACTGTTTTGAGTGTTGTGAAGAACTGAGAGTTATTCGTATCCCGACCCCTATTTGCCATCGACAGCAATCCAGGACCCGTGTGCTTCACTTCAAAGCTCTCTTCTTCAAATGCATCTCCATAAATTGACCGTCCACCTGTTCCATCATGGTTAGTTACATCACCTCCCTTAAAAAAAAAGCACAGCGTTTACTTTCAAGTCCCAAAGAACAAGATCATCACGAACATCATGATGTTCAAGAACATCGACCAATAGCACAGTTACATTCTTTCCAAAATAGAGTTTTTGTTCAAAAAACACAGGTAAAACCTCATTCTTAGTTATCACAAGTACTATAGTTACTTGGATATAAGGCTTTCCACCTTCAGCAGATTTGCTCGTGGTAACAAAGCATTACTGGAATGTTCCTCGTTTATCCTGAACACAGCATTTTATCTTTGTTCCACATGGCAACTACTCTAAGCGGGTCATTCCCACTTTCTGCTTCCTGCTTCACTCGGCCCTTACAACTGGCAACCACGATTATCTCTATTCTCACTTAGTCCCTGCAGGCACAAAACTGACCACCCAGAAAAAGTCATGGTACCACTGATCAGAACTTTCCTGCTTTTGTGCAGAAAGGTTAAAGAAAAGAACAAGGAGAGTCATACTTCAGATTCACTTAATACCCAGTCAAGACTGGAGAGTTTTTCACTCTGGTGACAAGCCATTTGTATATTGCTATCCATTTCTGAATTTGGAAACGATTGTGCCCTGCCTTGAGGGATGTAGCATTATGCAAAAGCATTCTTGTAGCATGTAAGGAATTCAGTTTATTTTACCTGTTTTAAGTCATTATACCTCCTACTGAATATTTGGAAGACTTTTAGGAACGAAGGGAAGGTATACGTGAGCAGATACCGATCTCCTATGCCTTCAGAAATTATGGGGATACTTTTTGAGAGACTGAATTTGATAACTAGTTATCAGCTCCAGTCCGCTCCTCATAACCAAAGTTTTGTTTTTGAAAGATGTGGGATTTGGAAAACAATGTTTTTCCTGTAACTGGCCAAGGCTACAAACGTGAAATTGAGGTTACTGGTGAAGCAAGCAACAAGCCTTAATACTTGTGACATTTCACAACCACTTCTTACTGAAGAGTGTAGAAGAAGCAGAAGAAGAGAGTCTGCTACATTTAAAGTACAGCCTGTTTTTTTCCCCCAATGTAACAATGTTGCAAAAAGAACCCCTAAAATCTGACAGAGTAAACAAAAAAGATGGTACTTAGTCCTGGTCTAGTACATATCACTCACAACTGTTTCAATATAGGTAAAATGTTTTCTTCCCACCTACTCTCAGTTTATATACAAAATGCATCAATACAGTAATTTATTTCTGATGTCATCAGTCTGAGATAGCTTGAACACACTTGTTCTGGGGATGAAAGACGAAAGGTATTTAAGGAGGAATAAAACAAGGAAACGAAAGCGAGAAAAAGCAAAACAGAAAACTGAGCAAGCAAGAGGGCAAGATGGGAGAAGCACGGGCAGGAGGAAATGAGTCAAAGGAAAGAGCTAGAGAACTACAAAGTCACAAGCAAAAGCTTCAAGGTAGAAGCTATTTTTAAATATGTATTTAAAATCCGAGCTCCCAACATCGGATCAAAAAGCAGGTTTTGTCTGTGAACTCCAAACTACTGGAGGTAGTTAGGCCCAACGACGCAAAACATGAATCAACGGTCTGCATTCGAAATACACTCAAATTGCTACTCCCCACCCCTCCCCCACCCCCAAGTGATCTATGTAAACCTTTAAGTGAATTTAAATGAAAACAGGCCTCCGCGTTTTCGGTCCGTCTTTTCAGGTATCACTGACACGCCAGAGCGGACTCACGCTTGACACCTTGCGGACAGGGATGAAAAGCAACCTCAAAAGAAACGCTTGCAGCCTTGGAAGACCCTTCCCTCCGAAATCAACACAACAAGGAAACCAGTAACTATTCCCTCGGTGGACTGTGCTACACAGTCAGCTGTAAGCATCGCTCGAAAGTCAAAACTAAACGCGTCCGGTGGCCTTGAGCACAAGAAGAGGAGAGGAAATATTTTGTGTCGAGGCCACCGGGGAGTATCAACACTGTGGGAACGTATCTGTGCACCTGGCGGCGATGCACTTGACGCTGTCTAGCCCAAACAGTGCCCAAGTCGAACCCACAAAGTCACAGGACAGCTTTGCTGCTGCTGCTGCTGCTGGGAAAGGCACCAACCAAAGGCACAGCCCCTGCACGCAGTCCCTACCGGATCACGCTTAGCTCGGGCACATTCACGCCGCTTCAAAGCAACTCCGAGCGGCAGGCCGGGATCTTTCAGGATTAGGGCCCGCTGAATCGCATCAGGCGGCTGAGCGTTTCCCAGCTAAAATGGGCACGGGTGGCGTTTGTCACCCCCGGGCCCGCTGGCTGACAGGGAGCGGAGCTGTGCGCCCCCAGCCCCCCTCGCTCGGCGCTGTCGCTTCAGCGAGCGGCCGGCCAGAAACCTCCACGGCGCCGCACGGAAAGGACACTGAAACTTGAAGGCGGCGCGGTGCTTCGTTTGTGAAGGAAAGTACCTCTCCCTCGCTCCGGCCCCGAGGAAAGCCCTGCTATAAAACCCCTCCTGTCCGTGAGGCGCCGCGGGGCAGGGGCAGGGGCAGGGGCAGCCCCAACCCTCCCCTCACGACGCCGGCCACCCCCCTAGCCCCCCACCCCACCCGGGACCCCACCGGGACCCCAGCGGGACCCCCTCCGCCTCCCCCCCCCGCCGGCCAAGGGAAGCGGCGAGGCCTCGCTCACCTCTCTCTGAGAAGCCGCAGAGGCCTGCACGGAGGCGACATAGCACTCCACCTCGGCCTTGCTGCGCCTCAACATGGCGACCGCAGCAGCGCCGAGCCCGGCCGGGCTCCGCTCCGCTCCGCTCCGCTCCCGTGCCGCGCCGCCGCAGCGGCACAAACAAACAGCTCCAGGCGGGGCACCGGCCGCGCCCTAGGAACGCCGCGCACGCAGCGCGCTACGCACACTGCGCACACTGCGCACGCCCCCGCTGAATGCGCAGGAGCCGTTGCCACAGTGCGGGGAGGGGAGGGGCGAGGCTGGGACGCATGCGCGGGGCGGCCGCTGGGGCTCCCTGACAGGACTTTAGGAACTGAGTTTGCAAAGGGTCCCTCAGAAAGTAGCTGGGAGCAGCCCTGAAGACGCGCAGGCTGCACAGTTTGAGACACGAGCTGTAACTTATTCTTTTGGATTGATTTATTTAATTTTGTAAGCCGTAAGGCGGTTGCCCCGCGGCTTGCTGGAGGTGTGCCCCTCTCGCTTTTCTGCAAGTTCCAGGCACTTTGGTCAAATGGAGGCCACTGGGCTGTCCCCAAATGGTGTGATATCTCTGTGGACAGGCTGCGTTAAAAATTCATCCCCTCCTCAGTCTCTAGCGTCCCACTGACATGCACAAGTTTCCTGCTGGACCTAAGCACTACCGACATCTCCACAACTCCTCCCGCCTTTATAAAAAAAAAAATAATAATAAAGTATCCACCTTGTTTCTGTAAGCAGCAGCCACCTGACACCCTGCCGGAGTTAACCCTCTGTTTTATTATTTGCCCTATTAATGGGGATTTCTTTACACATTGGCTTTAATTCCATAAGAAGAAACAGCATTTTTTTCCCCTCTTCTTTTTAAATGACGAGGATTACAAAGTTTGTCAACACCTGCCAGGCTGAGGATTAAAAGTCTTAGCGCTGGTGCAGAGGAGAACCTGAGAGCTGGCTCGGGAGTCACTGGAGGAAATCTTTGCTTTTCGTGATGTGAAATTGCCTTCATGCAGACCAGGTCAAGTGCCTTGACGCTGGTCAGCATCTCTGTGGAATTGGCACCGTGTTGTCCCCACTGGTTGCAGCACCAGGAGGGTAGCCCGCCCGGCAGGACAGCAGTTGACCATATTCATTGCTAACCTTACAACCAGACCACACTCAGCTTGGCTCACTACATGTTTTGATACCTTGGTGGGAACTGAGCTCAGGATTTGCCGCTGCTGGAGGCAGGAAGGCTTTAGGCTCAGCTCCTTCCCCCTACAGCTACATCCATTGGGCTTTCTGAAGCGCTCCCTACTGTTATTCTAAGCAGGAGCTTCAAAAGGAATCTCTCTTCCTCGTGCATGATTGATCCCATGCAGTAAGAAGGGGGCAAAGCTGAGGCATCCATTCCGAAATCCCAGGCCCACAGCCTTCTTTGAGAGACCTAGTAGGGGTCACGGTTCAAACAACAATAATAAACTCAGCCTCTTTAAAGAAAGCATGTCCAGCTAGGTGAAATATTTATAATGCTGACAGGCCAGGAAAGTCAGCTTCAACACTAGACCGGCAATTGTCCAGGTTAATTGTCTAATTGCTAGCTCCCTCCCTGTTTTGCGCTGCTTTTCATAATGCTCTTGATGACAAACTCCATGGGTATTATTTCAATGATAGTCCACTCTGAAGACAACTCCCGAGGGAGCAGTGTGAATTTCAGCAACCCACCACTGGAGACAGGACTGCAATAATAAGAATACAGAAAAAAAAAACAAACCACCAACACCTGGAGGGTGATTGAACACTGTGACATATTGCCTACAGAGGCTTGTGAGATCTCCCTTGGAGATACTCAAAACTTGGCTGGGTATGACTTTTGCTGTTGGGGCAGCTTTGAAGGTAGACCTGCCTTGAGCAAATGTTTGGACTACCTGGCCTGTAGCAGCCCCATCCTTCTGAAATATTTCTGTGACGGAGCAGGCTTTGAACCCCGGAACCCTTGGATGCTCTTAGTGCTACGTAGTGGGGTCTGAAACACTTACACTCCTGTTAATGACACAGAGACCACCACCTTGGTGCTACTGCACGATAGCGCAGTCTTCATGATCAAGAACGTGGAAACACAGCAAAAACCATGGAGTTCGGGCCACAGGGTTACTGCGGAGCCTGGAGGAGGTGCAAACGAGGCTGCCACGTTCTGGGATATAACCACACAAGGCAGGCCATACCCCTTGGGGTCAGGGGCTGTTTCCACCCACAGTAGGGCTGCGCATACGGTCAGCGGAGCATGAAAAAACTAGAAGAACTGAATTACAATTTAAAGGAAGTATTGCTGAGAGCGGTCTCCCGAACCCATGGCACAGTCCGAAATCCCAACAGTGTTATCAGGCTAGTTATATAAACTTTTTTTGGGGGGGGAAGAGGGCTTCTCGTCATGAACACAGTAAGGACTGCATTCAGCCACTGAACTGTTACTGCACTGAATAACTACATACAATAATAACAAATAATAACAATCAAAAAGACCTTACCTAGCACTAAACTATAGGCTTGAGGTGAAAGCCGCATTACATTGAAAACAAGAGAGAAAGATGTGGTAGGAAGGTACGCATTTTAAACTCAGACAAGGTATTTTCTTTAGGAAGACCTCCTGACTGTGCCGATTCAGAAAACAGCCAGAAGAACCAAGTTGTTCATTACGAAGCAAACTGCAGTTTCTGTCTTAAACCTAATAACTAAAGTGCATACACAGGTTAGGTGCGTGTCTCCTTTAAATCAGGGTAAGGAAGTATTTACATAGGCACAGGTAGAAGCATAGGGAAGAAAGGCTGCCTTGCTGCTTTTCCATCCATCTCAAACACTCATTGAAGAGAGCTGATACAAGTCTTAATAACATAGCCTTTATTGATGACACTGGAAAGATGTTTTGAAGCAACCAGTTTTCCATAAACAGGAAAGGAAATTTTGCTTGCTATGATGTAATTACATAAAATCTGTGTAAGTCACTAGTATAAAAAGGAAAAAACAAACACGTGTAGTTGGTAACACAGTACCATCAGGAATTCCTGAGCAACTGCATTTTCAATAGAAAAGGGAAAAATAAAACAGGTGTGCATGAACAGAAGTCAATGGTATAAAACAATCAGGTGTATGTTATAAGGAATTCTGATGACTTGTGAACTCAGTTCTTGAGGATGACTAAAGAAATAGATCCTAGCAGGATCAAACCACATATATTTACACTCACAGTGTAAAAGTAATATTGCCAGTTAATTGAAATATGCATTTCCATTACTGTTCTAGACGTTAAAGAAGCTAAATTTAAACCTCAGGTGTTCACATTTGTAACAAAATTCCTCTTGCATCCTGAATAATTAAGGCAAAGTATGTTATCTTTTGAAAATACCTTGTATATAGTTTCTGCATAAAAATATGAAATAAAAATAAAACTATATATATATATTTAATGGAACACTGTTATGTATGGTCCAGCAGAACAAGGCACAAAAAGTAAATACAATGCAAAAGCATATATAAAAGTTAATGTGTTACTCTGAATGGAATATAGCAAAATTCAAGTAGTTCTGAGCATGCTCATTTCCTGCAGTAGGAATATAGACTTCATACAGATATTTCATGCTAAGTCTGATGTACAGATTCATCATGTAAGCACAAACGATCAGAAGCAGGTCATTTGTACAGTGACTGTATCTAGAAATAAGATACTTTTCAAACCATCTGAAACCAGGCTCCTTAATGAGACTATTTGACCTGAAATCTGGGCATGTTTGTTTTGTTTTGTTTTTCCATGAGGTGAGGTATGTTTGGTTTCTTGCCCTAGACACTTGAAGTTTTATATTCATGCTTAATCTGCACATCAATACTTTCATTAATATAAATGACACTCTGTGTCCGTAACATTGGACACATTTGCAAAGTGTGTCTTTGCCGGTATTCACAAGCATATTCTCCATCTAAAATTCCACAGAGATTACTGTGCACAGTGGCGCACTTGTACCAATTCTACTGCATTATCAGGGTCTGAAACCTTTCAGGTGAGCTGATATTTAATTTAGTCTATAAGTGTGGTCTATTTATCAACAAATAAGTATACATGTACATGTACAGAGAATGGAAAATTTCAAAATATCTCAGTCTGATTGAAAGGCATGCATCATAATCTATTATCTCATTGCAGCCTCAAAGTCCCTCCCCACGAGTAAGATGTATAACATTTCCATAAAGAACAGGGAGAGCAGAAAAGTCTTCACTTCCTTCCCAAAGTTTCAGCTAGTTTCTTCAGTCTTTTCTTCAGCTCTAGAGGAAGCTTCTCATAGCAGGTTTTGCAGACAGGCTTCATATCAAATTCTCATATCAAACTAGAAGCTATTTTTAAATATGTATTTAAAATCCGAGCTCCCAACATCGGATCAAAAAGCAGGTTTTGTCTGTGAACTCCAAACTACTGGAGGTAGTTAGGCCCAACGACGCAAAACATGAATCAACGGTCTGCATTCGAAATACACTCAAATTGCTACTCCCCACCCCTCCCCCACCCCCAAGTGATCTATGTAAACCTTTAAGTGAATTTAAATGAAAACAGGCCTCCGCGTTTTCGGTCCGTCTTTTCAGGTATCACTGACACGCCAGAGCGGACTCACGCTTGACACCTTGCGGACAGGGATGAAAAGCAACCTCAAAAGAAACGCTTGCAGCCTTGGAAGACCCTTCCCTCCGAAATCAACACAACAAGGAAACCAGTAACTATTCCCTCGGTGGACTGTGCTACACAGTCAGCTGTAAGCATCGCTCGAAAGTCAAAACTAAACACGTCCGGTGGCCTTGAGCACAAGAAGAGGAGAGGAAATATTTTGTGTCGAGGCCACCGGGGAGTATCAACACTGTGGGAACGTATCTGTGCACCTGGCGGCGATGCACTTGACGCTGTCTAGCCCAAACAGTGCCCAAGTCGAACCCACAAAGTCACAGGACAGCTTTGCTGCTGCTGCTGCTGCTGGGAAAGGCACCAACCAAAGGCACAGCCCCTGCACGCAGTCCCTACCGGATCACGCTTAGCTCGGGCACATTCACGCCGCTTCAAAGCAACTCCGAGCGGCAGGCCGGGATCTTTCAGGATTAGGGCCCGCTGAATCGCATCAGGCGGCTGAGCGTTTCCCAGCTAAAATGGGCACGGGTGGCGTTTGTCACCCCCGGGCCCGCTGGCTGACAGGGAGCGGAGCTGTGCGCCCCCAGCCCCCCTCGCTCGGCGCTGTCGCTTCAGCGAGCGGCCGGCCAGAAACCTCCACGGCGCCGCACGGAAAGGACACTGAAACTTGAAGGCGGCGCGGTGCTTCGTTTGTGAAGGAAAGTACCTCTCCCTCGCTCCGGCCCCGAGGAAAGCCCTGCTATAAAACCCCTCCTGTCCGTGAGGCGCCGCGGGGCAGGGGCAGGGGCAGCCCCAACCCTCCCCTCACGACGCCGGCCACCCCCCTAGCCCCCCACCCCACCCGGGACCCCACCGGGACCCCAGCGGGACCCCCTCCGCCTCCCCCCCCCGCCGGCCAAGGGAAGCGGCGAGGCCTCGCTCACCTCTCTCTGAGAAGCCGCAGAGGCCTGCACGGAGGCGACATAGCACTCCACCTCGGCCTTGCTGCGCCTCAACATGGCGACCGCAGCAGCGCCGAGCCCGGCCGGGCTCCGCTCCGCTCCGCTCCGCTCCCGTGCCGCGCCGCGCCGCCGCAGCGGCACAAACAAACAGCTCCAGGCGGGGCACCGGCCGCGCCCTAGGAACGCCGCGCACGCAGCGCGCTACGCACACTGCGCACACTGCGCACGCCCCCGCTGAATGCGCAGGAGCCGTTGCCACAGTGCGGGGAGGGGAGGGGCGAGGCTGGGACGCATGCGCGGGGCGGCCGCTGGGGATCCCTGACAGGGCTTTAGGAACTGAGTTTGCAAGGGGTCCCTCAGAAAGTAGCTGGGAGCAGCCCTGAAGACGCGCAGGCTGCACAGTTTGAGACACGAGCTGTAACTTATTCTTTTGGATTGATTTATTTAATTTTGTAAGCCGTAAGGCGGTTGCCCCGCGGCTTGCTGGAGGTGTGCCCCTCTCGCTTTTCTGCAAGTTCCAGGCACTTTGGTCAAATGGAGGCCACTGGGCTGTCCCCAAATGGTGTGATATCTCTGTGGACAGGCTGCGTTAAAAATTCATCCCCTCCTCAGTCTCTAGCGTCCCACTGACATGCACAAGTTTCCTGCTGGACCTAAGCACTACCGACATCTCCACAACTCCTCCCGCCTTTATAAAAAAAAAAATAATAATAAAGTATCCACCTTGTTTCTGTAAGCAGCAGCCACCTGACACCCTGCCGGAGTTAACCCTCTGTTTTATTATTTGCCCTATTAATGGGGATTTCTTTACACATTGGCTTTAATTCCATAAGAAGAAACAGCATTTTTTTCCCCTCTTCTTTTTAAATGACGAGGATTACAAAGTTTGTCAACACCTGCCAGGCTGAGGATTAAAAGTCTTAGCGCTGGTGCAGAGGAGAACCTGAGAGCTGGCTCGGGAGTCACTGGAGGAAATCTTTGCTTTTCGTGATGTGAAATTGCCTTCATGCAGACCAGGTCAAGCGCCTTGACGCTGGTCAGCATCTCTGTGGAATTGGCACCGTGTTGTCCCCACTGGTTGCAGCACCAGGAGGGTAGCCCGCCCGGCAGGACAGCAGTTGACCATATTCATTGCTAACCTTACAACCAGACCACACTCAGCTTGGCTCACTACATGTTTTGATACCTTGGTGGGAACTGAGCTCAGGATTTGCCGCTGCTGGAGGCAGGAAGGCTTTAGGCTCAGCTCCTTCCCCCTACAGCTACATCCATTGGGCTTTCTGAAGCGCTCCCTACTGTTATTCTAAGCAGGAGCTTCAAAAGGAATCTCTCTTCCTCGTGCATGATTGATCCCATGCAGTAATGTCGTGGTTTAACCCGGCCGGCAGCTAAACACCACGCAGCCGTTCGCTCACCCTCCCCCCTCCCTCTCTGGGACGGGGGAGAGAAATGGAAAGTGAAGCCCGTGAGTTGAGATAAAGACAGTTTAATAAGACAGGAAAATAATAATAACAAAATAATAATAACAATAATAACAATAATAATACAATGGTGATAATAGGGAAATAATAATAATATGTACAAACAAGTGATGCACAATGCAATTGCTCACCACTCGCTGACCGATGCCCAGCCTCACCCCGAGCAGTCCGGCCCCCTCCCCCCGGCTAGCCACCCCTATATATTGTTTAGCATGACGTCAGATGGTATGGAATACCCCTTTGGCTAGTTTGGGTCACCTGTCCTGGGTCTGTCCCCTCCCAGCTCTTACTGCACCCCCAGCCTGCCCGTTGGCAGGACAGAGCAAAAGGCTGAGATGTCCTTGGCTTAGTATAAGCACTGCTCTGCAACAATTAAAGCATCGGGGTGTTACCAGCACTCTTCTCATCCTAAGCCAAAACACAGCATTCCACCAGCTACTAGGAAGAAAATTAATTCTGTTCTAACTGAAACCAGGACAGGGGTTTGCAGGGCCTTGTTCTCCCCGTGGGTTCTCTCCCTAGAGCTGCCACATATTTGGAGTCTTACATCTACTGATCGTACAGGGCATTACTGTATCAGAGGTCAAACCGCCTTACCTGCTGGTACCACATACCTACCATCTGCAAAGGTAAAACTCTGTGTGTTTGTTTTTTCCCCTAAGGGCTTCTTTTGCAAAGAAGAATGTGATTTTGATAACTGGTGTAGTCTTGTACAAAAGGTAAGAGTGGGAACTTAGCATCTCGATTTGTTCTTTATAAAGTCTGGTTTTTATTGTTTGTTTTTTTGTAAAATTTTCCTTTGCATTTTCCTTTGTATACAAATTGTATGAGCCATGGAGAAGAATGCATTAAAGCATCAGGGTAAGGCAATACTACTGAATTGCTAATTGGAAATTGTTCAGCACTTTACCAGCCACAAACCCTGCCAGTTGGAAAATGGGTGTAAACATGCACACTTGAAGGTGTTACTGGGTGACACTTGCTTTTAACTTCTAATTCTCACTAAATGACTAAGGTTTAACTGCCATATTGTAGTGATGTATCAATGATTTGCTTCCTGATCCTTTTTTATTGTTTGACATAATAGATTGCGTGTTCTAATTATGACTGTTAGTCCCTGCTATCTTAAAGATCTGATTCTGTAAGTGCTGCAGGCCTCTAGCTCCTGCTGATCTAGGGAGAACAGAAGGTGCTGGCTGCCACAGGAAACAGACTTGAGGATGTTTCTGCATGCAGCTGTTAAGCTAAGCACCAGACGTCTGAATGTAAAGTACCATCAACCTCTAAAGGCATTTATTTAAAAAAAAAAAAAATCATCTAAGGAAAACAGTTTGTAAATAACTGAAATACAGGACAGAAGGTAACTTCTCTTTGAAGAGGAATAGCGTTTGGCTTCAGGAACACCTTTTTTCCTGACCAAAACCTGTCCTTCAAAATCTGATGCGTTTTTTTTTTTTTTTTTTTTCCCCTCTGGAGGAGCTGATAGATCTGTCTTTTGTGCTATTGATCAACAGAAAACTTGAGGAGAGTTCTATGCAAGCAACTTTCTTTTAAAAAGCAGAAAATATTGTACATTCCTAGTGTGCTTGCTACATGTAAACAAAATTACAGGTTTGCAGATATCAAAGCTGATATCAAATAGCTGATAAGACTGATAATTTGTAGTACAGTTCAAGAGATCTGTCTTCCAGATGTGTTTGAACTAGGGATGTATTACAGAGACCATGGTGCTTGGATTTCACAGTATGTCTGTATAAAGACTTTTTTTTCCTGATGGACATGCGTAATTAAAAAACACTTTCAATTAAGCAGACACGTTTTGTGTTTGAAGCGTCTCCCGAGCCAGCTTTTATAATGAAAGCATTCTGTCCTCAGGAGATTCTAAAGCAGCAGAGTCTACGGATGTTTGAGCTGGTCCAGAAGCACCCGCCACACTGGCCTCCTTTCATACCTCCAACAAAACCAGAAGTGACAACCACAGGAGCAGGTATGGCACCGATTAAAAGCCTAATTGTGCAATGTTATGTTCCTCGTTAGCAAATAAAAGAATAATCACAGGTAGAATAACTATCCTTTGTGAGTGTCAAGCAATATATAGCAGGCATGTATCCAAACAAGCCATACAATTGCTAGCACAGATTTTTTTTTTTCACTCTTACAAAGTACTTTTCTGGAATGCGTCTTTCAAAGTTTTTTTTTTAAGTGAACAAAATCAGGCATGTCTTTAGAAGCATTTTTTTCTTTATCTTTTTTTACAGAACTCATTGAATCTACTGACAAGCTATTTGAATTGGAAGAAGAATTTGAAATCCTGAGTGTGTGAAGGAAACTGTGGTGACTCTTCTGAGTGTTGAATATGTTGGTAATATTATTGCATTGACTTAAACAGCCATGTTAGCCCCGAAGTGCCTGAAATTATGGATAACAGAGCACAGAAATCTAGTAGCATCCAAAACTCCAAGGGCAGTTTAACACACAAGCTTCCCCGGATGGAAAGGCAGTAAGACTCTTGTGATAAGATGCTTAAAGGGAATCTCTTTTTAACGTACCTTACCTGGAGACAAACGGGCCTTTGAGATTAAGGCAAAAATACATGTATCTCTGGGCACCATGTTTGGAGAAAGGGATAACCCAAATGGATATTTCTTGCTCTCATATAATAATGCAATAATTTAGTTCTTCAAGCAAAACAGTCTTCAGTTAAGGAGGATGTTTACTTCTGTTCCCTCCTGTGGGCTGCGTCATAGGAAAAATACATTGTCTTGTTCAAAAGATCGACTGGATCAGGAGAAAATTGTTTCCTTGTTAAATATTTTAACATGTATTTGAGCAACCAGACTTTATTACAAAAATGTTTCTGTAAAAGGAACTATGTCTAATGTATACATTTTGCAATAGCCTTCCTGTTTCTGGGAGACCTCAAGAGGAACAGGAGACTCAAATAGTTGATACAGATCACAACCACTGTTATAGTTATGGTATATTTCACCTTGACCTTAAAATTCAAATGATTAAAACTTAGGTTATTTCTTTCCGAGTTAAAACGAGTCAAAGGTGGTTTAACTGTACCTTATTTATTTTAGAATAGATTTACACAAGTTTCTCTGTTACAGCACTTTATCTGTGCATCTAATAAATTTCTTAAGCTTTTCTTAGGTTGTATGCTGCTATGTTTGGTTAATTTGTGTGAACTAAATATAAACCAGGTTATCTTAAAACTTAATATATAAGCATACACAGATTACTGAATTGTTGCTTTTTGACTTCTTGCCTTTTGAAATCTGTTTTGGTAGAAGTGCCTTAACCCTACAGGTTTATCAGAACAGCCTGGGCAGTTTTATTTCTAAGGCAGAGAATCTCTCTCTAGCAGCCATAAGAAAAACAGTTCAGAATAAAGAAAGGCAAAGATTTTTAATTCATGCTGAAGTTCCTTTTCACTACCAGACAGTCCCCCTTGTGGTCATTTTGTCATGCTAGTGTAATGAACATGAATTGCAGACTTTCATCTTCACCAATAAATGACAACATAGAGAAATACTGAATATTGTCTCCTCTCACTTGCACCTCTCCATCAGGGCCACTGTTTTTTCAAACAAAAGAGTTAACAAGATCCTATTGCATCTTGTTTAATGTTTATTAACTACAGTTTGGAAACCACAAACGTAGAAAAAAAATATCATTTCCTTATTTTATTAAAACATATATAAAACATATAATATATATATATATAACATATTGTGTTGTAAAGCACACAATTCCCTACCAATGACAACAAAAAAATCATCTAATTGAGCATGCAGTTTTCATTAACCTGTTTTTTTGTTTCTTTTTTTTTTTACAAATACCCAACAACACATACACATGTGTTGTGTTGTGTTTTTTTCCATCATTTCTCACTGAAGCAATACCCATTCCGTATCAGATCTGTGTCATTACTCTAATTTTTGTTCCTAATGTACTTGAAAAACTTCTTAACTCTATTGATTGCAACAGTGGATTTTTTTCCCTCCGATCTTAACTCCATTTATCAATTACTTATTCTCTTAAAATCCTGCTTTTAAGAGATGGTTAGGTATTCACCATCTCTCACTCTTATTTATAGATTTTCTTTTCTTTTTCAGTAGTTCAGCCCTAGTCAACTCGGAGGTGGGCAGCAGCAGCTTCTATGGAGCTCCTATGCTGAAAAAAAAAAAAAAAAAAGTTGAGCCTTGAGGGAAAAGGAAGGTGGGAGAGCCGGATGGGGCAAGAGGAAGGGAGGTGGTTTGACCAGGACACCTTGAGGGTCTGGGAAGAGAAGAAATGGATGGGTGCTTAAGAAATGAGCAGCATCACAGCCTACATACGGAAGAATTGTGACGAGCAGTTTAGAAATGTGAGCGATTGGTGGTCTTGTGTTGATCGGCAGCTGTGCTCCATGGTTATAGCTGTAATTTCAGCAGTTTACTGTGTAAGCCGCATGTTGCCACTTCCTTGATCAAGGCAATGCTGTTCAGTTGCAGGGAAGAGGGGCAAGACTCAGGGAAGAAACAGAACGGAGAAAACTGTACACTGTGGATATGCACACGTAGCCATAAAATCAGTGCTGGACAGAAACAGAGAAAGAGAGACAGACAGACAGACAGAACGAAAGGAGTGAAGGAAGGAAGGAAGGAAGGAAGGAAGGAAGGAAGGAAGGAAGGAAGGAAGGAAGGAAGGAAGGAAGGAAGGAAGGAAGGAAGGAAGGAAGGAAGGAGGGAAGGAAGGAGGGAAGGAAGGAGGGAAGGAAGGAAGGAAGGAAGGAAGGAAGGAAGGAAGGAAGGAAGGAAGGAAGGAAGGAAGGAAGGAAGGAAGGAAGGAAGGAAGGAAGGAAGGAAGGAAGGAAGGAAGGAAGGAAGGAAGGAAGGAAGGAAGGAAGGAAGGAAGGAAGGGAGGGAGGAAGGTAAAGGGAGAAAGAAGGAATACCCCACACTCATAAAACTGAGAAAGATCCAGGTGTAAAAGAATGTAAAAGAAAGACAACTGTCATGTTGTGGTCTGATAGGATGTAGGAGAAAGCAGAAACCCAGCAATTCTGTCTTTTCTACTCCTCCAAACCAATTCCGTTGACAACTCTGAATGCTTCCAGCTAGAAAAAAAAGGAAGAATGAAGTGGAGGGCTCCTTGCCATCACTGTATTTCTGGAGCAGATTTCTGGATAGTCCCCGCAGCCAGCTGTAGGGCCTGTGCCAGGCTTGGAGTGGCTGCAGGGAACATGCCAGGGGCTCGAGGTGCTGCAGGGAACATGCCAGGGGCTGGAGGGGCTGCAGGGTGAGTGACACGGGTTTGAGGGGCCTCAGGTCCCAGCGCAGTGGTTGAAGTCAATGCAGGGAACATCAGAGTTGTTGGAGGGGCTGCAGGTAGAATGCCAGGGGTTGCGGGGGCTGCAGGGTGCTGAGTCACAGCTTTGCATCAGGACAAGACGCATTTTCCTAGAACCATCCATTTCCTCCTGAAGGGGCTGAATAGCATGGAACGGTCTTCAAAATGCGCAGAGCAGACCCCAGCAAACGTAGGGATGCTGCTAGCAAGTAGGGAACTTTTTTGTTGATGTTGTTCACATTGTTTCACGACAACAGATGCAAACATGTATCTTGAGTTGAGGGCAAAGGTGACCTTGGATCTGAAGCACACAGGCGTTCGCTAATGTCCCCCCATCCGGAGTGAATCCACAACGACTCGGAAGGAAAACTAAAGTCCAAAGCAGTGCACTGGGATAAAGAGAGTTTAATAGGGTAGAAAAGGAATAAAAACAATATAATAAATATTAATATTCATAATTTATAATATAATAACGTATAAAAATTGTTTAATTAATAAGATTAAATAATAATCATCATAATTTTATAGTAATAAACAACGCCATACTGTACAACACAGTCAATAAAGTGGATTTAATGCAATAAAAATAAAACCCATTTTTCCCATCCCAATGAGTTCCTATCCCCATCATCACTTCCCATCCCACTGATCATTTCCTATCCCAACAACGTCCCAGTTCTGATCCCAAGGCTGAATTCCCAACTCCCACCCACCCATCCGGCCAGCCATGCACCCATTTTCTGCATTTTCAGGTCACAAGACTCTGATGAAGGCCACCTCAGCCTTTTCCCCGAAAAAAAAGCTGCTCTTTATTGTGAAAAACTTCACTTTTGCACAACACTGCAGACCCAGCCAAGATGGTCCTGCAAGACAAGGTGAAACAAACATACAAAACCCATATGGATGTAAATTGGTTCATCTAAACAAATTCCTACCACGAAATCCTGATCCTCAATCTCAGCACCGATGAAAAAAGAGGATACAGTTCCCTCCTCCGAGGTCCCTCTCTGCCCCTGCTCCCCGTGGGCTCCTCTCCATGGCTGCAGCTGCGGCCCGGGGCCTGCTCCTGCGGGGGCTCTCCATGGGCCGCAGCCTCCTCCAGGCCACAGCCACCTGCTCCACCGGGGGCTCCTCCACCCACAGGGGCGCTGCAGCGTGGAGATCTGCTCCATGTGGGACCGACCCATGGGTGCAGGGGGACAGCCTGCTCCACCAGGGGCCTCTCCCTGCACAGGCCGCAGGGGAACTGCTGCTGTGAGCCTGGAGCACCTCCTGCCTCCTGCTGCACTCACCTGGGGGGCTGCAGGGCTGCTTCTCCTCTCTTTCTCCCTGTGAAACAGCTTTTTGTTGTTATTTTTGTTCTCCTTTCTTCAATATGCTCTCCCAGAGGAACAACGACATCGTTTCTTGGCTTGGCTCTGGCCAGCAGTGGAGCCGTTATCTAACGGGGGGCAGCTTCTAGATTCTTCTCACGGAAGCCACCAAAGGGAGGACAGACCAAATGATTGCAAATTGATATCCACATGACAGCAAAATGGAGTCAAAGGATAAATTGTGCTATTCAGACTAAAAATGTGTAACACGCAGCTACATATATCTGACCTTTGCACCTAAGTGCTGTTAACCATCCCAGGCATTTGTTGTTCACATGGTGAATAAGTGCTGTTTTGGATTTACAGAGATAATCTGTAGATTTGGTTCCAAAGGGGTTAAAATTCAGGCAAGGCAGTGAGAGCTTTGTGGGCTGCAGGAGAACCAAAATGCAGGAACTGTCAGGGCTCATCCTCACCCATGACCAACTCTCATTTGGTCTTCTTTGGAGAGAAAGCCAAGCCAGCCAGATGGCTTCCACTACTTCTATGTGAGTGACATTGGGATTGATCTTTAAAATGAAATGAAGCAGAAGGCTGTGGGTTCTCCAACCTTCAAGATATGCAGCACTTGGCTGGGAATGTTTCTTACGTTCCTATGGATTTGAAGAATTAGGGCTGAAAGAAGCAGCAGGACCCTAGGGCCATATTCTGTCATCTCTATGGAAACTCCTGACGGGAATGACCTCCCTACTGGTGTCAAACTGCAGGCAGGCAAACGGGTGTGGTCTCCTCTCTGTGCAACTCCCCAATCCATGGTGTCTCTTTGCATGTGTGAAATTGCATGTGTATAGGGGGTGTGGTGGCAGAAGAGTGAAAGCCTCTTCTGATGGGTCCTAAAGCTGTGAGTCTGACCCTTCTGTGACTGTGCTGAAAGCGATCCTGGGGATAGAAGGGAGAGTGATCCAGCTGCACATCATGAGACGGGGAAGAGACCGAGGCTCTGGCGTGCACTGCTGACTGGTTTGCCTCGGTGGGGTTGGAGTGAGGAAGCTGTACCCTCCTCTGTTAGCACAAAGGAGAGGAGTTATTCCACGCTATTTTTCCTCCTCTGTGTATGAATGGACAGACTGCACAGTTGGTTAAGGCCGTAGCTACTGAAGACAAGAACTCGATTGTCTGCTGCTCTTCAGGCAGAAGGCAGAAGGAATCAAGAGACAGGACTGGCTCTGTCTGCATACTGCAGTAGACGCACTTTTTTGCATCTTCTGTGAGTGAAAAAGTATGTTTTAATTGATAAGAATCCCAAGGGCCTAGAAATACTGCAGTTTTAGGATAAATCTGGTATAAACTGAGTGTCCTGAGGATTTTGAGTACTCCATTTCCGTGGCCAGACCAACAGAAACTCCAGGGCAATAGTAAACACAACTTTCTCTCTCTTATCCTAAATTTCTCCACTTGTTATCTCCTGACCATCAATTTACAGGAAAGTTACAGGAAAGTGAGGGAAAATATTTGAACTATTTATACATCAGTGCAGGTGGTGCCATGTTAACTTCACTCTTTTGCAAGATCTTGTTTGCTAACAGCAAGTTATGGCCCCTAGGGATGTTTTACCTTGAGGGAGGGAATGGGGGCACACCAAAACAAGTAGAACAAGCAAAATACTGTGGGGTGGAGCTGACAAAACAAAAAACAAACAAACAAACAACAAAAAAACAACTACCACCACAGACCACCCACTAGTGCCGTGCTTTTCATACTGAAGTGAGGAAAGAGCAGAGCATCCTTGCAGTAACTTCATGCCTCAAAACCCTCCTTTGTCACTCTTCCTGCACTTGTGTAACAGTTGCTTGCAGGTCTGTTTCCTTTCTTATTTCAGGACTGGAAGATGGCTTCATGGACAAAACAGACTTGGCTTGGGGAAGAGTAATTGAATTTATTGCCAACTGATCACAAAGTAGGACAGTGAGAATTTAAAAACTTTAAAACAAACCAACCAACCAACCAACCAACCAAACAGAAAACCACCTCGCCACACTACCTCCATCCCAGGCTAAACCTCAGTCTTGATTCTTCTATCTATTTCCCACGGAGCAGTGGGGGGTGGTTGAAGGATGTTGGGGAATGGAGGTTGCAGGCTCTGCTGCTCCTTCATTGTATTTGGCAATTTTATTGATGGTAGCGCTCCCCACCCCTCCCATCCCCTCTTTTCCCTTCCCTCCACTCCCCTGCCCTCCCCTATGCTCCCTCTTCTTTCTGACCAACAGTATGATAGATTCGGGTGGGTGGTCAGCACGTGGGGCTACGGGGAGAGGACATGTACACAAAGATTTGGCTCCAGATCCAAAATGTCATGTATTTGGCAATTTTATTTATGGTAGCACTCCCCTCCCCTCCCCTCCCCTCCCCTCCCCTCCCCTCCCCTCCCCTCCCCTCCCCTCCCCTCCCCTCCCCTCCCCTCCCCTCCCCTCCCCTCCCCTCCCCTCCCCTCCCCTCCCCTCCCCTCCCCTCCCCTCCCCTCCCCTCCCCTCCCCTCCCCTCTTTTGCCTCCTCTCCCCACTTTTGCCTCCCCTCCCCTCCCCGCCATCCCCTTCCCTCCCGTCTCCTCCCCTCCCCTACCATCCCCTCCCCTATGCTCCCTGTCCCTATACTCTGCTACACTCCCCTCCCCTATACTACCCTACACACTCCTACACTCCCCTCCCCTATCCTACCCTACACTCCCGTTCGCTACACTACCCTACATTACCCTATGCCCCCCTCCCCTACACTCTCCTACACTCCCCTCCCGTATCCTACCCTACACTCCCCTAAACTCCGATCCCCTACACTACCCTATACTCTCCTATGCTCCCCTCCCCTCTAACATGCTACACTACCCTACCCTACCCTACCCTACCCTACCCTACCCTACCCTACCCTACCCTACCCTACCCTACCCTACCCTACCCTACCCTACCCTACCCTACCCTACCCTACCCTACCCTACCCTACCCTATCCTATCCTATCCTATCCTATCCTATCCTATCCTATCCTATCCTATCCTATCCTATCCTATCCTATCCTACCCTCCCCCTGCCCTCCCCTCCCTTCCCTTCCTTTTATTCCCTCCCCTTCCCTCCCCTCTTGTCTTCTTCTCTCCTCTCTTCTTTCTTTCGGGTAACTTCAAATCGCTTCAGTCGTTCTCATAGCTCCTATCCCTGGCTGATTCACGGGAACCCATCAGCAGCAACCAGAAGCGCTCCAGCTGCTGTGTCACTGGTCGAGTAACAGTCTCCAACTGGGAATCGCTGACTTCGTTGTGTGGCTCAGACAGGTGCCTTGCAGTTCCACCGTGGCCTGGACGTTTCCTCTTGCTGTGTCCCCACCTACAGCGCAGTTCTGCTTAGAAGCAGCAGCAGGCTTTGGAAGATGTCCCACTCCTTCCATTTTCAGTGGTTTAGCTTGGCTAGCCGGGTGGTGTCTGTCAATAGAAGACAACAACGAGATTTGGGTTAGAAACAGCTAACTGAGTAGTTCCTTTGCACAAGGGCAAGGAATATTTACCCCTTCCTACTGGAGGCTGCAGTGTCAGAGATAATGACGGGTCCTTCCGAGAGCTTTGAAATATCCCTTGGGGATGCTGAGTCCAGAGGACCAGAGCAAACCTGTCTAAAGTACACCGTGGAATCACTTGGAATGACTTCCTAGCAGAAGCATGTGTCTGATACGGCTTCAGCTGGTTGCAGTGTTCTTCTTCACCTCATACCTAAATTCAGATGAGAGATCTCAATGAAGATGGAAAGGTTGAGAAATAGAGAAATCACTGATGTGCGCTGAGAACTTCTAAGGACTGAGTACTGCATCAATCCAATGTTGTAACATTAAGGATTGGTTAGAAAAGCAAACGTTAAAAACAAGGAAAGGGGAAGAACAAGTAAGCTTTCTTAAAGTAACTATTCTATTTAAGGTATCTTTAAAGAAGTAAATAAGTACTGAAATATATATGCAGATAGAGAGAGAGAGAGAGAGAGAGAGAGAGAGATACAGAAACCTAAGAGTCTGCTGTGCAGGTTAGCTTCTTGCTCTCTTTTCTAAAAGTCACAGTGAATGCAGCATCTGTGTGCGTTACAAGCATTACCCTCAGTCCAGCACAGGTACACACGAGAGGTCAGCCTTCAGGTTGCGGAGGCAAAGCAACTGCTCTGGCTGGATGTGAAGAGCCAAGACAGAAGTTGCTGTCAGGGAAAAGATACACAGAGGGGATGAAAAAGACGGAGTGTGCTTCCGACCTTCACAACTTCTAAGCAAGCGGAGATGAGGTTGTGGAAGAAGCAAATAAGCTGTTGATCTAGAAGCAGCCTGAAGATTGTCCTTAAGCAGGGCCTTGCATTCTTCATTTTTACAGCATTGCTTGCCTTCAAGTGCACGACGATGATTTTATGAACTTTCTACCACTACAGAAATGCACCGGATTCTTTCACAAAACTTACGGGTGGTACTTGGCAATATTGGTCAGCATTCTCTATTTCCTTCTTCATCTCAATTCTCTTTTGGCCTGTGAAGCTTTCCAGATCAGAGGAGAAGATCCACGGTAATACGGAGCTTTGGATACTGCAAAGGAAACGAAGAATCCTACTGACAACTCTTTTCAACCTCGCCTGCAAGCATCACAGAGAAGAATACCGAAAGAACACCGCTTTATCATGGGAAGCATAAATTGGAGCATAGGTGTCCTATAGCTGAAGCGAGGTGAAGCAGGTTCCACACAAGGTGAAGGAGCACACCCATAAGCATTTCCGTAAAGCCGTGTTTTCAAACAAAGGGTTAAGATTTAGATTTTCTTACAAGTGAAGAATGAAGAAATAAAAGGAAAAGAAAATTACCAGGACATCCAGTTTTCCTCTAGCTTGCTTTGCTTCTTTCCGAATCTGAGTCTGGAGTGACAGTCAGGGAGCAGCGTTGTGCAGAAATGCCAAAGCCTCCCCAGCTTGTTGTACCTTCATCAGCAAGGGCTTTGATACTGCTGCCTCCTCAGCAACATCAGCCATTTCTGAGGAAAGCTGGTGTCCATCAGGTCAAATAGGAATGGGAAATCCCTCTTGCCACAACTTCACACTCACACCAGAGTTGGCAGGACAGGCCGATGGACAGAGAAGCGTCTGGAAGAGTGTTAGAAAACAGACTTTAGATTTCCGTCAACCCAGGAAGAATTACTTGCTCATCCCTTCAAAGTGAACTCTGAGTAGAAGGAGGGGATCCCAAGCTGCATTCCTGACATCTATGCTGCAAAGTCATCCAATGGGACATGTTACTGTAGCAGCCTGTTACGAACAGAAACAGGACTTTGAGGTTATGCTGTTGGATTAGAATTAAGCTCAAAGAGTTAGTCCTTTGACGTGTTTTTGTTTGCAAGTGTTTTCACTGCTTCCCAGACAATGTCTCCAGCAAGCTAGCTGCTTGCTTCATTTGTTCTGTTCTGTTCTGTTCTTTTTGATTCTGTTTTGTTTTGTTTTCTCAGCCAGGATTCTTAGAGAAATGAGATTAAAGTGATCCTATTGTATGTCCACCCATCCCATCCTCCCCTTCGCTTGTCCAGAGCTTTTACCTCGTCCAGCAGCTTGAATGAACTCGGTCCTAGGCGCAGTTGTGTCCAAGCCATTCTGTTCCTAGACGTGTTGTGAGAACAGACAGCTAAGTAGTGGGGAGAGGACGTGCTGCTGTCTGCAGTGCGACCTCAGCGCTTACCAAACAGTAGGGAATACACAGAGAAGGGCCTTAGGAGAACTTCAAGCCCCAGATACGTTTTATGTGGAAACCATATTTCCCAAGATAACACTGGACACAACTGCATAATCAAAATGGATTCATTTCTTGGTTCATTCAACTCCTAGGTTTTAGTTTTAAAACATGTCTGTCTTGGCTTAAAGCACTCTTCCAATCTCTATTTCCAGTTACTAGGATTTCCTGAAATAGGGAATCCCATTTTTTTCTTTGTACACTCTCCCAGCCTCTTTGTTTTCCTCTCCCCAAGAAACTTAGCACTGCTCTCTTCATACTTGACAACTAGCTATGGAGCTGTATCAGCCAGAAGGAAGTTTCCTTCACACTTTCTGCTTCTTACGGTATCTGGGCTCTTACCTTTACACTTACTCACCCTTCCTACATTAGCACAAAGAAAGTGTTTTGGAGATCTGATGTCTTGTTTTCCAGAAACTGCCCTGAATCACCTTTACGAGAGCTGTCCCACGCTGCGAGCACAAGTCTTGCAGTCTGGCCAGATATTTGCCTTCTAAGTCAATAACCAAATCTGTTACAAAGGTAAAAACATGTAATGAATGGAAAGGAAATCCTTTTATTTTCATCACAGTTCACTTTTTTTAGTTAAGTTAAGAACATGTAATTAATGGAAAGGAAATCCTTTTATCCTTTTATTTTGATCCAAATTCACTTTTTTTTTTTTTTTTTTTTTTTCTAGACCAAGAATGAATCGTGGAGAACCACCAAAACTCAGGTGAGAAATGAAATGACAAATGTTAAGGTCAGGCAGCTTGCCCACTGCCATTGCTACCCTGAAAGCAGATGGAGTGCATCTTCATACGCCACAGCCTGAGACACTAGTCGACAGGCCAGCCCGTGTGAGGAAGTCCATTGCTGTCCTGAATTTTAACATGACAGGGGGACTCTTAAGCCTCTTGTTTATGCTTTAGTACTTGCGGTCTATGGGAGGACCACAGCACACTCTTCTCTGTCTCCCCTTATTTGTTGATCGTCTGTAGGAAGAAGAGAACGTGCAGAGGCCCTCACCCGTACATTGGGTCTGTTCTCACTCTGTGCAGCTCCATCATTGAGCAAAGTACCAACCTTGAGGCTTCTGTAAGGACTTGACACAAACTACAGAATACTACAATGAAGCATTCACAACAAAACCACATTTTTTTCCTCAGCCAAGCATCAAAACACTTACAGAAGGGCATGGTCCCTCTCTGTGCACCTCAAGGGGAGATCCACAAATCCTCACGTGGTTTCATCGCATCCAGCACCCTTCTCTGTGCCTCCCAGCTAAACGTGCACAGAGGCAGCTGTTGCCAAAGTGCTGTGGTGACACAATTCAGTTCTGTTTCTGAAGTCATCACCGCAGGCGCCTCCCAGTGACGGCACAACACTCTCTGTTGCTAATGCGTCTGTCTCAGAAACAGCTAGGGAAGTACCACTATGCCCAAACTGACTTGAATTAGAGTAGTTCCCAAATTATTCTCTGCTCCCCTACATCTGTGGAAGGTGTGTGATCAATCTTTTCCTTGAGAAAGGACTACAGAGCAAAAGAGCTTGATTCTGAGACGTTGCCCGTCCTTGTAGAGCAGTTCACCTTTGATTTCCATGTAAGAAAAAAGAAGGTGAAATCAACAATTCCCTTCCTCTGAGCTGGGAATAGGAAAGAAGCCCAATTCTCCAGGAAGCCTTCAAAAGGAAACTCTGCATTTCTTTGTTAAACACCTTGTTTAATTTCTTGAAAGAAATCTTTCCCAGGACTTTGCAACTGCGGTGGTTCAAAGCGGGTGGGCAGCCGAGTTCCACCACGGCCGCTCTCTCACTCCCCCTCCTCAAAGGGAAAGGGGGAGAAAATACGATGCAAAGGGCTCCAGGGCTGAGATAAGGACAGGGCGATGGCTCAACAAGTATCGTGACTGGCAAAGCAGACTCAGCAGAGTGACCCTCAGGGTCCCTCCCTGACCCTGCTCCCCGTGGGGTCCCTCCCACGGGATGCCGTCCTTCCCCAGCTGATCCCACACGGGCTGCCCACAGGCAGCAGCTCCTCAAGCACTGCTCCCACACCGCTCCGTCCCACGGGCTCCATCCATCCATCCCCCAGGAGCAAACTGCTCCAGCACGGGTCCCCCACGGCTGTGCAGCAGCTCCCCCCAGCCCCCCTGCTCCTGCGGGGGCTCTCCATGGGCCGCAGCCTCCTCCAGGCCACAGCCACCTGCTCCACCGGGGGCTCCTCCACCCACAGGGGCGCTGCAGCGTGGAGATCTGCTCCATGTGGGACCGACCCATGGGTGCAGGGGGACAGCCTGCTCCACCAGGGGCCTCTCCCTGCACAGGCCGCAGGGGAACTGCTGCTGTGAGCCTGGAGCACCTCCTGCCTCCTGCTGCACTCACCTTGGGGGCTGCAGGGCTGCTTCTCACTCCTTGCTCTTCCAGCTTCTGTTGTGCAGCAGTATTTCCCCCTTCTTCCATCTGCTCTCCCAGAGGTGCAAACAACATCGCTTATTGGCTCAGCTCTGGCAAGCGCCGGGGCCCTTTTGGAGCTATCTGGAGCTGGCTGTTGTCTGGACTGTTCTCACAGACGCCATCCCTGCAGGCCCCTGCTACCAAACCCTTGCCACGTAAATCCGATCGAAGTGTATGCAGCAATTACAAAGCCGCTGTGCTTTGGGCTGTCATGATCCTCCTGCAAGTGCAGGGGAGGTGCAGGGTTGCTTTGCATTTCCAAAAGGAGGAAGAAAGCCTCCAACCCCACCGGACCTCAGCCACTTGCAGGATCCAAGCAACGCTCCCCACTTTCAGTTATCTCCCTCCCATGCACACAGTGGGAGCAAGGTTGAACAAGCACATTTTTGAAAATGTTTATCTTAATGAAGAATAAAAGAAGTCTACAACACCCAATCCCTCTGTGCACCCAAGGCAAAAATCGTGGACTATTCTGCCTCAACACTATTTTCAGACCCAATTTGTCAAGTCATCTAGCAGAGGATTTCTCTCTTGTTCACTCACTAGCTTAGTAGAGCACCAGTTTACATAGGTGCTGGAGCAGATTCCTCAACCATCTGAAGGGACTTGATCCCAGAAAAGTTCAAAACTGCAGATGACTCATGATTTTGTGGTGAAGCATCTATTAAATGAGAGCTGTTCCGCTTAGGGCACAGTGAGACAATGTGAGAAGAACCCTGTATCTCACTGATTGAGGCTTTATAACTCTACAGAATTGTCAGTCAACAATAAATGGAAAGTGCAGGAGATATGTTCTTTCTTCCTCCTTTCCCTGCCATACATTAGCAGAGAGATTGTGGTGGGATATAGGTTCAGAGCCTCACAGAAGAAGGATTTGAACCCAGGCTCTCCACAGTCTGCACCACTGCCTTCCTGACGGCTTTTGACTATTTTAATTAATTATTTTATTTTATTTTATTTTATTTTATTTTATTTTATTTTATTTTATTTTATTTTATTTTATTTTATTTTATTTTATTAGTATTATTCTTCTTATTTTTCTGGATGGTGTCTAAGTCTTGGGGGGGAAGAACCAACTGTGGGAGGAGGGAATGCTACTACTGTCTGTGACAGTGGTGATTTCTGGACAGTGTTAGCAACAGAGCTTCTGCAGAGAAGAGAAAATGCCAGGCAGTCTCTGTTGGTATTCCATGTACTGAGTACTGAGTGCAGTTTTGGGCTCCACAGTATAAGAAAAAGTATAAGAACAAACCAGTGCACTGTGATAAAGAGAGTTTAATAGGGTACAAAAGGAATAAAAACAAACAAAATAAGAAATGAGAATATTGATAATTTATAATGTATCATAGAATCATAGAAGCATAGAATATCCTGAGTTGGAAGGGACCCTTAAGGATCATCAAGTCCAACTCTTGACACCGCACAGGTCTACCCAAAAGTTCAGACCATGTGACTAAGTGCACAGTCCAATCTCTTCTTAAATTCAGACAGGCTCGGTGCAGTGACCACTTCCCTGGGGAGCCCGTTCCAGTGTGCAACCACCCTCTCTGTGAAGAACCCCCTCCTTATGTCAAGCCTAAATTTCCCCTGCCTCAGCTTAACCCCGTTCCCGTGGGTCCTGTCACTGGTGTTAATGGAGAAAAGGTCTCCTGCCTCTCGACACCCCCTTACGAGTATAAAATATATAAATATTGTTTAATTAATAATATTAAATACTTATCATTTTATAATAATGAAACAATGCCATACTGTACAACACAGTCAATAAAGTGGATTTAATTAAATAAATAATAAAACCCAGTAAATTAAATGAAATTTTAAAATGTAAATTTAATACAAATAAAACCCATTTTTCCCATCCCAATGAGTTCCTATCCCCATCATCACTTCCCATCCCACTGATCATTTCCTATCCCAATAACCTCCCAGTTCTGATCCCAAGGCTGAATTCCCAACTCCCACCCAGCCATCCATCCAGCCATGCACCCATTTTCTGCCGTCCGTGCTGGCCATGCCCACATCCATGCCCGGCCTGAGCATGGGCAGCAGGAGCGGGCTGCATGAAATAACTGAACATGAAATTATGAAATAACATGAAATAATAAATAAGGTAACTTAATTGTTGCTGTTGTTAACATTGCTTCATGACAACAGATGCAAACATGGATCTTGAGTTGAGGGCAAAGGTGACCTTGGATCTGAAGCACACAGGCATTTGCTAATGTCCCCCCATCCGGAGTGAATCCACAACGACTCGGAAGGAAAACTAAAGTCCAAAGCAGTGCACTGGGATAAAGAGAGTTTAATAGGGTAGAAAAGGAATAAAAACAAACAAAATTAGAAATGAGAATATTGATAATTTATAATGTATAAAATATGTAAATATTGTTTAATTAATAATAGTAAATACTTATCATTTTCTAATAATGAAACAATGCCATACTGTACAACACAGTCAATAAAGTGGATTTAATGAAATAAATAATACAACCAGTACATTAAATAAAATTTAAAAATTTAAATTTAATAAAAATAAAACTCAGTAAATTAAATAACATTTAAAAATTTAAATTTAATAAAAATAAAACCCAGTAAATTAAATAAAATTTAAAAATGTAAATTTAATACAAATAAAACCCATTTTTCCCGTGCCAATGAGTTCCTATCCCCATCATCACTTCCCATCCCACTGATCATTTCCTATCCCAACAACGTCCCAGTTCTGATCCCCTCGGTGTCCCAGTGCAAGAAGAGCTGCAGGCAGAGGCCTTGCTGAGTGAGCACCTAAGGAGAGGAATGTAATCCAAAAGGCAGCAAAGAAGAGCAATGCCCCGAAAGAAGAGCTAAGTCTCGTCTCTCAGCCCTTTGGTGTCCCACGCAGCAGTTGCCATGGGCAAGCTTTCCCAGCCCAGCTGCTGCCAGCATCCCCCCAGCTTGCCATTGCCACCTTCCTGGGTGAGGCGCACGCGCATTTGCCATTGGCATTTGCCGTTGCCCATCCCTGAGAGTGGCAAGCAGTGCGTAGGTCCAGCACGAGAGAGGGGAGAGGGCAAGCGAGAGGGGCAAGGGCTGAGGAGCGTGGCTGAAGCTGGAGCAGGTGCCTGCAGAGGTCTCTGTGCCTGCCTGCGTGCTGAGCGGGCCTGGGTGTTGCGGGGGCCGTCGAGGAGAAGCCCGAGGTCGGTCACGGGTAGCCGTAAGAGTAGGCTCTGGCGTGGTCCTTCTGCCGCTGCTCGAAGAATTGCCCGGGGCCGATCTTCATGTGGTGGGCCGCCCGCTGCCGCTCCTCCTGGGCCAGCTTCTTGAGGCGCTCCCGCTCGGGATGCTGCTGCGGCGTGATGGGCACCAACGACTCCTGCTCCTCCAGCGGTGTGGGCGCTGCGTCGCCGCCCGCCCAGGGCCCCACGCAGGGCACGTAGTCCCCGCGGGGCTGCGCCGGACGCTGCAGCGTGCGCGGCTGCGTGGGCAGAGCCGTGGGCAGTCCCCTCCAGAGCGGGGGGCTCTGGAGGGGACTGCGAGGGGGACTGGGCAGGGCTCTCCTGAGGGCTGGGAGAAGTTGAGGCCTCTTGAGGGGAGCCAAGGGAGGCTTGGGCATGGGTCTCCTGCGGACAGGGTCGGGGGGGCTCTGGAGGGGACTCAGGCAAGGCTTGGGCAGGGCTCTCCTGAGGGCAGTGAGGAAGTCAGGGTCGGGGGGGCTCTGGACGGGAGCCTGGGGAGGCTGGGGCAGGGGTCTCTTGCGGGCAGGGAGGCAGTCAGGGTCGGGGCGCCTCTTGAGGGGAGCCAAGGGAGGCTGGGGCAGGGTTCTCCTGCGGGCAGGGATGAATTCCTGCAGGGGGGGCCTTTTGGGCAGGGCTCTCCTGAGCTGGGGCCAGGCTGCAGGCTTGAGGGGGGAGCTGAGTGGCGGCACAGCAGCTGCAGGGGGCTGCAGCGCCCGCCCAGCCTGCACCTTGTCGGGGTGCAGCCCAGGGCTTGAGGGGACCTCACCCAGCGCTCTGGTGGCTGCCAGTCCCTGTGTGCTGGGCTCCTCGATGTCCTCGCAGAGGTCGGGCAGCTGCGAGAGGAAGCGCTTGAGGACAGGACTGCTGGGGACAGCGGCGAAGGCATCCTGGGGCTCCACGGCATCGAGGCAGCTGAGCAGCTCCTCCAAGCCGGAGCTGTCCAGGTTGGCCGGGAGCTGGTCCTGCAGGTGCTGCAGCTGCTGGCTGTCCCCTGCCAGCTGGGGAAAGGCCTCGGCGAAGGCATCGGGGCCCAGCTCCAGCAGCTCCAGGGGCTCCTTAGGCACCTCTGCAAGTGTCGCCGCTGAGGAAAAAGCAAGCCAATGCAATCCCCCAAGCATCCCCCGCTGCCAGCTTTGCCATGGCTCCTGGGTGTGGGGCGCCCAGCGGCCGGCTGGGCCAGCCCCAAACTCACCGTCGGGCGTCGCCGTCTGGGTGCTGGCGGTCGCTGGAGCCTGGGCAGGCTCGGGGGGAGTGGGGCCGGGCAGCGGGGGCCCCTGGTCCTCGCTGAGCCCCACGGCATGCAAGCAGGGCTCTGGCAGCTGCCCCCGGCTGCTGCTGAGGGTGCGGGGCGCGGGGTGCGCCTGCCCCCGCAGCGGAGGCCCCGGCACGAGGAGTGGTGGGGGGCCGGGGTAGGCAGGGGCCTGCAGCAGGCAGGTGCCTGCGGGGTGCAGGAGCTCCCCATGGAGCACGGCCCTGGGCCCCAAGCAGAGGGGAGCACCATCCTGGGGCACCAGCGTCCCCGTCCACATCAGCAGGGGCTGGGAGACACTGGGGGCACCCAGAGGAGCGCTGTGGGGGAGCTGCCCCACAGCAGGGAGCTGCCCCACGGCGGCGGCGGGGAGCTGCCCAAGCTGCAGGTGGTGCCCCTGGGCTGGGAGGTGCCCCCCAGGTGGCAGCTGCACCCTGGCGGGGAGCTGCAGCACCTGCCCCTGGACCCCCGGCACCACGTGCCAGACGGTGGCCTGGGGCAGTGCGGAGGGGAGGGTGGGTACCTGGGGGGGCTGCAAGGGCAGCGCCATCGCTCCGGGGAGGGAGGGAAGCAGCCAGGCAGCCACCGTTGGCAGCACGGCTGGGACGACGAAGGGGGAGTTTTGCGTCTGCGGAAGCTGTGGAAGCCGTCTGGGGAAACCCTCTGTGGGAAAAAGGGCGCTGGGCTGAGCTCTGGGGCGCTGGGCTCGCCAGCAGGGCCGCAGCCCCGGGAGGAGCGGGAGCCGGCTGCTGGACCTGCCATGGTGGCTGGAGAGTGGGGCGGTTGCTTGGGGAACGCGGGCAACGGGGGTTCCGTCCCAACGGCTGACCAGCCCCTCGCCGACATCGTGGGGAGGACTGCAGGCTTTGGAGCCAAGTAGGCTGCCCAGCGCAAGACTTGGCCATCCCCAGCAGGCTTTCTCTCCCACGCAGCACTTGCCATGCCCAGGACGCTTCCACACCACCACTTGCCCAGCCCAAGGCTTGCCCAGCCCAGGACCAGCTTCTCGGCCTCAGCGGCAGTGCCCATCCTTGCCATTTCACCGCATGGCACATTCCCAGCAACCCAGACGAAATCTGCCCCATCAACACGAAGCGTTTCTTCAGCCAAAGAGACCTCGTCCCAAAGAATTCCCCTCTCTTGGAGGACTTTTCTAAGCACTTCCTTCCCCAGGGAATGGTACCCACCCCATTCAAGACTTCCCATCCCAAGGCTTTTGCTTCCCAGGGATTTCCTGCCTAGGGAACATTGCCCATTTCCTAGCCCAATGGCTTCCCACCCCAAAGAAGTCTTCCCATGCTGTAGCCCCGAAATGCCCCCAGAGGGCACCTGGCAGCTACTGGGAAGGAAATGAGCTCTGTCATGGTGAGCTAGCCGCTCAAGGCCCTGCTCTTTGGCCCAGGTGTCTGTGAGGCGGTGTTGGCAAGGAGTCCTGTTGTGAACATAAGAACATAACATAACAGAAGAACATAAAATCACATCAGAGAGAAAAAAATATAGAATAACAGAACGCGACATAAGAACATCAAAGACAACTCTCATGATGTGGTCTGATAGGATGGAGGAGAAAGCAGAAATCCAGCAATGCTGTCTTTCCTACTCCTCAAAACCAATTCCGTTGACAACTGGGAATGCTTCCAGCTGGAAAAAAATGCCAGAATGAAGTGGAGGACTCCTTGCCATCACTGTGTTTCTGGAGCACACCTCTACCTTTCTGTCCAACAGGGGGTTCTTCTTGGGAGATAATTGCCCAACATGAAAAAACACAACCAAAGCCAGAGGACCCATCTCCGCAACAACACGATAAATAGAAAAGACATCTCTAGATGCAGACCCCAGAGCTCCAATTCACTATGTCCCACTAGTGGAAGTTATTTTTTAGGCTTTGTTTTTAAGGCCACTGGCTGCCTCCTCCCTTATGCTGCCCATTCTCCCTGTTGTCCTGTCTTCTTTCTCCTGCATTGCTTCCTTTCCTTGGTGGACCTTGCTGAGCTCTTTGATGTTTTGTTGTATATATATGTATGAAGACATAAAACTGTTAGAGAGTGTCGAAAGAAGGGCAACAAACAAGAGGGTCTCTTTTAACAGGGGGATTGAGGTTTGTGGCAAGGTTTTGGTAGCAATTTAGGGGCTGCACTGTGCTGGACACAGCAACAGACGCACCATAAGCCAAAGTCAGACAATAAGCCAAGGTGTGTTCACGTGTGGTTTACTGTGGTTTACGTGTGGTTTACGTATAGAAGAAAGTTTTCGCCTATTGGTGAGTATACTGCAGATTTGCTGCATTGTTCTAAATTAAATAGCAAGATAAGTGATGGCATCGTAGGCTGGGGAAATATTTCTAGAGTATCAGCGCATTTTGAGCATCATTTTAACTGTTTATGCAAACATGAAGATTATTAAAATCAGTGTTTATTTATGTCTGTATGTAAACAGGTGATCATGTTGTATAGCATGCAGTAAATCGTTTGTGAATGCTGCTTGAAGAATGAAAAGAGTAAGTCAGCTCCACAAGGAATAAATGAATTTTGTTTATTTGTGCAATGCAGAGATTAGAATTAGACCAACAGCATGGAACCAAAGTCTTGCTCTGTGCCTTTTATCTGTAGGACAGTTCATGGAGGCTTCAGCAGCCCTATCTGTTTTCTAGCACTCTGAAATGTCCTCTGTGGTGCTGCACCCAGTTGAAAGCCTGCACTGATTGTGATGAACTTTCCTAACAGGAGGCACGGGTCCTTCGTCGGACGCTGGCTGGGGATGTATGCTGCGATGCGGGCAGATGATGCTGGCCCAAGCACTGATCTGCAGACACTTAGGGAGAGGTGAGTGCTGGTCCTGAGGGAACTTCGGTATTGTCTGCAGACGCTTCTTCGTAAGTACTCCATTAAAAGCACAAACCCTGAATTTATTAGTGAGACTTTCTTTGATGCCCTGGTAACAGTTCCTAATGAATCAATTCATATTCAGCTGGGTGAAATCATCCCAGCCTGAAGCAGAGAAATAGGCATAGAAGGAGAACAAATGGGGAATCCTGTCACCATTATTTTATAAACCTTTTAGTGTAACACCCAAGTTGAGGCCAAGGGAAAACCTGCCACCGTGGGACAGTGCTCTTACCCTTCTCTTCACTACTCACTTGTCAGCAGCACGAGGTCCAAACCCCCCTGGTGCAAGCTCTTAAGCATGCATGTCACATCCCAGGATGCTGCCAGTGGAGTGTTTGGACTTTCTGTATGGATCTTATGTTGTTATTTAATGGGTGCTTAGAAATCCAACAAGGTCTAAACACAGCCTGTACTTTTAAATAATCTTGGAAGCTCAGAGATACTGGAATGGCTATCAACACGCAGCATGATCCGTCAGAATATGTTTGCAGTTGATGTTTTTGTTTTGTTTTATTTTCCCTGTTTTTACAATCTAGCCTATGATGATAAAGGGCAGCTTGATGATAAATAACAAGCTTGGAATTCTAGGAGCTCTACACAAAATGTAAATATTCGAGATGAATTGAAATGTCTTTTAACATCTCATTATAAAGCTTTCTGCTGTCTAGACATTTGATCAGTGTAATGAAAACGTCACCATTTTTTATTCTATATCAATTTTTCCTTTCAGATTGGCAATGGGAAAAACACAAAAAACAACCAGAAGAATATCACAGAATCCTACGATGCTTTCTCGACAGGAAGGCTTGCTGTTAGTCAATCCACCAGATGGGTAAGAACAAACATAAACTTTCAGGTTTTTTCCACTGAAATTTCTACTGTGTTGAATCACTAATTTGCAGTATGTTAATTCATAATTTTAAAAAGTGGATGTGAAGACAATGTGTATGCTTATACAAAAATAAAAAGGTATGCAGATGGGCGCAAAGACTAGTAGTACAGAAACATTCCCTGAGACCTAAATAAAGCCATGTACTAGAATCTAGCTCTTGATAAACTCTGTAAGCCTTGGGTACCAGAGTCAGTAATGTTAGAATAGACAGTCTTGTAGCTTATTGCTGTAATTTGTAATAAGGGGCACTAACATTTGTTAACTTGTAATTCTCATTATAGTTTAGAAGCCTTTTGTTTATTAAAGAAACTGGCACTCCCTAAGTTTTGAAAAGAGCATAGATTGAGAAAATAATTGTTATTGCTAAATACAGATTGCAGTTACTCTAGAATGTTTGACAGTCACGATATTTACTGTGTATTGTTCCCACATTCTTTATGGTCTCATTTTTCTTTGATTTTGTGTACGTGTGTCTTTTTTTCACTATGAAAACAGCACAGGTGGGTGTTGGAGAGGGGAAGTCAATTGGAGAATGGTTTGGACCAAATACAGTTGCTCAAGTACTAAAGTAAGTGAGATCATACCAGTCTCATTCAGAACGTACTCCCCTGGGGCAGCCAAGACAAGGCCCAGGCAGAGTTTTGAAGGCTGCATCTCCCCCTGTCCCACAGTCAGGAATGTACTTGCCATCTATTTACAAGTGCAGCATGGAATGTCATGCCACAGCTCGGTGTGCAGGTACTGAGTTGGGAATGGGTGACCTCTAAATTTTAATAAAGGAAGAGCCTGAGGAGAAGAAACTGCAGGAAAGTCTCCTGCTATGCCGTCTGCATGCCCTCACCGTCACACCACAGATGTATTCCTTTCTGCACAGTGGCACAGCTCTGGCAGGTCGAGAGTGCCACCGTGTAGGTCGGAGTGGTGGTGTGAAACATCAGAGAGAAGCCATCTCAGCTGAGGAGGGAACTGAGCTGCAATTCCTCCCTTTCTGAGCAGCAGTTCTGCCAGCAAGGCTACTGGATAAAGATGGGCAGCTCCTCATAGTCTGGGAGCCACACTGAAAGGAACTGAGGCTGCTCAGTTCTCCAGGGGTACGTGGAGGTGTCTTACCTCAGGCAGGGGCTAGGCTACAGGTCCTGCGAGCTCAGCAGCAAGTCTTTGACACCCTGGAACAGGCACATGATCTGAAGAGGGAGGGGAGCTGAAGCATGCCCTGGACTCCAGATCTTTCATGGCCAAGTTTTTCATGGTGAAACGCTCACCCCCATTTCTTTCTGGCTTATTTGAAACAGCTAATTCTGCCAGTGCAGCTTAAGAGTGTAGCTCCCTTCCCCAAAGGTTTGGATTTTGCAGAAGTGGACATAAAACTGTGTGCTGCTGTCTCCCACTGAAGTTTTGGTGCCCCAAACCCTTAGCTGATTTAGCTTTTAATGCCCCATTTCTGCTGTGCACGCAGGCTCAGGCAGAAGTAATTCCACTGAATTCAGTGGAATTTCTTAAGCAAAAAGTAATCTGCAAAACTGGCATAGGAATTTTTTTCTTTTCCAGATGAGAAAAGACACAATTGGGCAAGAACCCATTGCAGAGACTGTCGAGTGCAATAAAAAGTAATAAACTTGATGTAGTTGGACTGTTACTGTCACTGCACTTAGCAGTAAGACAAAACAGTTTGCACATGGTGCAGCGCATATGTTTTTCCTGGTACCACTCAGTACCTATTTTTCTAAAGATATTAAACATTTAATGTTTAAAGTTTTCTTTTTCTTACGTGGAGACTTTAAAAAATGCAGACAGGATGTTTTTTCTTAAGAAAAAAAAATAAAAAATGGTTCTGAGCGTAAAGCTACCCTTTTGATCCAACTAGTTTATATTAATTAGTACCTTAATGTTTTCTAGGAAGCTTGCTTTATTTGATGAATGGAATTCATTAGCAGTTTATGTATCTATGGGCAATACGGTGGTCATTGAAGACATCAGTAAGTGACACCTCATCAGTTTTCTGGTAACAGTTTCTGATTTGACTCCATTTGCCAGCATGTATCTAAACATGAACAAATACTTGGGGGGCCATGGGTTTGTCTTGCAAGGGTAAGAAGAGGGAAGAAGGACATACAAACTCAGTTGTGTTTTTTTGATCCCTGATGCCAACTTCGTGCTCACATCACTGGATGTGAAGAGCTCCTTGAAGAATTTCTACTGTCATCATTTCTGCCATTTCATTTCTCTGGCGTTTTATAGGCAAAGCTTGACAGTATTAATAACATTAATAGTACATGTCACTGCAGTTTTAAATTGTCATCCCCCAGTCATTTATCTAACGTCTCACTTGGACGTGCCAGCACATACTGTCTGCTAGAATTACTTCTACTAAATAGCTGTAATTGCCATGCCCGGCTCGTTTTGTCTTGGGTGCCCTATAAAGATCGCTGGCAAACTAGCTTAATTCACTACTGAGAGGAAGATCTGCTTTGTGTTCCTCTGTGCGTTGACTGATTTCTAGTTTTATTCCCGCAGAAAAAATGTGCTGGTCCCCTCCTCAGAGCAGCAGCGCGTCCCACAGCAGTGCACATTTGCACAGAAGTGCTCTTGGCCGAAGCAAGAACGCAGGAGGACTCTGCACAGGCTGGAAACCCGTCTTGCTTATTATACCTCTACAACTAGGGATAAATCACATAAATCCCCTATATATTGATGCATTTAAAGTAAGGTTTTCTTTCAATTCATTGCTCGTTACTGTCAAATAAGTTTGGGTATCTGTGATGTCAGTAAAGAAATGAATTACAATTTCCTTTATTCCTTTTGAACTCCTAGGAATGCTTTAAGATGCCACAGTCTTTGGGAGCATTAGGAGGGAAACCAAATAATGCCTATTATTTCATAGGATTTTTAGGTAAGGAAAAAAGAAACTTATTCCAAATGTGCAGATGATCAAAAGAGAACATTTTTTGAAGGGGAAATAGTAAGGAGTCTAAGCGTGAACCTCTAGAAGTAAAGAAAGATGAGAATAGAATAAAATAAATGAAGAAGCATATCTAAAAGAGTTTAGAAACAGTATGAGATGATCCTTAACAGGAGCAGAAAGTTAACAGCAAAGCTAGGTGTAAAAATAAGTGATGACATCAACAAGAGCAGCATACTAAGAATAGCTGATAGCATTTGACAAGTGTATTGGTCAAATGTCACTTTTATTTTCTTGTATTTCAAAACTGTTTCTGATAGCAGTATCTTTTTCACCTTTTGCATACCTTCTGTTATTAAGTATTGCTCTAATTAATTTAAAATGCATTCCTTCAGATTTCACCCCACTTTGGGCCAAAATTTTGCAACCCTATTTTGTCCTTTTGTAAAACCTAACCTGTTTTAGTTAGGCTTTTTTGTTCCAATTTCTGAATGAATGCCTAATGGGATTACAGATTGCATCTGTGAACATCCTGTACCTTTTAATCTGTCAAATGTTAGTGTTTACAACACTTGAGATTTTTTTTTTTTTTTTTTAAAAAAAAAAAGTACTGGATCTCACATGGAAAAATAAAAGTATGTGACAAAGATAGAACATAACCAACCAAAAAATTACAGTAATAGGTCACAATAGGAAGTTATACTAAATACCCTGTGGGAAATGCTGTGTCTAAACCTTCCGATTCTCTTAAAGAATCCCTAGCTGGAAAGTCTAGATTATACTGACTGCGATGGCAATCTAATTTCTATTTTACAGTTCTGGACCAAGTGCTTATTAATGTCACTTGCTTATTTTTAACATACGGCTTTTACCCATCCAGGCAATGAGCTGATCTATCTGGACCCTCACACCACTCAAAGCTTTGTAGATTCAGAAGAAAATGGCACGGTTGACGATGAGAGTTTCCACTGCCAGGAAGCCCCACATAGAATGAAGATCATGAATCTGGACCCTTCAGTAGCTTTAGTAAGTGTCAGGAAATCTTGAATGCATATACTTTATCTCAAAGTAATGTCTCTCTACATTGGTAAGGGCAGCAATGCATCTCCTTGAACAGAACCAAGATCACAAAGCTGTCTTCTGTGATCAACACATAGTAGTTTGTACATAACTACATGGAGAATCTTAGGGCAAGTGGGGAGCTGTCTGTACTGTAGGGAGCTCGCTTTGTTTTCTTTACTGAGCAGCTTTTACTTCTTTCAAGAGGCATTATAACGGTCAGAGCAAGGAACTGAAACAGGTTTACGTGTTTTATTCTATCACTACTTTATGTTTGGTCACCTCTAGACAAGTTACTTAAACTTACTTTATATCATAAGTTAAAAATGTTTAAGTGGAATTATTGTATTTCACCCCAAATTACAAATACAGATGTATTATTTGTAATTCACCCAAAATGTCATAGGGGTACTGTGGTATTTGAAAAAATTGGATCTGATCCCATGCCAGTATCCTGTGATTGGGTGATTGGCAGTTGTCACCAGTGGGATGTGTTTCTAAAGCTTTAAACAATCTGTAAAGATACCGGTATCTGTCATTCATTGATTGGTTAGGGTTAGGGTTAGGGTTAGGGTTAGGGTTAGGGTTAGGATTAGGTTTAGGGTTAGGGTTAGGGTTAGAGGGTTAGGCTTAGGGTTCGGGGTAGGGTTAGGGTTAGGGTCAGGGTCAGAGTCAGAGTCAGGGTAAGCGTAGTGAGATCCTCTCCTGAGCCTATGTTATTTTCCAAAGATTGATTCACGGTTTTAAGGTTTCAGGGGTAGGGCACTAGGGTTGGGTTTCAGGGTAAGTATTCTCAGGGTTTATGATTAGGATTTTAAGTTGTTTAGGTTTGGATTTTTAACGGTTAGTATTTTAGGGATTTGGTGGTTAAGGTTTTAAGTTTTTCAGGGTTAGTGTGTTAGGGTTTTAGAGTTTATGGGTTGTAGTGTTGAAAGGTTTTTTAGGGTTAGGGTCTTAGGGTTTTCTTTTTGGTCAATTATTTAGGGTTAGGGTTTTAAAATGTTATTTTTATTTATTTATTTATTTATTTATTTATTTATTTATTCAGGTTAGGTTCTCCAGGGTTAGGGTTTTGAGTGTCCTAATTTTTTGGGTTAGGGTTTTGAGCATCTTAATTTTTTGTGTTAGTGCTTTGAGCGTCTTATTTTTTTGGATTAGTGTTTGGAGTGTTTTTGGGTTTAGGTTTTTGGGTTTTTAGGTTTTAGTTTTTGGGTTTAGGTTTTGAGAGTCCTATTTTTTGGGCTTGGGATTTGAACGTCTTAATTTTGTGGGCTTGGGATTTGAACGTCTTAATTTATTGGGTTAGGAGTTTTAGGCATAGGTCTTCAGGTGTTTAGTGTGGTAAATATTTTGGGTTATGTCTGTAGGGGTTTCGAGGATTTTTAGGGTGAGGGCTTGAGGCTTTTTTGTAAAGGCGGTAAGGGCTAGGGTTACAGTGCGTGCTGGTGAATGTAATTCTGGAAAACTCGGCCCGTGATTGGCTGTGCCGGCTGTCCAAGGAATGCTGGTAAATATAGTTTTCCGGCACCAGGCTTCCGGGAGGCCATGTTGGGTGCCCAGAGCATGCCTGGAAATGCAGGGTTAGGGTTAGGGTTAGGGTTAGGGCACATTTTAGCGCGGCGCCGCCCGGACACATTTAAGCGCAGCGCCACCCGGGCACATTTAAGCGCGGCGCGGCCCAGACACATTTTAGCACGGTGCCGCCCGGACACATTGTACTTGTGGGGCTGGGAGGTTGTGGGGAACATCTGGAGAAGGTGCCGTTTGGGGGAGCACCTACAGGGTTTGGGGTGGGCTCTGTGGGGCTGGGGGGGGGTCTCTATGGGGCCGGGGGGGTTTTGGGGGGGTTGTGACCCTATGGGGTGCCCCCCCCCAGAGCCCCAACCCGCGGCTGACGTAGCATTTTAGCGTGGCCGCCGTCCACCGGCAGCTTCATGCCCGTCTTCCGCTCCCAGTGGCCCGTGGGGCGCCCCGTGGGCCTACCGGTGTCACCAGCGGCCACCTTGGGGTCAACGGCGGCGGTTTTGGGGTCAACGGCAGCGGTTTTGGGGTTTCGGTCTGGGGGGTGCTGACATGCCCCCCCCCGCACCCCCTCAGGCATCCTGGCCCTGCAGCTGCCCCCGGGGGGGCTCGACGCCGAGTCCTACAGGTGAGAAGCAGTCCCCTCCGCCCCCTAAATGCGCCCCCAGCCCTCCAAATGCCCCCAGACCGTCCCCGATTTGACCCCCCCAATTTATTCCCCCCCCCCCAGCGCCTGCCTCCACCTGGCTGAGATGCAGCGTCGGGTGTGGGAGGCGCTGGCGGAGCGCGAGCGGCTGCTGCGGGCACGGGTAGGACGGGGGGGGGACAAAATGGGGGGGGCCACCAAGGGGGCGGGGGGTCCATGGGGCTTGGGGGGACCCCAAGGGTGGGGGGGAACCAAAATGAGGGGGGAACCAAGTGTGCGGGGTGCGGCTGCCGGGGGGACGCATTTGCGGGGCGCACTGGGGGGGGGAACCAAAATGAGGGGGGAACCAAGTGTGCGGGGTGCGGTTTCCGGGAGGACGCATTTGCGGTGCGCAATGCCGGGGGGGTGAACCAAAATGAGGGGGGAACCAAGTGTGCGGGGTGTGGTTTCCGGGGGGACGCATTTGCGGGGCGCACCGGGGGGAACCAAAATGAGGGGGGAACCAAGTGTGCGGGGTGTAGTTGCCGGGGGGACGCATTTGCGGGGCGCACCGGGGGGGGGGAACCAAAATGAGGGGGGAACCAAGTGTGCGGGGTGCGGTTGCCGCGGGGACGCATTTGCGGGGCGCACTGGGGGGGAACCAAAATGAGGGGCGAACCAAGTGTGCGGGGTGTGGTTGCCGGGGGGACGCATTTGCGGGGCGCACCGGGGGGGGGAACCAAAATGAGGGGCGAACCAAGTGTGCGGGGTGCGCTTGTTGGGGGGACACATTTGCGGGGCGCACCGGGGGCATCCATGGGGCTTGGGGGGAACCCAAGGGGGGGGGGGGAACCAAAATGAGGGGGGAACCAAGTGTGCTGGGTGCGGTTGCCAGGGGGTTAGGGTTAGGGTTTTGGTTTAGGTTTAGGGTTCGTTAGGGTTAGGGCTAGGGTTATCGTTAGGGGGTTAGGGGTAGTGTTAGGGGGGTAGGGTTAGGGTTAGGGGTTAGGGTTAGGGGTAGTGTTAGGGTTTGGGGTTAGGGTTTGGGTTAGGGTTAGGATTATGGTCAGGGTGTTAGGTTTAGGGTTAGGGTTAAGGTTAGCGTTAGGGTTAGGGATAGGGTTAGGCTTAGGGTTCATTAGGGTTAGGGTTAGGGCTTAGGGTTAGGTTTTGGGTTAGTGTTAGGGTTAGGGTTAGAGGGTTAGGCTTAGGGTTAGGGGTAGGGTTAGGGTTAGGGTCAGGGTCAGAGTCAGAGTCAGGGTAAGCGTAGTGAGATCCTCTCTTGAGCCTATGTTATTTTCCAAAGATTGATTCACGCTTTTAAGGTTTCAGGGGTAGGGCACTAGGGTTGGGTGTCAGGGTAAGTATTCTCAGGGTTTATGTTTAGGATTTTAAGTTGTTTAGGTTTGGAGTTTTAACGGTTAGTATTTTAGGGATTTGGTGGTTAAGGTTTTAAGTTTTTCAGGGTTAGTGTGTTAGGGTTTTAGAGTTTATGGGTTGTAGTGTTGAAAGGTTTTTTAGGGTTAGGGTCTTAGGGTTTTCTTTTTGGTCAATTATTTAGGGTTAGGGTTTTAAAATGTTATTTTTATTTATTTATTTATTTATTTATTTATTTATTTATTTATTCAGGTTAGGTTCTCCAGGGTTAGGGTTTTGAGTGTCCTAATTTTTTGGGTTAGGGTTTTGAGCATCTTAATTTTTTGTGTTAGTGCTTTGAGCGTCTTATTTTTTTGGATTAGTGTTTGGAGTGTTTTTGGGTTTAGGTTTTTGGGTTTTTAGGTTTTAGTTTTTGGGTTTAGGTTTTGAGAGTCCTATTTTTTGGGCTTGGGATTTGAACGTCTTAATTTTGTGGGCTTGGGATTTGAACGTCTTAATTTATTGGGTTAGGAGTTTTAGGCATAGGTCTTCAGGTGTTTAGTGTGGTAAATATTTTGGGTTATGTCTGTAGGGGTTTCGAGGATTTTTAGGGTGAGGGCTTGAGGCTTTTTTGTAAAGGCGGTAAGGGCTAGGGTTACAGTGCGTGCTGGTGAATGTAATTCTGGAAAACTCGGCCCGTGATTGGCTGTGCCGGCTGTCCAAGGAATGCTGGTAAATATAGTTTTCCGGCACCAGGCTTCCGGGAGGCCATGTTGGGTGCCCAGAGCATGCCTGGAAATGCAGGGTTAGGGTTAGGGTTAGGGTTAGGGCACATTTTAGCGCGGCGCCGCCCGGACACATTTAAGCGCAGCGCCACCCGGGCACATTTAAGCGCGGCGCGGCCCAGACACATTTTAGCACGGTGCCGCCCGGACACATTGTACTTGTGGGGCTGGGAGGTTGTGGGGAACATCTGGAGAAGGTGCCGTTTGGGGGAGCACCTACAGGGTTTGGGGTGGGCTCTGTGGGGCTGGGGGGGGGTCTCTATGGGGCCGGGGGGGTTTTGGGGGGGTTGTGACCCTATGGGGTGCCCCCCCCCAGAGCCCCAACCCGCGGCTGACGTAGCATTTTAGCGTGGCCGCCGTCCACCGGCAGCTTCATGCCCGTCTTCCGCTCCCAGTGGCCCGTGGGGCGCCCCGTGGGCCTACCGGTGTCACCAGCGGCCACCTTGGGGTCAACGGCGGCGGTTTTGGGGTCAACGGCAGCGGTTTTGGGGTTTCGGTCTGGGGGGTGCTGACATGCCCCCCCCCGCACCCCCTCAGGCATCCTGGCCCTGCAGCTGCCCCCGGGGGGGCTCGACGCCGAGTCCTACAGGTGAGAAGCAGTCCCCTCCGCCCCCTAAATGCGCCCCCAGCCCTCCAAATGCCCCCAGACCGTCCCCGATTTGACCCCCCCAATTTATTCCCCCCCCCCCAGCGCCTGCCTCCACCTGGCTGAGATGCAGCGTCGGGTGTGGGAGGCGCTGGCGGAGCGCGAGCGGCTGCTGCGGGCACGGGTAGGACGGGGGGGGGACAAAATGGGGGGGGCCACCAAGGGGGCGGGGGGTCCATGGGGCTTGGGGGGACCCCAAGGGTGGGGGGGAACCAAAATGAGGGGGGAACCAAGTGTGCGGGGTGCGGCTGCCGGGGGGACGCATTTGCGGGGCGCACTGGGGGGGGGAACCAAAATGAGGGGGGAACCAAGTGTGCGGGGTGCGGTTTCCGGGAGGACGCATTTGCGGTGCGCAATGCCGGGGGGGTGAACCAAAATGAGGGGGGAACCAAGTGTGCGGGGTGTGGTTTCCGGGGGGACGCATTTGCGGGGCGCACCGGGGGGAACCAAAATGAGGGGGGAACCAAGTGTGCGGGGTGTAGTTGCCGGGGGGACGCATTTGCGGGGCGCACCGGGGGGGGGGAACCAAAATGAGGGGGGAACCAAGTGTGCGGGGTGCGGTTGCCGCGGGGACGCATTTGCGGGGCGCACTGGGGGGGAACCAAAATGAGGGGCGAACCAAGTGTGCGGGGTGTGGTTGCCGGGGGGACGCATTTGCGGGGCGCACCGGGGGGGGGAACCAAAATGAGGGGCGAACCAAGTGTGCGGGGTGCGCTTGTTGGGGGGACACATTTGCGGGGCGCACCGGGGGCATCCATGGGGCTTGGGGGGAACCCAAGGGGGGGGGGGGGAACCAAAATGAGGGGGGAACCAAGTGTGCTGGGTGCGGTTGCCAGGGGGTTAGGGTTAGGGTTTTGGTTTAGGTTTAGGGTTCGTTAGGGTTAGGGCTAGGGTTATCGTTAGGGGGTTAGGGGTAGTGTTAGGGGGGTAGGGTTAGGGTTAGGGGTTAGGGTTAGGGGTAGTGTTAGGGTTTGGGGTTAGGGTTTGGGTTAGGGTTAGGATTATGGTCAGGGTGTTAGGTTTAGGGTTAGGGTTAAGGTTAGCGTTAGGGTTAGGGATAGGGTTAGGCTTAGGGTTCATTAGGGTTAGGGTTAGGGCTTAGGGTTAGGTTTTGGGTTAGTGTTAGGGTTAGGGTTAGAGGGTTAGGCTTAGGGTTAGGGGTAGGGTTAGGGTTAGGGTCAGGGTCAGAGTCAGAGTCAGGGTAAGCGTAGTGAGATCCTCTCTTGAGCCTATGTTATTTTCCAAAGATTGATTCACGCTTTTAAGGTTTCAGGGGTAGGGCACTAGGGTTGGGTGTCAGGGTAAGTATTCTCAGGGTTTATGTTTAGGATTTTAAGTTGTTTAGGTTTGGAGTTTTAACGGTTAGTATTTTAGGGATTTGGTGGTTAAGGTTTTAAGTTTTTCAGGGTTAGTGTGTTAGGGTTTTAGAGTTTATGGGTTGTAGTGTTGAAAGGTTTTTTAGGGTTAGGGTCTTAGGGTTTTCTTTTTGGTCAATTATTTAGGGTTAGGGTTTTAAAATGTTATTTTTATTTATTTATTTATTTATTTATTTATTTATTTATTTATTCAGGTTAGGTTCTCCAGGGTTAGGGTTTTGAGTGTCCTAATTTTTTGGGTTAGGGTTTTGAGCATCTTAATTTTTTGTGTTAGTGCTTTGAGCGTCTTATTTTTTTGGATTAGTGTTTGGAGTGTTTTTGGGTTTAGGTTTTTGGGTTTTTAGGTTTTAGTTTTTGGGTTTAGGTTTTGAGAGTCCTATTTTTTGGGCTTGGGATTTGAACGTCTTAATTTTGTGGGCTTGGGATTTGAACGTCTTAATTTATTGGGTTAGGAGTTTTAGGCATAGGTCTTCAGGTGTTTAGTGTGGTAAATATTTTGGGTTATGTCTGTAGGGGTTTCGAGGATTTTTAGGGTGAGGGCTTGAGGCTTTTTTGTAAAGGCGGTAAGGGCTAGGGTTACAGTGCGTGCTGGTGAATGTAATTCTGGAAAACTCGGCCCGTGATTGGCTGTGCCGGCTGTCCAAGGAATGCTGGTAAATATAGTTTTCCGGCACCAGGCTTCCGGGAGGCCATGTTGGGTGCCCAGAGCATGCCTGGAAATGCAGGGTTAGGGTTAGGGTTAGGGTTAGGGCACATTTTAGCGCGGCGCCGCCCGGACACATTTAAGCGCAGCGCCACCCGGGCACATTTAAGCGCGGCGCGGCCCAGACACATTTTAGCACGGTGCCGCCCGGACACATTGTACTTGTGGGGCTGGGAGGTTGTGGGGAACATCTGGAGAAGGTGCCGTTTGGGGGAGCACCTACAGGGTTTGGGGTGGGCTCTGTGGGGCTGGGGGGGGGTCTCTATGGGGCCGGGGGGGTTTTGGGGGGGTTGTGACCCTATGGGGTGCCCCCCCCCAGAGCCCCAACCCGCGGCTGACGTAGCATTTTAGCGTGGCCGCCGTCCACCGGCAGCTTCATGCCCGTCTTCCGCTCCCAGTGGCCCGTGGGGCGCCCCGTGGGCCTACCGGTGTCACCAGCGGCCACCTTGGGGTCAACGGCGGCGGTTTTGGGGTCAACGGCAGCGGTTTTGGGGTTTCGGTCTGGGGGGTGCTGACATGCCCCCCCCCGCACCCCCTCAGGCATCCTGGCCCTGCAGCTGCCCCCGGGGGGGCTCGACGCCGAGTCCTACAGGTGAGAAGCAGTCCCCTCCGCCCCCTAAATGCGCCCCCAGCCCTCCAAATGCCCCCAGACCGTCCCCGATTTGACCCCCCCAATTTATTCCCCCCCCCCCAGCGCCTGCCTCCACCTGGCTGAGATGCAGCGTCGGGTGTGGGAGGCGCTGGCGGAGCGCGAGCGGCTGCTGCGGGCACGGGTAGGACGGGGGGGGGACAAAATGGGGGGGGCCACCAAGGGGGCGGGGGGTCCATGGGGCTTGGGGGGACCCCAAGGGTGGGGGGGAACCAAAATGAGGGGGGAACCAAGTGTGCGGGGTGCGGCTGCCGGGGGGACACATTTGCGGGGCGCACTGGGGGGGGGAACCAAAATGAGGGGGGAACCAAGTGTGCGGGGTGCGGTTTCCGGGAGGACGCATTTGCGGTGCGCAATGCCGGGGGGGTGAACCAAAATGAGGGGGGAACCAAGTGTGCGGGGTGTGGTTTCCGGGGGGACGCATTTGCGGGGCGCACCGGGGGGAACCAAAATGAGGGGGGAACCAAGTGTGCGGGGTGTAGTTGCCGGGGGGACGCATTTGCGGGGCGCACCGGGGGGGGGAACCAAAATGAGGGGGGAACCAAGTGTGCGGGGTGCGGTTGCCGCGGGGACGCATTTGCGGGGCGCACTGGGGGGGAACCAAAATGAGGGGCGAACCAAGTGTGCGGGGTGTGGTTGCCGGGGGGACGCATTTGCGGGGCGCACCGGGGGGGGGAACCAAAATGAGGGGCGAACCAAGTGTGCGGGGTGCGCTTGTTGGGGGGACACATTTGCGGGGCGCACCGGGGGCATCCATGGGGCTTGGGGGGAACCCAAGGGGGGGGGGGGAACCAAAATGAGGGGGGAACCAAGTGTGCTGGGTGCGGTTGCCAGGGGGTTAGGGTTAGGGTTTTGGTTTAGGTTTAGGGTTCGTTAGGGTTAGGGCTAGGGTTATCGTTAGGGGGTTAGGGGTAGTGTTAGGGGGGTAGGGTTAGGGTTAGGGGTTAGGGTTAGGGGTAGTGTTAGGGTTTGGGGTTAGGGTTTGGGTTAGGGTTAGGATTATGGTCAGGGTGTTAGGTTTAGGGTTAGGGTTAAGGTTAGCGTTAGGGTTAGGGATAGGGTTAGGCTTAGGGTTCATTAGGGTTAGGGTTAGGGCTTAGGGTTAGGTTTTGGGTTAGTGTTAGGGTTAGGGTTAGAGGGTTAGGCTTAGGGTTAGGGGTAGGGTTAGGGTTAGGGTCAGGGTCAGAGTCAGAGTCAGGGTAAGCGTAGTGAGATCCTCTCTTGAGCCTATGTTATTTTCCAAAGATTGATTCACGCTTTTAAGGTTTCAGGGGTAGGGCACTAGGGTTGGGTGTCAGGGTAAGTATTCTCAGGGTTTATGTTTAGGATTTTAAGTTGTTTAGGTTTGGAGTTTTAACGGTTAGTATTTTAGGGATTTGGTGGTTAAGGTTTTAAGTTTTTCAGGGTTAGTGTGTTAGGGTTTTAGAGTTTATGGGTTGTAGTGTTGAAAGGTTTTTTAGGGTTAGGGTCTTAGGGTTTTCTTTTTGGTCAATTATTTAGGGTTAGGGTTTTAAAATGTTATTTTTATTTATTTATTTATTTATTTATTTATTTATTTATTTATTCAGGTTAGGTTCTCCAGGGTTAGGGTTTTGAGTGTCCTAATTTTTTGGGTTAGGGTTTTGAGCATCTTAATTTTTTGTGTTAGTGCTTTGAGCGTCTTATTTTTTTGGATTAGTGTTTGGAGCGTTTTGGGGTTTAGGTTTTTGGGTTTTTAGGTTTTAGTTTTTGGGTTTAGGTTTTGAGAGTCCTATTTTTTGGGCTTGGGATTTGAACGTCTTAATTTTGTGGGCTTGGGATTTGAACGTCTTAATTTATTGGGTTAGGAGTTTTAGGCATAGGTCTTCAGGTGTTTAGTGTGGTAAATATTTTGGGTTATGTCTGTAGGGGTTTCGAGGATTTTTAGGGTGAGGGCTTGAGGCTTTTTTGTAAAGGCGGTAAGGGCTAGGGTTACAGTGCGTGCTGGTGAATGTAATTCTGGAAAACTCGGCCCGTGATTGGCTGTGCCGGCTGTCCAAGGAATGCTGGTAAATATAGTTTTCCGGCACCAGGCTTCCGGGAGGCCATGTTGGGTGCCCAGAGCATGCCTGGAAATGCAGGGTTAGGGTTAGGGTTAGGGTTAGGGCACATTTTAGCGCGGCGCCGCCCGGACACATTTAAGCGCAGCGCCACCCGGGCACATTTAAGCGCGGCGCGGCCCAGACACATTTTAGCACGGTGCCGCCCGGACACATTGTACTTGTGGGGCTGGGAGGTTGTGGGGAACATCTGGAGAAGGTGCCGTTTGGGGGAGCACCTACAGGGTTTGGGGTGGGCTCTGTGGGGCTGGGGGGGGGTCTCTATGGGGCCGGGGGGGTTTTGGGGGGGTTGTGACCCTATGGGGTGCCCCCCCCCAGAGCCCCAACCCGCGGCTGACGTAGCATTTTAGCGTGGCCGCCGTCCACCGGCAGCTTCATGCCCGTCTTCCGCTCCCAGTGGCCCGTGGGGCGCCCCGTGGGCCTACCGGTGTCACCAGCGGCCACCTTGGGGTCAACGGCGGCGGTTTTGGGGTCAACGGCAGCGGTTTTGGGGTTTCGGTCTGGGGGGTGCTGACATGCCCCCCCCCGCACCCCCTCAGGCATCCTGGCCCTGCAGCTGCCCCTGGGGGGGCTCGACGCCGAGTCCTACAGGTGAGAAGCAGTCCCCTCCGCCCCCTAAATGCGCCCCCAGCCCTCCAAATGCCCCCAGACCGTCCCCGATTTGACCCCCCCAATTTATTCCCCCCCCCCCAGCGCCTGCCTCCACCTGGCTGAGATGCAGCGTCGGGTGTGGGAGGCGCTGGCGGAGCGCGAGCGGCTGCTGCGGGCACGGGTAGGACGGGGGGGGGACAAAATGGGGGGGGCCACCAAGGGGGCGGGGGGTCCATGGGGCTTGGGGGGACCCCAAGGGTGGGGGGGAACCAAAATGAGGGGGGAACCAAGTGTGCGGGGTGCGGCTGCCGGGGGGACGCATTTGCGGGGCGCACTGGGGGGGGGAACCAAAATGAGGGGGGAACCAAGTGTGCGGGGTGCGGTTTCCGGGAGGACGCATTTGCGGTGCGCAATGCCGGGGGGGTGAACCAAAATGAGGGGGGAACCAAGTGTGCGGGGTGTGGTTTCCGGGGGGACGCATTTGCGGGGCGCACCGGGGGGAACCAAAATGAGGGGGGAACCAAGTGTGCGGGGTGTAGTTGCCGGGGGGACGCATTTGCGGGGCGCACCGGGGGGGGGAACCAAAATGAGGGGGGAACCAAGTGTGCGGGGTGCGGTTGCCGCGGGGACGCATTTGCGGGGCGCACTGGGGGGGAACCAAAATGAGGGGCGAACCAAGTGTGCGGGGTGTGGTTGCCGGGGGGACGCATTTGCGGGGCGCACCGGGGGGGGGAACCAAAATGAGGGGCGAACCAAGTGTGCGGGGTGCGCTTGTTGGGGGGACACATTTGCGGGGCGCACCGGGGGCATCCATGGGGCTTGGGGGGAACCCAAGGGGGGGGGGGGGAACCAAAATGAGGGGGGAACCAAGTGTGCTGGGTGCGGTTGCCAGGGGGTTAGGGTTAGGGTTAGGGTTTTGGTTTAGGTTTAGGGTTCGTTAGGGTTAGGGCTAGGGTTATCGTTAGGGGGTTAGGGGTAGTGTTAGGGGGGTAGGGTTAGGGTTAGGGGTTAGGGTTAGGGGTAGTGTTAGGGTTTGGGGTTAGGGTTTGGGTTAGGGTTAGGATTATGGTCAGGGTGTTAGGTTTAGGGTTAGGGTTAAGGTTAGCGTTAGGGTTAGGGATAGGGTTAGGCTTAGGGTTCATTAGGGTTAGGGTTAGGGCTTAGGGTTAGGTTTTGGGTTAGTGTTAGGGTTAGGGTTAGAGGGTTAGGCTTAGGGTTAGGGGTAGGGTTAGGGTTAGGGTCAGGGTCAGAGTCAGAGTCAGGGTAAGCGTAGTGAGATCCTCTCTTGAGCCTATGTTATTTTCCAAAGATTGATTCACGCTTTTAAGGTTTCAGGGGTAGGGCACTAGGGTTGGGTGTCAGGGTAAGTATTCTCAGGGTTTATGTTTAGGATTTTAAGTTGTTTAGGTTTGGAGTTTTAACGGTTAGTATTTTAGGGATTTGGTGGTTAAGGTTTTAAGTTTTTCAGGGTTAGTGTGTTAGGGTTTTAGAGTTTATGGGTTGTAGTGTTGAAAGGTTTTTTAGGGTTAGGGTCTTAGGGTTTTCTTTTTGGTCAATTATTTAGGGTTAGGGTTTTAAAATGTTATTTTTATTTATTTATTTATTTACTTATTTATTTATTTATTCAGGTTAGGTTCTCCAGGGTTAGGGTTTTGAGTGTCCTAATTTTTTGGGTTAGGGTTTGGAGCATCTTAATTTTTTGTGTTAGTGCTTTGAGCGTCTTATTTTTTTGGATTAGTGTTTGGAGCGTTTTGGGGTTTAGGTTTTTGGGTTTTTAGGTTTTAGTTTTTGGGTTTAGGTTTTGAGAGTCCTATTTTTTGGGCTTGGGATTTGAACGTCTTAATTTTGTGGGCTTGGGATTTGAACGTCTTAATTTATTGGGTTAGGAGTTTTAGGCATAGGTCTTCAGGTGTTTAGTGTGGTAAATATTTTGGGTTATGTCTGTAGGGGTTTCGAGGATTTTTAGGGTGAGGGCTTGAGGCTTTTTTGTAAAGGCGGTAAGGGCTAGGGTTACAGTGCGTGCTGGTGAATGTAATTCTGGAAAACTCGGCCCGTGATTGGCTGTGCCGGCTGTCCAAGGAATGCTGGTAAATATAGTTTTCCGGCACCAGGCTTCCGGGAGGCCATGTTGGGTGCCCAGAGCATGCCTGGAAATGCAGGGTTAGGGTTAGGGTTAGGGTTAGGGCACATTTTAGCGCGGCGCCGCCCGGGCACATTTAAGCGCGGCGCGGCCCAGACACATTTTAGCGCGGCGCCGCCCGGACAAATTGTACTTGTGGGGCTGGGAGGTTGTGGGGAACATCTGGAGAAGGTGCCTGTAGGGTTTGGGGGAGCACCTACAGGGTTTGGGGTGGGCTCTGTGGGGCTGGGGGGGGTCTCTATGGGGCCGGGGGGGTTTTGGAGGGGTTGTGACCCTATGGGGTGCCCCCCCCCAGAGCCCCAACCCGCGGCTGACGTAGCATTTTAGTGTGGCCGCCGTCCACCGGCAGCTTCATGCCCGTCTTCCGCTCCCAGTGGCCCGCGGGGCACCCCGTGGGCCTACCGGTGTCACCAGCGGCCACCTTGGGGTCAACGGCGGCGGTTTTGGGGTCAACGGCAGCAGTTTTGGGGTTTCGGTCTGGGGGGTGCTGACATGCCCCCCCCCGCACCCCGTCAGGCATCCTGGCCCTGCAGCTGCCCCCGGGGGGGCTCGACGCCGAGTCCTACAGGTGAGAAGCAGTCCCCTCTGCCCCCTAAATGCGCCCCCAGCCCCCCAAATGCCCCCAGACCGTCCCCAAATTGACCCCCCCCCAATTTATTCCCCCCCCCCAGCGCCTGCCTCCACCTGGCTGAGATGCAGCGTCGGGTGTGGGAGGCGCTGGCGGAGCGCGAGCGGCTGCTGCGGGCACGGGTAGGACGGGGGGGGGACAAAATGGGGGGGGCCACCAAGGGGGCGGGGGGTCCATGGGGCTTGGGGGGACCCCAAGGGTTGGGGGGAACCAAAATGAGGGGGGAACCAAGTGTGCGGGGTGCGGCTGCCGGGGGGACGCATTTGCGGGGCGCACTGGGGGGGGGGGAACCAAAATGAGGGGGGAACCAAGTGTGCGGGGTGTGGTTCCGGTGGGACGCATTTGCGGGGCGCACCGGGGGGAACCAAAATGAGGGGGGAACCAACTGTGCGGAATGCAGTTGCCGGGTGGACGCATTTGCGGGGCGCACTGGGGGGGGGGGAACCAAAATGAGGGGGGAACCAAGTGTGCGGGGTGCGGTTGCCGTGGGGACGCATTTGCGGGGCGCACTGGGGGAAACCAAAACGAGGGGGGAACCAAGTGTGCGGGGTGCGGTTGCCGGGGGGATGCATTTGCGGGTCGCACCGGGGGGGGGAACCAAAATGAGGGGGGAACCAAGTGTGCGGGGTGCGCTTGTCGGGGTGACACATTTGCGGGGTCACCGGGGGCATCCATGGGGCTTGGGGGGAACCCAAGGGGGGGGGGGGAACCAAAATGAGGGGGGAACCAAGTGTGCTGGGTGCGGTTGCCAGGGGGTTAGGGTTAGGGTTAGGGTTTTGGTTTAGGTTTAGGGTTCGTTAGGGTTAGGGCTAGGGTTATCGTTAGGGGGTTAGGGGTAGTGTTAGGGGGGTAGGGTTAGGGTTAGGGGTTAGGGTTAGGGGTAGTGTTAGGGTTTGGGGTTAGGGTTAGGGTTAGGCTTAGGGTTAGGGTTAGGGTTAGGGTTAGGGTTAGGGTTAGGGTTAGGGCATGGGTTATGGTTAGGGGGTTAGGGTTCGGGTTCGGGGTTCGGGTTCGGGGTTCGGGTTCGGGTTAGGGTTCGGGTTCGGGTTAGGGTTCGGGTTCGGGTTAGGGTTCGGGTTCGGGTTCGGGTTCGGGTTCGGGTTCGGGTTCGGGTTCGGGTTCGGGTTCGGGTTAGGGTTCGGGTTAGGGTTCGGGTTAGGGTTTAGGGTTAGGGTTAGGGTTAGGGTTAGGGTTAGGGTTCGGGTTAGGGTTCGGGTTAGGGTTCGGGTTAGGGTTCGGGTTCGGGTTCGGGTTCGGGTTAGGGGTTCGGGTTAGGGTTCGGGTTAGGGTTCGGGTTAGGGTTCGGGTTAGGGTTCGGGTTAGGGTTCGGGTTAGGGTTCGGGTTAGGGTTAGGTTCGGGTTAGGGTTCGGGTTAGGGTTCGAGTTAGGGTTCGGGTTCGGGTTCGGGTTCGGGTTCGGGTTAGGGTTCGGGTTCGGGTTCGGGTTCGGGTTCGGGTTCGGGTTCGGGTTTAGGGTTCGGGTTAGGGTTCGGGTTCGGGTTCGGGTTAGGGATAGGGATAGGGTTAGGGTTAGGGTTAGGGTTAGGGTTAGGGTTAGGGTTCGGGTTAGGGTTAGGGTTAGGGTTAGGGTTAGGGTTAGGGTTAGGGTTAGGGTTAGGGTTAGGGTTAGGGTTAGGGTTAGGGTTAGGGTTAGGGTTAGGGTTAGGGTTAGGGTTAGGGTTAGGGTTAGGGTTAGGGTTAGGGTTAGGGTTAGGGTTAGGGTTAGGGTTAGGGTTAGGGTTAGGGTTAGGGTTAGGGTTAGGGTTAGGGTTAGGGTTAGGGTTAGGGTTAGGGTTAGGGTTAGGGTTAGGGTTAGGGTTAGGGTTAGGGTTAGGGTTAGGGTTAGGGTTAGGGTTAGGGTTAGGGTTAGGGTTAGGGTTAGGGTTAGGGTTAGGGTTAGGGTTAGGGTTAGGGTTAGGGTTAGGGTTAGGGTTAGGGTTAGGGTTAGGGTTAGGGTTAGGGTTAGGGTTAGGGTTAGGGTTAGGGTTAGGGTTAGGGTTAGGGTTAGGGTTAGGGTTAGGGTTAGGGTTAGGGTTAGGGTTAGGGTTAGGGTTAGGGTTAGGGTTAGGGTTAGGGTTAGGGTTAGGGTTAGGGTTAGGGTTAGGGTTAGGGTTAGGGTTAGGGTTAGGGTTAGGGTTAGGGTTAGGGTTAGGGTTAGGGTTAGGGTTAGGGTTAGGGTTAGGGTTAGGGTTAGGGTTAGGGTTAGGGTTAGGGTTAGGGTTAGGGTTAGGGTTAGGGTTAGGGTTAGGGTTAGGGTTAGGGTTAGGGTTAGGGTTAGGGTTAGGGTTAGGGTTAGGGTTAGGGTTAGGGTTAGGGTTAGGGTTAGGGTTAGGGTTAGGGTTAGGGTTAGGGTTAGGGTTAGGGTTAGGGTTAGGGTTAGGGTTAGGGTTAGGGTTAGGGTTAGGGTTAGGGTTAGGGTTAGGGTTAGGGTTAGGGTTAGGGTTAGGGTTAGGGTTAGGGTTAGGGTTAGGGTTAGGGTTAGGGTTAGGGTTAGGGTTAGGGTTAGGGTTAGGGTTAGGGTTAGGGTTAGGGTTAGGGTTAGGGTTAGGGTTAGGGTTAGGGTTAGGGTTAGGGTTAGGGTTAGGGTTAGGGTTAGGGTTAGGGTTAGGGTTAGGGTTAGGGTTAGGGTTAGGGTTAGGGTTAGGGTTAGGGTTAGGGTTAGGGTTAGGGTTAGGGTTAGGGTTAGGGTTAGGGTTAGGGTTAGGGTTAGGGTTAGGGTTAGGGTTAGGGTTAGGGTTAGGGTTAGGGTTAGGGTTAGGGTTAGGGTTAGGGTTAGGGTTAGGGTTAGGGTTAGGGTTAGGGTTAGGGTTAGGGTTAGGGTTAGGGTTAGGGTTAGGGTTAGGGTTAGGGTTAGGGTTAGGGTTAGGGTTAGGGTTAGGGTTAGGGTTAGGGTTAGGGTTAGGGTTAGGGTTAGGGTTAGGGTTAGGGTTAGGGTTAGGGTTAGGGTTAGGGTTAGGGTTAGGGTTAGGGTTAGGGTTAGGGTTAGGGTTAGGGTTAGGGTTAGGGTTAGGGTTAGGGTTAGGGTTAGGGTTAGGGTTAGGGTTAGGGTTAGGGTTAGGGTTAGGGTTAGGGTTAGGGTTAGGGTTAGGGTTAGGGTTAGGGTTAGGGTTAGGGTTAGGGTTAGGGTTAGGGTTAGGGTTAGGGTTAGGGTTAGGGTTAGGGTTAGGGTTAGGGTTAGGGTTAGGGTTAGGGTTAGGGTTAGGGTTAGGGTTAGGGTTAGGGTTAGGGTTAGGGTTAGGGTTAGGGTTAGGGTTAGGGTTAGGGTTAGGGTTAGGGTTAGGGTTAGGGTTAGGGTTAGGGTTAGGGTTAGGGTTAGGGTTAGGGTTAGGGTTAGGGTTAGGGTTAGGGTTAGGGTTAGGGTTAGGGTTAGGGTTAGGGTTAGGGTTAGGGTTAGGGTTAGGGTTAGGGTTAGGGTTAGGGTTAGGGTTAGGGTTAGGGTTAGGGTTAGGGTTAGGGTTAGGGTTAGGGTTAGGGTTAGGGTTAGGGTTAGGGTTAGGGTTAGGGTTAGGGTTAGGGTTAGGGTTAGGGTTAGGGTTAGGGTTAGGGTTAGGGTTAGGGTTAGGGTTAGGGTTAGGGTTAGGGTTAGGGTTAGGGTTAGGGTTAGGGTTAGGGTTAGGGTTAGGGTTAGGGTTAGGGTTAGGGTTAGGGTTAGGGTTAGGGTTAGGGTTAGGGTTAGGGTTAGGGTTAGGGTTAGGGTTAGGGTTAGGGTTAGGGTTAGGGTTAGGGTTAGGGTTAGGGTTAGGGTTAGGGTTAGGGTTAGGGTTAGGGTTAGGGTTAGGGTTAGGGTTAGGGTTAGGGTTAGGGTTAGGGTTAGGGTTAGGGTTAGGGTTAGGGTTAGGGTTAGGGTTAGGGTTAGGGTTAGGGTTAGGGTTAGGGTTAGGGTTAGGGTTAGGGTTAGGGTTAGGGTTAGGGTTAGGGTTAGGGTTAGGGTTAGGGTTAGGGTTAGGGTTAGGGTTAGGGTTAGGGTTAGGGTTAGGGTTAGGGTTAGGGTTAGGGTTAGGGTTAGGGTTAGGGTTAGGGTTAGGGTTAGGGTTAGGGTTAGGGTTAGGGTTAGGGTTAGGGTTAGGGTTAGGGTTAGGGTTAGGGTTAGGGTTAGGGTTAGGGTTAGGGTTAGGGTTAGGGTTAGGGTTAGGGTTAGGGTTAGGGTTAGGGTTAGGGTTAGGGTTAGGGTTAGGGTTAGGGTTAGGGTTAGGGTTAGGGTTAGGGTTAGGGTTAGGGTTAGGGTTAGGGTTAGGGTTAGGGTTAGGGTTAGGGTTAGGGTTAGGGTTAGGGTTAGGGTTAGGGTTAGGGTTAGGGTTAGGGTTAGGGTTAGGGTTAGGGTTAGGGTTAGGGTTAGGGTTAGGGTTAGGGTTAGGGTTAGGGTTAGGGTTAGGGTTAGGGTTAGGGTTAGGGTTAGGGTTAGGGTTAGGGTTAGGGTTAGGGTTAGGGTTAGGGTTAGGGTTAGGGTTAGGGTTAGGGTTAGGGTTAGGGTTAGGGTTAGGGTTAGGGTTAGGGTTAGGGTTAGGGTTAGGGTTAGGGTTAGGGTTAGGGTTAGGGTTAGGGTTAGGGTTAGGGTTAGGGTTAGGGTTAGGGTTAGGGTTAGGGTTAGGGTTAGGGTTAGGGTTAGGGTTAGGGTTAGGGTTAGGGTTAGGGTTAGGGTTAGGGTTAGGGTTAGGGTTAGGGTTAGGGTTAGGGTTAGGGTTAGGGTTAGGGTTAGGGTTAGGGTTAGGGTTAGGGTTAGGGTTAGGGTTAGGGTTAGGGTTAGGGTTAGGGTTAGGGTTAGGGTTAGGGTTAGGGTTAGGGTTAGGGTTAGGGTTAGGGTTAGGGTTAGGGTTAGGGTTAGGGTTAGGGTTAGGGTTAGGGTTAGGGTTAGGGTTAGGGTTAGGGTTAGGGTTAGGGTTAGGGTTAGGGTTAGGGTTAGGGTTAGGGTTAGGGTTAGGGTTAGGGTTAGGGTTAGGGTTAGGGTTAGGGTTAGGGTTAGGGTTAGGGTTAGGGTTAGGGTTAGGGTTAGGGTTAGGGGCCACCAAAAAAAAAAAAAAAAAAAAAAAAAAAAAAAAAAAAAAAATTTGAGACAAGGGTTAGGGTTAGGGTTAGGGTTAGGGTCTAGGGTTAGGGTTAGGGTTAGGGTTAGGGTTAGGGTTAGGTTAGGGTTAGGGTTAGGGTTAGGGTTAGGGTTAGGGTTAGGGTTAGGGTTAGGGTTAGGGTTAGGGTTAGGGTTAGGGTTAGGGTTAGGGTTAGGGTTAGGGTTAGGGTTAGGGTTAGGGTTAGGGTTAGGGTTAGGGTTAGGGTTAGGGTTAGGGTTAGGGTTAGGGTTAGGGTTAGGGTTAGGGTTAGGGTTAGGGTTAGGGTTAGGGTTAGGGTTAGGGTTAGGGTTAGGGTTAGGGTTAGGGTTAGGGTTAGGGTTAGGGTTAGGGTTAGGGTTAGGGTTAGGGTTAGGGTTAGGGTTAGGGTTAGGGTTAGGGTTAGGGTTAGGGTTAGGGTTAGGGTTAGGGTTAGGGTTAGGGTTAGGGTTAGGGTTAGGGTTAGGGTTAGGGTTAGGGTTAGGGTTAGGGTTAGGGTTAGGGTTAGGGTTAGGGTTAGGGTTAGGGTTAGGGTTAGGGTTAGGGTTAGGGTTAGGGTTAGGGTTAGGGTTAGGGTTAGGGTTAGGGTTAGGGTTAGGGTTAGGGTTAGGGTTAGGGTTAGGGTTAGGGTTAGGGTTAGGGTTAGGGTTAGGGTTAGGGTTAGGGTTAGGGTTAGGGTTAGGGTTAGGGTTAGGGTTAGGGTTAGGGTTAGGGTTAGGGTTAGGGTTAGGGTTAGGGTTAGGGTTAGGGTTAGGGTTAGGGTTAGGGTTAGGGTTAGGGTTAGGGTTAGGGTTAGGGTTAGGGTTAGGGTTAGGGTTAGGGTTAGGGTTAGGGTTAGGGTTAGGGTTAGGGTTAGGGTTAGGGTTAGGGTTAGGGTTAGGGTTAGGGTTAGGGTTAGGGTTAGGGTTAGGGTTAGGGTTAGGGTTAGGGTTAGGGTTAGGGTTAGGGTTAGGGTTAGGGTTAGGGTTAGGGTTAGGGTTAGGGTTAGGGTTAGGGTTAGGGTTAGGGTTAGGGTTAGGGTTAGGGTTAGGGTTAGGGTTAGGGTTAGGGTTAGGGTTAGGGTTAGGGTTAGGGTTAGGGTTAGGGTTAGGGTTAGGGTTAGGGTTAGGGTTAGGGTTAGGGTTAGGGTTAGGGTTAGGGTTAGGGTTAGGGTTAGGGTTAGGGTTAGGGTTAGGGTTAGGGTTAGGGTTAGGGTTAGGGTTAGGGTTAGGGTTAGGGTTAGGGTTAGGGTTAGGGTTAGGGTTAGGGTTAGGGTTAGGGTTAGGGTTAGGGTTAGGGTTAGGGTTAGGGTTAGGGTTAGGGTTAGGGTTAGGGTTAGGGTTAGGGTTAGGGTTAGGGTTAGGGTTAGGGTTAGGGTTAGGGTTAGGGTTAGGGTTA